>NC_136488.1:29745712-29790712 GCF_053919585.1 Euprymna scolopes
GAAACTAATGACATTAGGAAACGTCCAGAATTCTTTCCACTTCTTATATTACAAAACGAAGTAGTGAAATGATAACTTGTGGTTTTCATAGCTTGCTACATTATAAAAACTACATTCAGAATGCTGGTAAATATTTTTTTTTTGGGGGGGGGTCCCTCTCAGTGATATTTCTAATGAAAATCTTTCCAGACAAAGCATGAAGCAACTATTTTTTTTTAAATATTACTTCAAGGTCAAAAACTAACCAATGATAAGTATTAGATGGATAGATTTCGACACAGAAAACAGCAATTCTTTTCTCTGTCAGAAACATTGCCCATGGAATGTCAGTCAGTGGCTGCGTTCTAGAAGTTTCCAGACTTTCTTGTACAGGCATTTAAAATTGTCGTAGATTCTTGAAAATCCATATGTTATTGCTTTACATCTTGAGATAACTGCCCAATTTTATGATTTTATATTCAAATGAACACCTACAGCAGGACTTGGAATACACTCTATTAAAGCCTGATTTTCACCGCTAGTGAATTTCAAAAATGCAATCTGGACGCGAGGACACTTTAGACGAAGGATAGGCAATAAAATTTTGTTTAACTTGGAAAAAAGTTATAGAATCATATGGAATGATTCAGACTGCTTTCGGGCCAATCTTGCATGAATCGAGCATCAATTTTTAACTGGCTTAAAAGATTCAAGGAAGGCAGGAAGAGGTGTGGGAGGAGTAAAGTAGTCAGAACACCAGAGTTGATGGGCCAAATAAAGAATTTCATAAATGAGGACTGCCATGTGTCCAGAAAGACAAGAAGTGGACAGTTTGATGTCAGTGTGGTAACTGTACACAATTATTTATGAGGAACTGAAGATACGGAAGATTTGCACAACTCCATCATTGTCACAGACTATTTGACCAAGATGGGCATCAAGAGAGTTCCTCATCCTCTCTATAGTCCAGACTTTGCCTCCCTGTAACTTTTGGTCATTCCCCAAGCTCAAGGACAAATTAGAGGCTGTCGTTATGAGACAATTGAGGAGATGGAAGAGGCTGTGATGAGAGTCATTGACACATTTGTGCAAGAGAACTTCCATGGGGCCTTCCAGAAATTGTTGGAACAAGTGCATTGCAGCCGGAGGAGATTACTTCAAAGGGTACTAGAATTTTTAATAAAAGTACTTATACGAAAAAAATCTGGAAAGTTATTGAAGGCACCTTGTATAAGGTTGCTAAAAGTAAATCGAAGGTTCGGTTTCTACTTTTCTTAAATTTCTCTTTAACAAAATGGTGGATTCAAATTGGAATATTTTCTTGAAAAATAATTAGCCTCAAAAGAACTGACCGTGATATAATTTTAAGCCAAAGCTGATTTTTATTCTGAAGAATATTTTGGATCAACAGAAAAATTAGCCAAATGTTTAAAATGCATCCAAATTAGCATTTCATGTGAATTCTTAGAATGAATTACATTATTCTATTATTTTTAAAATTATATATTTAATATTAATTTATATTACTGAGAGTTGTCCTCATTTTAATTGATTTTACTATATTAATCTGCTTTACCAAATTATATTATTATTATTATAATATTTCATAGCTTATTTTTCTCACTTGGGTTACAAAATATGCAATCTGATGTTGAATTAATTTGACATCTTAACGAGGTATTTCACAATGGATCTATTCTTGTAATTTTTGTTTGGCTTTTTGATAGAAATTTAACTTTTGCAAACAGTGTTATTTTTTTTGCTTATTCTGAGTTTTTATAATATTCGATGTTTGGAAAATATATGTAGCTCTATCTGACTTAAAATAAACGATGGCTTAAAACAGTTGTAGACAACTTGAATACCTTTGTGTATGCTAGCTCTTTTGAATATCGACATTGCTCGTTTTTGGCTTGCTTTAAAATGTTTGGTAGAATTCGCAGGCAATAGTAAGTATTACTTGATAAGGATCGAATGTGGACACTTGTCCGATGATCCAACAATAATGTAAAGGATTTAAAAACAAAAAAGTGAGAAACCGTTATATGGCCACATAAGACTCGCAAAGAATTTGGAATTTCATGTGAAAATGATATTTCAATCGTCAAAAACACATTATAATCAGCTCTAGCTAAATATTTAGCTGTCCGTGTTTGCTAGTTGATTCTTTGCCTTTTGTAATCAACTCCAAAAGCGTATTCTATTTGATCTAAATTTTAATGCATGAATCTCTCTCTCTCTCTATATATATATATATATGTATATATGTGTATATATATATATATGTGTGTGTGTGTGCGCACAGAGAAAGAGATGCCTAGCTCTATTATTAATATACGCGCATGCGCATATATATATATATATATATATATATATATATATATATATATATATATATATATATATATATATATAGAGAGAGAGAGAGAGAGAGAGAGATAAAAAGAAACAAATAGAGCTATGTGTTCATCAACGTTTCGCCTTAATTTCGAGACTTTCTCTGGATGAATGAGATATTAAGAAAATCAAAACACCAGTACAGATATTTGAAAATTTTTCATGTGCAAAGTGTGACGCTGTTCTATTCCAGAAACGGAAAAAGACGTTGGAAATTCAAAAAAGAAGAGGAGCTTGCGTTGTTAAAGAGAGGGAGATTTTTAATAACGTCATATAGTCGTTAATATGTTTTAAAAAAGATATGAAGGCAGTTAATATTCTTTCTGAAAAAAATATGTCTGTTAAAATTCAAATATAGGTGTGTAACAGAAATGAAAGGAGTGTGTTTTTGTTTATTGATTGAGATTATATTATTAATTATTATAGGAGGTGTTTCTATGGTGTGAGAGGGTTAATCTGTGTCTACAATTAAATTATGTTTTTTTAAGAAAAGTTGACTTATTAATGGCGATATATTATAGAAACCTCCAGTTCAACCAGAACTAGCGTCTATCCTTACAAAACTGTTTAAACGTTGTCTTAAGGAGAATTTCTTCCCATCACCCTGGAAAATCTCATTAGTATGCCCTGTATTTAAGAATTCAGGTGATCGCTCATCTCCCTCTCAGTACAGGCCAATAAGTCTCCTGTGCGTCATGGGTAAGTTGCTGGAATCTGTGTTAAATAGAGAAGTAATCAACCATCTCAGCAAAAATAACCTTCTTAGTGACACGCAATATGGTTTCCGTTCTGCTAGATCTGCAGCAGATGTGCTTACAGTTATATCTCATAGGATTAGCAAATCTCTCGACGGAGGCTTCCTTTCTAGGGCAATTGCTCTCGACATATCAAAGGCCTTTGATAGAGCATGGCATAAAGGTTTACTTCACAAGATCTCCAACAACGGTATAGTTGTAAATGTCTTCTCAATTATTAAATCATTTCTCCCTGATAGGTTCATAAGAGTAGTGGTTGATGGGCAGAAATCAGAAGCTCTCAGTATTAATGCTGGAGTCCCTCAGGGGTCCATCCTGGGCCCAACTCTCTTCCTGATCTACATTAATGATCTTTCAAATCACATCCTTACATCATTCATAGACATTTATGCTGATGACACTACTATCTATGTTGGCACATCTAAGACCGTAAACGACCAAGTTCTCTCTGATTCTCTCTCCTCTGATCTTGAGCATGTGGTACAATGGGGAAAGGAGTGGCTGGTTACTTTTAATGCATCTAAAACCAAGCTTTTATCTTTACATCATCAACGCTCGGATCCCCATCTGGCATCAATTGAAATGAATGGCTCTTGTCTTAGAGAGGCCTCATGTTTTGACAAGCTTATGGGATTGACTTTTATTCCTAATCTTAGGTGGAACACATACATTAAATCCGTTGCCAAAGCCACTGGAAAAATGGTGGGATCTTTCTATCGATCCAGCAGATATCTCACTGCTGATGCAATTCTCTATCTATATAAGAGCCAGGTACGTCCAAGGATGGAATACTGATGCCACACCTGGGCAGAAACTGCTAGAAAGGACTTATCCTGCCTTGATAGAGTTCAAAATAGACTTCGTAGCCTCGTAGGAGATGTCCTTTTCTCCTCCTTGCAACCTTTATCTCACAGAAGAGATGTTGCGAGTTTGTCTCTGCTTTATCGTTATTTTCATGGCAAGTACTCAACTGAGCTTCAATCTATGGTCCTCCCTCGCCAAACTTTTACAAGAAACACCCGTCTAGCAGAAATCACTATCAATAATTCCCCCCCCCACTCTTTATCTGTGCCTAAACCTAAACGTAGATTCCATGAGCAAAGCTTCTTTATTAGAACTGCACGCCTATGGAATTGTCTTCTGTTTTCCTGCTTTCCAGCTGATTACAATATGGTTGTCTTCAAGTTTAACGTAAACAAGTTTTTGATGAGCCGTTCCATATAAGCTAACAAATTTACTAAATTTCCATTACTAACGATTACTATATTGTCCAACTTCTACTGTACACTCTTTAACCCTTATCCTCGAGTGGCCTCAAGTCCTTAATAAGTGGTGATGCCTATGTAAAAAAAAAAAAAAAAAGAATGTTGTTTAATTATGCCTGAATTTGCGATAAGTGCTGATTCAAGAAGTCGCCGGCGGGGTTTATTTGCACTAAATTTAATTCTCTCTTTCTCTCTCTCTATATATATATACACACTCCTATAAATTTGTTTTTTGTGGGTATAGATATTCATATGAAAACACTCTTCTCGATTTAAAAAGAAAATACAATCTTGTTATATATGAGTCATGGAATTGCATTCATCTGCAAAATATCTAGCTAATTTGCATATTCATTTAAACATTCATTTTAATAAATTCCCTATTAGTTGTTTTCGGTTTTCTCATGGGATGATCATCTTTAGTTAATTGTTACGTGTAATTATATTCATGCAGATATTCTACATGATTTATACTTGCATAATATTTGCGTAAAAAGGTTATAGTAAACACAAACAACTTTCTGTATATATTTATGAATGCATATATATATATATATATATATATATATATATATATTTGTTTAAAAAATGCCTACCAAATTCCAGTAAATTTTTGCTCTACAGACATAAAGCTTAATATATAGGGTATTCAAACCCATGCAAAACTTTATATTTCGATTTTAGCCGGGGAAAATTGGTGCAAAATGTGAAAATTTAAAAAAAAAAAAAATACATTACATGCATTACGACTATGCATGCGTGACGTAATAGCTATTTGTTCAGGTTTTAATTTTTAGCCTTGCAGCAAACGTGTCTTCATAGCTTAGGCATTAATGTCAAAGGGAAAAGTAAATCGTTAGCTGAACGTTTTGGTTTGGATTCTCCGTGGTGGCCCATGAATCAATTTAAAAATTTTTTTTTTTTAATCATTACTATATATTGGGTCCGTTATAATATAATAAATACGAAACTGCTTTAATCAAAATATCGTATTTAAGCATATTTTACGACCGGGCAACGCCGAGCGTCCTGCTAGTTCCAAATAAAATTGAGATGAGATATAGGAACTATGAAAAATATCTATTAGGCAGTAAATAAGATTCAGTGAAGGTTAAGTGATTTCAAAGTTATTATATTTGTATTTTGCAATCGCAATTTGTTTACAAACAAAACGTTTGAGCACTCTACGAGTAGCGGACGGATGTTTATTTAAAATACGCATTCGGACAGTTTAATTTCGGCCACCGATTCCGTAGTCAGGGGGTAGGACTGCCGACTGTCATCACGACGGTTCTAGGTCCGATCCTCGGCTTGGGAGAGGTGTTAGTCTAGCGGCACTGATGAGTTGTGAAACAACGAAACAGGTCTGTATGTCGATGACTAAAATAAAGCTCCCCTCTTCGGTAGAGCACTCTCGTAAATTATCTTACTCGCTACTTAATTTAGCTGAAATAATGCGAAGCTCGCAATTTGTTTACAAACAAAACGTTTGAGCCCTCTACGAGTAGCGGACGGATGTTTATTTAAAATACGCATTCGGACAGTTTAATTTCGGCCACCGATTCCGTAGTCAGGGGGTAGGACTGCCGACTGTCATCACGACGGTTCTAGGTTCAATCCTCGGCTTGGGAGAGGTGTTAGTCTAGCGGCACTGATGAGTTGTGAAACAACGAAACAGGTCTGTATGTCGATGACTAAAATATATATATATATATATATATACACACACAATGGTGACTGAATATATTTCTTTTCACAAGATTGAAGATTTTTTGATAAAAATTCTGTCTCCTAAGCAGATGCTCGTTGGTTGGTGTTTCTTGTGACACAAATTCACATCAAAACTTGTGTAGTGTTGATGGCGACAGACAGTCACCAGATGCTTACTTCTGGCTAATGAGCTCAAATGTAAGATTTGCTTTTTCAAACGCCTGTCCTGAGAGGTTCGTAAATAGAAATAATATATTAATTAAAAACTGAAATTTGCTGAGTCAGCTAAGTTTTGACAATTTTGTTTAGAATGCATGCTTTTTCACAAGCGCTGGTGGGAGCTTGCCGTATACTCGGTGGATGGCGGCGATCAGGCTGGCTTTGGTGTTGCGAGAGATCATGTTGGTGATTTTCTTGACGGATTACCAAACAAAAGTAGTCCAGCGGGTTCCAGTCAGGGGAGGAGGGGGAGCAGTGAGAGAAAAGTACAAAGTCACAACACTCTTTCTGAAGCCAAGACTGGGTCTCTTTGTACATGGACTGGTACCGAGTTCTGCGGCCACACCCAGATGCCAGCCAGCCGCCACCCGATTGCACTAGGGGTTCACTACACTCTTCAGCATATTCAGGTGCATCTTGGTGTTGACTTTAAAGACGACTTCAAAGATGTGAGGTGGCATAATTTGGCCTTCACTTGAAACCACACCAAAGACCGTGGTCAGAGACTTGGTTTTTATCACCCTGCGCACGTCCCCGTTATTTGTGACAATCCAGAGATGTATTTTGAGGGTTCTGGCAATGGCCATGTTGTCATAACTTGGATCGGAAAAGAGCATGAGTTCTACAGTGGCGCATCTCTGATCTCGCTCGTTGAACATTGTGTCACTTTCAGACATGCTAGAAGGCTCCTATTGCTCTTCTGATTTGTACACAACTGGCCAACTAGTAGATGGTCTGCAACAAAAAAAGAAATCTGGTTTTCATCAAACGGAAATGGAATCATACCGTCTTTCTAGGGTGATGATTTTACTGTTTCACCCTGTACTATGGAATCGGCTAACCTGGGTTCAAATCTAGATCTCACTCGCTTACAGTAATACCGATAGAAAAGGCATGGCCATTCTTTCACTGCTCTAAGAAAGCAACACCTGTCATAGATGTGTGTGTGTGTGTGTGTGAAGCAGAGATGCGTCATTGAATTCTTGCATGTGGAAAAACTTGAATGGATTAATATTCATCGGCGCCTGTTGAACATTTATGAAACTGATACAGTTGACTACAACACTTAGGAGACAGGTTCGTTGATTTCAGAGTGACGATAGAGATGGGAGTGCAAAGAATGCTGATTTTGACGACCGAGGCATCAAAACAGGCTGGCAAAAGTGTATTGAGAATGGCGGTGACTATGTAGAAAAATAAAATCTGGAGAAGAAAAGGTCGCTCGTTTTAATGGTACCACATCTTCGTAGCTCTTCAACTTTTTGAGTTAGCATAAAAATAGGAGACTTTGCTTTTGGAACGACCTTCATATGACAAAACGCGCTCCAGACGCCCATGCACAGCCATCGTTCATTGCTGGTAAAATTGCATCGAGAGAATGGTGGTGACTATGTAGAAAAATAAATTCTGGAGAAGAATTTATTATTATTTTAGTTTTTACAATGCTCTCCTTCCTATGCAAGAATGGATTTCTAAAATCTGCTAAGTTTGGATTCTTTGGAATTATCCGTCTTGTCTTTTAAACTACTTTCAAAATGGCATCGGGAGGTTGTTGTTTGGGCATAAAATCTATTTTCCAAAATAAAATCATAATATTTTTTTTTTTTACTCTAACTGCAACTCATATTCACTGTTAAATTGTCGAAGTTTTCGGATATGTTGAAAACGAATATCACATTTAAATATGGGGCAGACAAGTAGTTTCTTGGATTTTAAAACCTTTATTAGCCAATATAATCCCTTATGTTTTCACTTGCGGTCATGTTATTCCCAACTGAACAAGTACTAATGCGCATGAGTGTTACAAACTCTATCCACATGTTAAGAATGGTGACGGCCACTGAAATTCATTTATAATACATTAGAAAAAATGTCTTCAGTTCAAGAAAACTAGCTGTCTTCCCCAAATTTGAATGCAACGTACCCGTAAACTTATAAAAATCGTCAATTTAAAGGTGAGTATTGAGTTGCAGTTAAAGTGCAAATTTATTAAACCCACTTGATCAATTTACGTAACTTTGGTGTACGATATGTTCTTTTTGGCTACGTACACCATAAACATTTTTCTTTACTTTTGTTTTTTCATGAGTGAGTTATGAACTTCCACCTATTTATTTACTAAACGTTAAGAGACTCCTGCTTTATGTCCCAACTAACAGCAATCTGTTTCAAAATATCACTGTTCAAAGATGGTAAGATAGTTTTCTTTCTCTGCCAGTAACCAATTTTTTTCGTCAAGAGTATATTTCTATTTTAGATTGTTTTATTTAAGTAAGTATTTTTTTTAACTTATACTCTTTTGTTGTTCTATCAAAAAACAAACAAAAAAAAGCTACATTTCAAAGCTTTCAAATCATAAACTGCTTCCACCATTTCCGGTTTCTTCTATAAATCACAATAGCAAATATTCGGATCGATAAAGGTTACCAGCTATAAAAGTCGTGTTAATTAAATCGTTTAAAATATACCTTTTGCTTCAGCATTAAGTTAACTTGAAAGGGTTGAGACGCAGACAAATCAAACCTTTCCAAACACAACACTAATCCATCTGCACAGGCATTTCTACCTTTCATTTGTCTCCTCTATTTCCTAACTATCAATAACTCGGTACTCATGAAGAGAGTGATCCGTGGTGAAATAATAAGGTTATTATTTAAAAAGCCATTCTTAACATGGAGAGGGGAGTGTGTTTTGTACCTATTCTGTACTCTAACCTTACAATTGAGCAAAAAACATATCATAAAACTTTAATTAAACCTGGAAATACGATTTAAAAAATAGCGCGGATCACTCTCTGCATTAGCACCTCAAACTCTCTACGCCAACTCTTCTATGGTGAAAATCTGTGTCCAGTAATGAGACTGAAATTTGGACGCTTTGAAAAATGTAGATTCACCCCTTAGATACCACTACTTATAGCTCTACCAACCGTAATGGGAATGGCATTATCCATAAGAGTCTACTCTATAATTTAAATACTGTGAAGATTTCTTCTCTCATAGAAGGGGCTTGTGAAACTATGTACACATCGTTAAGAAAACACCATTATTTTAACCAATCCATGCTCGTACATTGTACAACCCGGAAATCGATAATTGTGCAATTACGAAAAGGATTTTTTGTAAATGTCTGCTCGGGTTCAACAATGAAAAAAAAAAGGCTTAAAGGTGCAGGCAGCAATCGGGTTGCAAAAAAGAAATCCTCCTTAAGCGACCCGCCCAACGGGGTCTGGTAACAGAACTATCTAAAATTCCGGAGTAGAAGACTAACGGTCTGGTCTCTATGATAACACAGTACAGACTGAGAGCAGATAGAGAGCGACCAACCCTGAATATATAGGTTGTAATCACCTCCCACCCCTTTTACTCAATCCTGACTATAAACATCAGAAGTAGATAGACATTCAAGTTGGTCGCTGAGCCTGCCAGATGTGAGTAACATTCATCCAACTCATTTTTTTCCACAAAAAATGCTCAGAAAACGGGGATTTAGCAGAGAAACAAACAAACAAACAACTATTAGGGGGACAAACTCAAATATACAATATTGCCATAACCAATAAGTTACTTTGGTACGTCTGCATTTATCAACACACGATCTCCACGAATTTCCTCTGCGTGTTTGGCAGATGACGGGAAGAACCGGAAACGGCCGACAAGTAGTTTTCTAGATATATTTTTTTTTATATTAAAGTTTGCCTGGCCATTTCCAGTTCTTCCCGTCATCTGTCGGGTACACCCGAGTAACTTCGTGGAAATCGCGGGTGGATGTATGCAGAAGCACTGTTATTTTTGTACCTACCTGTCTCATTTTGGTGCTTACGCACTTTTGTTACCGCGCTATTTTTTTAATAGTATTTCCAAGTTAAATTAAAGTTTTACGATATCTTTTTTTATTAAATTGTTAAGTAAAGAAAACATCCTCCCTTTCCATGTGAAGAAAAACTTTCTAAATGACGTTATTATTTCAGCACAGTAACAAAAATGCACGTACCTTCATTTTTGTGTTTTAAAGTAGTTTTGGTAAAACTTGCGGAGAACGCTCTGTTTTACGATTGTTTCAAAAAATGGAACGAAAATTTAAATTTCATTCCGATTTGCAAACTTTTCTAGATTTTCGGATATGATGACAAGGTAGGGGAGGTCTATTCCGAAAGCCGATCTTAACATGGGGATGTTAGGGGTGTTTATTCGCTGTAAGCATACCCGAAAAGACATAAAAATTGACATTTTCTATGTGAACGGCGAGTTGGACTGACGTAAAAAAATACCAAAAAAGTATACCAAATTGACTTTTTCCGTTTAAATATTATATATATATATATATATATATGTATATATATATATATAGTAATTTATAAAATATATATGGCGATTAAGCTACACTGAATATTCCGCGTTTCATCCACTCTAGGACTCTTCAGGCTTATATATATATATATATATATATATATATATATATATATATATATATATAATTGTTGAATGTTATTCCTACGATTACTTTCGATTTTTTGGGGCGCATGCGCAAGTTTTAAGATTAAAACGTAACGTAATTTAAATTTCCGTTCCATTTTTATACCAACCGTAAAACAGAGCAGTCTCCGCAAGTTTTACCGTAGTTTTAAATGCTTTTATTATTCTCAAATATTCGGTTTTTACAAGCGATTATACAAACAAAATGGCGACCTACATTGAAAACAAACCTGCCGCCATATTGTTTGCAAAACCGCTCGGAAAAAAACGAATATTTGAGATTAAAAAATAACATTGAAACTACTTTAAAACGAAAAAAATATATATATAGAAATAAAATGAGCAAGATAAGTACAAAAATAACTTTTTTATTGGCTATGGTTACATTTATTGTATATTCTAATTTTTTACCCTTTTTTTTCCTTTCCCTGGCTTTCTAAATAATAAAGTTATTTCAGCGCGATAACAGATGTACAAGTACCAGCCATCTTTGGGCCATACCGGACATTTGAGAAATCCGGTTCGTAATATACACAGTTATCAACTTCCAGGTTGTATGATGCATAAGTACCAACGAACCAAGTACTGTATCCTTGCATAACGATGCGGCTTGCATAGCAAACATGTCAGTCGCTATCGAATGGTCCATCTTTTGTAAGGAAGACATTTCATAAAGGTACGGTAAAACATCGAACAGGTTTACGCGAGGTTGATGCATTGTTCACTAAAATAGGTGCTCAATCATTTTTATATTTATTTACTCCGCATGATCAAAAAAAGTGCTAAGAATTTCCCCCAAAGCTACTCCTTGTTTTTGACATGAATGTGAAATTGAGAGGAATAAGAAGCTGATGTGTGTAAATTCAACGGTGCAATTTATAACAATACAGTTTATCATTTACAAACTGAGTTACCAAGTATACGATTAAAAACAAAGTAATCTACAAACCATTCATGTGGTATAGTTAACAGTCGAGAAATCGAAAACAAAAAGTATATTTATTTATATATATATATGTTTTATTTTTTATTACCGTAAGTCAAGTTAAGTTACATTATTGTTTCGGCTACACGGCCGTTTTTTTTTTTGCCGTCTGTAGCGTCCTCAGACTTTTACAGACGGCCAAAAAAAAAAAAAAAACGGCCGTGTAGCCGAAACAATAATGTAACTTAACAGAAAGATACGGTAATAAAAAATAAAACGCATATTGCCTCTACAACAGTATTGAGCACTTTCTTCAGTTTTTATTAATTACCATCTCCACTAAATATATATATATATATATATATATATATATATATATATATATATATGGTACAGTTTAATCAACACATTAAAAAATGAAAATATCGAAAAAAAAAAGTTATGTTGTACGTATCTGTTTTGAACTGAAGATCTCCGAAAAAAAAAAAAAAAAAAAAAAAAAAAAAAAAAATCACTAAATTTGATCGAGTAGTTTTTTTTTTTTTTTTTTTTTTTTTACAGTGGAAAAACACGTTTTTATGACAGCACGTTGAAGGCAGAGATCTTGGAAGTTTTTAAATTTATATTTGGATTTTAGAAACGCCATAGGGAGATAACTCAGTTTAAAGCGCTGACACTCCCTCCCCATCTTTAATACCAGTTTTTCTTCCTAAAAATCGAACCTTTTGCTCGATATCATAACAAATTGTTTTTTTTCGCTGTAAAAAAAAAAAAAAAAAAAAAAAAAAACTAAAAAAAAACTACTCGATCGAATTTAGTGAAATTTTTTTCGGAGATCTTCAGTTCAAAACGGATACGTGCAATATCACCTTTTCGATATTTTCATTCTTTAATGTCTTGATTAAACTGTACAAGTACCATATATATGTATTATATACACAAAATATAACTTAAATGCATGAAAGTTTTATTTTTTAGTTTAAAGTGTGATAACAGATTGTAAGGTCAATTATCTCTAAATATATTGTCAATTTAATTGAGTAAAACACGAGCAAAAAAAAAATTTTTTCTTATGCTGTGGCTTGAAACTGGGAGAAAGTTGTAACAGGTTGCCCGTTGCGACCTCTAAAGTCTAGTAGCACTAATGTGAATCTAATAGACACCGCCAAAAATGGCCGAATCCATTATTTCTGAGTAACTTTTTTTTTCCAGAAAGATAAAACCCTAAATTTTATCATATAGAAAACAGAATAATGTAAAACTTTTTGTACTATTTTTAATTAAATTTTAAATGTTAAATTTTCCCCAAAAGTTAACAATTGACATTTTTTGTTTTGCACAAAAAACGTACATAAATATATAAAAAAAGGTTTTTGAAATAATTTATTTATTTGTTGTCTAACTAAGATTTAGGGTGATTTTCTATGAGAATATACAAAAATATTATAATATAAGTACCTGGATTTCAAATAATTCCACTTATTCATATAGGCAACCAGTTACTTCGCGTCGATCTAGACAATGTTTACGTTTGTGCTTGATAAAAAGCAAACTATGGAAGACCAAACAGGCCAAAAAAACTCATTTTTCAGTGACGAAAATTTCAATGTATTATTAACGCTGAGGCTGGCCAGTACCAGATGGATGACCATTTGTATGAGTTTGGTTTTTAATGTGTATGTGTGTGGGGGCCAGGCTCCCCAAAATGGGGGGGGATTTAAAGCAGAATAAAAAAAAATTATTTCAGCGCGTTTGGTCCACCGTAGTCGAAAGGCGGCAAACGTTTTCAAACGGGATCGAAAAAATGATGCTATTTTTAACACAAAGGGCACAATATTTATAGAATTTTTTTTGTATCGATTCTTCAAAGCATGCCTTGTTTAATAATGGTCATGCATTATTCGGCTCGCTAAAAAATAATCGTTAATTTATTTATCAAAGATTTTAAAATGGCTTTTTTCGTATAAATATTAAACATTTTTTTTTTGTTTTGCTGAACTTAAATTAATTATTTTACTTAACATATTCACCGAATTTCACACTTCAAAACTCAAAAGCGGGATAATTAAACACAATCGAAGTTCTGATATTCAGACGTCAAAATAAGGTATGCAAACAATTTTTTTTTTTAATCTATAATCCTGTGCCTTGCAAAAACAATGTTTTGTTCAGTTTCAGATGATTATTTTAAGCATATTTGGAACCCCCTCAAAACAAGAGGGGGTAAGCAAAAAAAGAATATATATATAAATATCGTTTATGAAAAATAAGTACACTGTTATAAAGTTCATTCTTCTCTTAATAATCGCTGAAAATTTCGTATTGATTGGATAATTACCTGATTTTTGGTAGATTTTTAAAAAGACGACCCGTCAAAAAGTACGATTTAAAAAATAGCGCGGATCACTCTCTGCACTAGCACCAGAACTTGTAAACTATACAGATCGATAGAAATTTAAAACTTAATGCGTTTGAAACTAATTATTGGTTGTATATTTTGTTCCCCACCCTCCAATTTCTGCTCCGTTAAACTATGCTACATTCAAATACAAAATAAATATACATTTACGTCATGAATAAATATCCGGATGTTTCTACAGAAATTGAACCTGAAAGCAGACCTTTGCCGAACTTAGGCTAGGGTTGGCCTTACTAAAACAATTCGGGTTCAATCTTGTAGATGTATACATCTTTTTAACATTAAGAATAGTAATAACTATATTTTGATATTCAATTTTACTATCACATCCATCGCATCATAAAAAAGGTAAAAGAGTACTTGTGTATCTATATTATCGCGGTGAAATAATAACGTTATTTAAAACACCATTCTTAACGTGAGGCGGGGAGGGTGTTTTGTAATTATTCTCTACTTTCACCTCGTAATTTAATGAACAAAAATATCGTAAAAATTGAACTTAACTTGAAAATACTATTAAAAATAGTGCGGTAACATAGATATATGAGCTGTGCAATGCTGTTAATTTAATTGTTTTACTCACTTGAATGGCAGTGGAATTGATAGGAGCACACAACCTCTGGCAAGATGTGACACTATTATTTCTAATCCTCCTTGACCAGTTCTAATATTAAATGGTTTGATCCTACACAATTCAATTAATTTCATGTGTACTGCTTCAATCTTAAATATAACTAACCATTTCCAATATGGCTGCCAACATTTTATAAAAAGCAACCCCTGGTGTTACGAAATAGCAACCAAGGGCAATAACCAATATATTAACAGCCACTATAGTTTTGAATTTTTGAAATGAGGATTGATTATTCGTATTATTTGGACTACTGTTTTTATCTTGAATGTTATTTTAAGAATGGCTTAGGCGTATCTTGTCGAACTCTAAGATCTTTCTGTCAAATTCAGAAATATGCAAGGAATTTCCAATGAAACTCTTTATTTAATCCATGGGAGTAGTATGCTCTCATTTCGTCAGCCATGATTGGGTAAAAATCGTCAGTAGTTCATAATTGTATTTTGAGTGTCGTCCGCGAGGACCCATGGCATAGTGAATAAAATACTTGGTAAAATTCAGTTGTAAGTTGCACTGTTCTGGAGGTTGAAGGTTTAATTCTCAGCGCAGATACTTGGATTGACACCTTCATCAGAACTTATGCAAACGTTAAAAAAACAGATTTGCTTGTGTCATACATATAAGTTTACATAATATTTTCTGTAACCCTCCTCCTCCTCATCATCATCATCATCATCATCCTTCTCATCCTCCTCCTCCTCTTCCTTCTCCTCCTCCCCCTCCTCCTCCTCCTCCTCCTCCTCATCATCATCATCATCATCCTTCTCATCCTCCTCCTCCTCTTCCTTCTCCTCCCCCTCCTCCTCATCATCATCATCAGTTTAATGTCTGTTTCATATGCTAGCATAAGTTGGAAAACTTTTAAATATAAATTTCTAAACTTATCAGTACTAGTGCACTTATTGATTCGTGCTGAAATAATAACGTCATTTTTTAGAAAGCCATTCTTAACATGGGGAGGGGAGGGCGTTTTCTACCTATTCTGTACTTCAACCTTACAATTTAATAAAAACATACATCATAAAACTTTAATTAAACTTGAAAATACTATTTAAAAAATAGTGCGGATCAATAAGTGCACTAGCACCAACTTATTTATCTCTGTCCCTGTTTTTATTTGTCCCTCTTTCTTTCAAATCCATCCTTATCACTTGCTCCTTTCTTTTCCTTGACCTTACTCTGCCCACTGACTGAGCTACCTTAACTGTTTTGCACCTATTAACCCAAGAACTCACACTCCTTTCTTTCAATGTGATTATACCAACAAACTCTCCAGTTATGCACACATCCTTCTTGTATACTTTGCAGATGTAATCTTTCTTTTACAACTCATCAAATCTGTTTGTCTTAAAAACACACATTACAAGTCCATTAGCCATTTCTCTCCATGTAACACATGTCCTCAACTCTTATTCACCATCTGTTAGTTGATAGTGGCAACACTCTGCTGGTTACGTATGCTACAAGTTTCATTGACTTAATCCATCCATTTCTACCAGAATACTAGCATCCTCTCTTTCCTGTGTGCCAGTGGTATAATAAAGGTAACAAAGACCCTGAACAACCTCAATAGGCTCGCCATCTTCATATACTTTCTTCAGATCCGTTGCCATTGTCTTGCATTTCTTGCATACAAACAGATTGTAATCTCCCAAGATACCTGTAATTCCACTACACAAAAAATTGCGTAGCAAAACAACTTTCCTCTTTCTAAGGGATTACCAAAACTACAACCACTTTTGTCATGGAAACATTCACTCTCAAACCTTTAATTTCCATAGCATTCCTCCAGGCATTTAACTGAATATATAGATCTTCCACTGTATTGCAGTCAGTCAGTAAAGCAGGATACAGCATCTCTTTCGGACAACAAGTACGAAACTGGACAACGCTGCTACGACACAAATGAAAAGTAACAAACATAATCCCCCTACTTTAACATTAAAATTGTCACTAAATTTGACGTTAATTTTAACACGACTTTAAACATTTCTGAGCATTTCTAAGAGAACCTTTCCTAACCAATCACGTGCTAATGTATGTTGAACCCACCAGACAATATCTCTTGACATTCTATCAAAATTTTTCCCCAGATCCAAAAGAGCAAAATACAGGTTGTTTTTCTTACTAAGACACTTCTCTCGTATTTGTTGCAAGATAAATACAAATACAGCACCAGTAGTACTTTGCTCAGGCATGAAACCAAAGTGCATTTCATCTGTGTTTGTCTTACTTCTTATTTGCTGATCAAATATTCACTAAATCATATCCAGAACTAGATCCATAAACTTTAAGTTTCTGTAATTATCTCTTTCGTCTTAACCTTTGAAACTGGCCACAATTGTACTAAGATCTCGGCCTTTTAAAGCGACCTTTCCTTTTTTATTATGATTATAAGAACGTATTTATATCATAATACCAGTGCTTTTACCCATCATTGCTTCACTGGAAAATAACTTAATTTTGATTTATATATTTATATTACATTATGTTTTGTTTGTCTGTCTGTCTATTTTTCCATTCCACTTGTTTTGCAGAAACTACTGCGCTGATCTAGTTGAAATTCTTTATGGACTTTTGTAATGATAAGGTGTGGCGAACTAAGTATTATGGCATTTGTTTGATGCACAGTAGGGATTAATAGGGATTAGTTAGCACAACACATTTACTCCAGAAGTTTTCTCAGAAGCTACTCGGGCAATCTGGTTGAGATTTTGTATGAACCTTTATGATAAGGTGCAGTGAATTAAATATTGTATCTGTTCGATGCACAGTTACGGATTAATGATTAGTATTTAATGCAAAAATGAGCACACATTTAACCATATTCAACCATCAAATTCGCATAAAGCATTCATTCTAAGTCAACAGAATATAACTTTTGACCATTTCTTACGGGTTAAAATATCTATTTGATACTGTTAATTATTGAAACCATCAATGAAAGGAAATTGCAATCAAATAGAAAATGTTATTCTTATCTCAGTGTATTATGAAAATTAATGATTAATTCTATTCTTTCATTCAAAAGGAGCCACTTGACTCCTGTTTTGAGAATTTCTTTTTTGTGTACGTTTAAAAAATAACTGAGTAAATCATACTTGTTAAGCTCATTCATGATGATTTTATTGTAAAATTCCGTTGCATTGAAATGAACAACAGTTTATTTGATTAAAAAGTGATTTCTGTATTTATTTAAAACATGATTAGATCATTTATAAATAAAAGATTATATTGTTATAAACTACAAGATGGACATTTTTCCTTATATATATATATATATATATATATATATATATATATATATATATATATATATATATATATATATATATTCTTGTAGAATTAACATTTATGTATTGAAATATTTTTTAAAAAATATTTCAGAACCAAATCCCAAGAGGTAAAGATATCATCGGCCATAACTTACGAAATCGGACATTTTGAAAACTGCAGACGAACAAAATAAATACATTGTTTTGGCAAAGGTTTACTTTTTATTTGTTGAGACTGTTGCTGATTTTTGAGACTAGTTTTTTCATCTTTAATATTATAACAACGTTTCAGTTGATGTTGACGTCAATTTAATTAAGCTAAACATGAATAGATAACAAATGGCGGCTGATTTCTTTTAGGAAGGTGGTCGCTAACTTCCAGCTTAAAATATTATAAATTAAACTTAGCCTGATCAGACAGGGAATCACCCAGTCTTATGAGTAATAATACCGTAAGCTTCTTTTTTACTATATTCCGAAATAATCGACCACTTTCAAATCTCTGATTTTTATTTACGGAATAAATGTTAAAAATAACAAACTTGGTGCTTATTCAGATTGGCACTTATGGCGGCAATTAAAAGTAAAGAAAATACAGAAAACTATGTATGATATACGTACTCGTTACACAAGGAAAATGTCATGTTCCAAAAATTACGTACATCGATCAAGTATTTTATTTAAAACTAAGAAAATGACAATTTACGATTTTTAGCGATTTTACTACTAAACTGCATTGAATGTAAGGCCGAGTTTTCACTTCTTAACTTCGATTTGACTTGTTTCTACTTTTTAAAAAAATTTCATCCGATTTAATTATGGCTGAAAAAGCACTACGATTCGCTTAGTGATAAAACTGGATTTCCTTAAATAAAAAGAAATACTTGATCAAATTACGTGATTTCTGGATTATTTCATCCTTAATTCTGTGACTGGTGCATAGATTATACATATTTTTCTGTACTTTATTTACTTTTAATTGCCGCCATAAGTGCCAAATTTAATAAGCACCCAAAATTTAGTTCCAGAACTTTTAAATTATACAGGTCAATAGAAATTTAAAAATTAATGCGTTTGGTACCAGTTATATTTTGTATATTTTGTTCATCCTATGGTGTCTTCTCTGTAAACAAACTTTGCTTCATTCTAAAACAAAATATACATTTATGGCATAAATAAATATTCTGGTGCGTACCTTTGCACTTACCGACCCACGAAGTTACTCGTGTGTGTCCGGCAGATGACGGGAATAACCGGAAATGGGAGTTTGAGATTTCCTTAACTGTTAAACCGTTACGAGCAAATGATAACGGTACACAGAAAAACATAAACATACAATGAATACAAAAAAATATAACATGAACTCCTGTAAATCTAATGAAGACTTATTTAGTTTTTGATTGTAAGGGAAAAAAATGTGGGATAAATGTTTTATTTCGATTTTTTTTAGTTTTGATCAAAAAATTTTTGAATAAAACTTTTGAAGAAGGAAGTTTTGGTCTACATTTTTTTGGTGTATGAAAACAAATAAAAACAATGAAAGAAAATTTGTAAGAAAAGATTTTTTATATTACTGTTTCGTGGTTGAGGGAAGAATCTGTTAAAGACCAGGAAACATTTCCTTTCTCTCCAACAACAATGAATTGGTAACACTGTCTTCTTCCATTTTTTTTTTTTTTTGCTTTCTAAATTGCTTTAATTTTTAATTTAATTCTCTTCCAATATATATATATATATATATATATATATATATATATATATATATATATATATATATATATATATATATATATATAAAATGTAAATGTTGGTTCGTTCTAAAATAATAAAACCCTATTTCTACGTTACCAATTTATTTGAAATTTTCAGACAACCCATCTTTAGAGTCGAGGTATGTTTTTATGTTATTGAAATAAATTTACCTCGCGAATTATTAAAATATTAAATAAAATAAATATATTTTTTTAACCGTTACTGCGAATCTGTTCTGTTGTAAAACTGAACTTCCGGTTCGATTTATTTCACAGCCACGAATTGACGAAAGATTTCATTTTCTGTTAACTCGATAAGTAAAAAAAACAAACAAAAAAAACTTACTCATGCAGAGAGTGATCCGTGCTGAAATACTAATGTTATTATTTAAAAAGCCATTCTTAACATGGGGAAGGGAGGGTGTTTTGTACCTATTCTGTACTTTAACCTTACAATTGAATAAAAACATATCATAAAACTTTAATTAAACGTGGAAAACGATTTAAAAAAAATAGCGCGGATCACTCTCTGCATTAGCACACACACACACACACACACACACACACACACACACACACACACACACACACACACACACACACACACATACACACACAAATAATAATCCCATATTTAAAAAATTTAAATTCATTTATGTACTTACCAATTTTTTTAATTTTATTTATGTTAAGGCTTTTCACTCATGAAACATTACGTTTTAATTGTTTAGTTTATTTTCACGGCCTTGTTTACATAAAAAAGTTTGTTTTAACTTTTTCTAAACTGTTTCATTTTTACGACATGCCTCAACGTATTATAAACACCCTAACCCCCCCCCCCCATGTTAAAAAAATCACAAAAAAACGCCCTTCCATAAACCTCGAAAGCCGTTCTTAACATGGGGAAGTTAGGATGTTTATAATATGCTGGGGCGAGTCGTAAAATTAACGAAGTTGCTATCTATTATTTATTTAAAAAATTGCTTGAAATTTATTTATTTGACAAAAAAAAATTGCATTTTGGTACTCCTTGGGCGTTGAGTTCCATGGCGACCAGTAGAAAAAATAATAGTCGCTCCCTTAGTCTCCCACCTCACCCCGCACGTAACATATTTTATTTACTGACGTTGCCGTAACTAAACGATTATTTGTCACATTTACAAACATTTATTTATTTATTTATTTATTTATTTTGAAAAAAGTTTTACTTTTTATGAATATTAAAAGAAAAATGGGTACTCATGCAGAGAGTGATCCATGCTGAAATAATAACGTTATTATTTTAAAAGCCATTCTTAACATGGGGAGGGGAGGGTGTTTTGTACCTATTCTGTACTTTAACCTTGCAATTGATTAAAAAAAAACACGATTTAAAAAATAGCGCGGGTCACTCTCTGCATTAGCACCGAAAAATGTTACTAAACATTTATTAATAATTTCTTACCTTTACAAACATTTGATTTTAAATTTCTTTTTAAATGACGACTTTTATCGACTTTTTTTTTTAAATATCCCCCCCCCCATGGTGTTTATTCCGAAATCCGTTGTTAACATGGAGAGGTTGGGGTGTTTATTCTGAAAGCCGTTCTTAACATTTGTGGAGGTGGACCTAATGTAAAAAAAAAAATAAATAAATAAATTTAAAAAAAAAAACTAAATCATTTACTGATAACTTCTCACTTTTAAAATATTTTTTAATTTACATGCGCGGATGAACAAATTGTTGAATAGTGCGAAAACAAAACATTTAGGTCCACCGCCACAATTTTCTTTTTTAAATGACGACTTTTATTGATAAATAAATTTACTTCTCCGCAACTTTTATTGATAAATAAATCCACTTCTCTGCCACGGGCACTGAACTCCTCCTTTTTTTTTAATAGTATTTTCGGGTGGGTATGCTGACAACAAATATCAGTTAAATTTTGCAAATAGCCCCCCCCACTCCAAAAGTGGTGTTTATTCCGGAAGCTGTTCTTAAGATGAGGAGGTTGGGGGGGGGGTGATTATAAGGTGGACCTAATCTAAAAAAAACAAGTTGTTTATGCGCACATAAGCAACTATTTTTTTATTAACTTTTTTTTTTTACTTTTTTATTTAAAAATTAGTAAATGTCAATGAATAGAATAATAAATCATTTATCATTAATATGTGTTTTTGGTTTTGTGTTGAATGAAACTTTTTTTTTTCATTACAACAATAATTGGCCTTTTGGTCAAGATCAAAGTGTAGTATCTGTCCTTCAGATGCTGCACTTCCATTTCTTGTTCTCTTTCGGTGGAGGATCAGTCCTTCACAACTGAGATAATTTTTTTTATTTTTGTACCTTTTCTCCACGTTAAAAAACGACCCTGGTGTCTAACTCTGTCCCGTGGGGAGGCATAGTAAATAGGTACAACAATGATGAACCAATTTAAATCTTCCGGCATGCGTTTAAGGGTTACGAAATTATCAATAAATCGTTTAGTTACTAAGCCAACGTCAGTAAATAAAAAAAATGTTACGTGCGCATGCATTAGCCTTGACTGAGGGGGGGGCTAAGGGAGCGACCATTAAATAATTATGCTGGTCGCCATAGAACTCAACGCCCAAGGAGTACCTAAAGTGGCACTTATGCACTTGTTACCGTGCTATTTTTTAAAATGGTATTTTCTTGTTAAATTCAAATTTTACAATATGTTTTTCTTTTATTAATTTGTTAAGTGAAAGTACAGATAACTCGGTCGGTTTCTAATGCGAGGAAAATCACCCCCCCCCCAAAAAAAAGGGGGTACTCTGGATAATAACAAAACATTAAAATTGCCTCAGTCTCGAAAGATTTCTTCTCTACTGAACGAGGAAAAAACGGTGAAGTGTAGTTCACCTTCTGTTTCTCTCCCCCTCTCTCAATATCTCTCTCTATCCATCTCTCCCTTTCCCTCTCTCAATCTATCTTTCTCTCTATATCACCCTCTCCATCTCTCTTTGAGCACCTTTCTCTCTCTAACTCCCTCTATCTCTCTCCTTTCCTCTGTTTCATCCCTCTCTGTTTCTAACTCTCCCCCTCTCTCTGTTTATCTATCAATCCCTTTATCTCTCTATCTCCTTCTCTTTCTCTATTTTCCTCTCACTGTCTCTTTTCTATCTATATATCTTCCTCTCTATCTGTCCATCTCTAATCCCTCATCCTATTTTAGTCTCCTAAATTAATTATAGTGAATAAGGCATTGTAAAAACATGGATAAATCCTATTTTAGTCACCTAATTTACTGACTGTGAGAAGAGAAGTTATTTGGAAATTACTGCTACCTTGAACAGCACCAGAAGTAACTGGTAAAACCTTTTAATTAAATTGATTTTGGCAGCCATTTGGTAACAAAATGACATAGCCTTAGCCCTTGCTGCATGAGGAATACCTGCGACCTTGCTGTCAACTAGAAGAATTATTTATTCTACTTTAAAACATTCAATTTTTCAAAAATCTCATGTTCGACATCTCCAAAACATCCAATATGGGGAAAAAATATTGCAAAAATGCAAACTTATTGTTTAGGATGAATGTACAATGGTACGCAAAAAATCACTTGAGGCTCTTGGTCGATCCTTGCAAGATTTGCGTGGCAATTTTAGACCATTTGGGAATGCAGTAATATTGCTTGCAGGAGATTTCAGACAAATGTTACCTGTTATTCTTCAATCAACACCAGCAGATGAAATAAATGCTTGCCTCAAATACTCTACTTTTTTGTTCCATGTGAAGACATTGAACTTAACTCAAAATATGCATGTACAGTTGCAGACTGTTCGATCCGCACAAAAACTTTTGCATCACTTGTGGGAAATTGGGTACGAAAAAGTGCCAGCTAGTCAGAGTTAAGGGCAAAATTCTTTGACTTTTAACTTCTGTAATTTCTGTAATTTTATTTCATCAAAAGAATAGTTAGTTTAAAAGGTTTTTGCAGATATTCAAATTATAAGAATTCCATTTCACTGAGTGAATGAGCTATTCTTGCAGGTCAATACAAAGATGCCCATGAACTTAACGCTATAATTAAATGTAAAATTCCAAGTGAGGTAGTCAAATACACATCCATCGACACTGTTGTGAAAGCAGATAAAGTGGTTAATTATCCAACAGTTATATTTGCCAGGGATGCCACCGCATGTATTGCAACTGAAATTTGGTGTACTAATTATCATGTTGTGAAATATAAACCAATCCAAGCTTTGCAATGGCACATAGCTTGCAGTAAAAAAAAAATTAACAAACAATATCATAGAAACAACAATCTTAACAGGACCTTTCACAGATGAATATATCTTCATTCCATGCATTCCTATGATTTCACCGGATACATCATTACACTTTAGCAAATTGCACTTTCCAATTTTATTGTCATTTGCAATAACCATCAACAAAGCACAGGGAACAATCTTTACAATTGTGGGCCTTACAGTTACACACTGACTGTTTTTTCACATGGATCATTTATGTTACATATTCAAGAGTCACCAAACCGGAAAATCTCTATATCAGCTAAGAAAATGGAACAACAAAAGCTGTGTACCCATGCAAAATGGAAATTTAAACCTATAAGAAACATGCTTTTTCTCATTTTGGAACTTTTTCCATTGCGCCAATTTGAGCCACAGCAATGCGTGGCAGGGTACAGCTAGTATATATATATATATATATATATATATATATATATATATATATATATATATATATATATATATAGATCAGAGTCTAAAAAAGTAGCCTCAGTTAAATTAAAAGGTGCTGTGGTCGGTATATGATAAACTCAATAGGTGTAATTACCTACTACTATGTTAATAGAGAGGATGAGGGATTAATAATTGTGAAATTATTAATCAAGTTTTCATAGGGGGAAACATAATAAAATCAAGTTAATGTGTACGATCGATTCAGAAATGATATCCTTTTATTCATTCAATATTTACAAATAAAACCATCGGAAAATAAAGTAAAATATTTCTGGATATCGTCTCCTCATCAGCATAAATGTGAGGGGGGGATAAGATTGGGAAAGACACCAAATTTTAACTAGCTTATTGAAGTAAATATAGTTGCTGAACCTTTGTGAGGAAGTGGTTCCACATTTTTTTTAACTGTAAGGAGATCTATCGGTGCGCAAAGCTTCATTGATAAAGTAATTTATATATATATATATATATATATATATATATATATATATATATATATATATATTATATGCATACACGTCTGCTTATATTCTTATTGACTAAAGCCCAACATAGCATTTTATAGAGCTTTCTCATTGGTTATTCATTTCTATCATTGATCGGTCTAAGTGTTCTTTACATTACATTGCGATCGGCTGTTTCCGGTTATTCCCGTCATCTGCCGGGTACAATCGAGTAACTTCGTAGAAATCGCCGGTCGGTAAATGGAGAAGTACCCAAAATTCGAACTAAACAGATTTTGTGCAAGTGCGATTTATTGATCTCAGGAATCTGTATGGAATTTCGAATGGAATTCTTTATTTAATCCACAGGGGTAAATTCTTCTTCTTCTATCAGTGAAATTATAATTTGGATTTGAGCGTGAGCGAGAAAATATAGTATAGGAATCATTTCGATAAATATTTCTATAGAATTAATTAAATAGTGGAAAATAAATGCAAAATGTTGAAACTTGAGATTTGTACAGGATTCGAACGTGTACCTCCGAAAAAGGAACCACCTGACGCGGATGTTCTCTTTGATCACTTAACTAATAGGTTACACTGTTAGGGAAATCTTAATTCATACAAATAACTGACCTCCAAGTTGTGTTTATTCACAGCCTAGTGGATTAAATTAACCGTTTATATGGTGATATTATTTATGAAAGCACAAGAGTCACATAAAAAGTAGCAGTTACATAACATACTGTTGGAAATAAATTTCAATGTTAACTATATTTATTTGTAAAAATTCTTTTTCACCCAAATTAAGGCATAGTGCTACTTGTATTGAAGTGGCTACTATTTCAGATCGTGTCTAACAGGGGTGTGTGGGGAGTTGGGTAGCGAGATCTTTCTTCACATTACATAATCCTCAATGTATTTGTTCCAATTGATGTTGCCTGCGAATGTTAAGCCGAGGAGTTTGAACGATGAGGTAGGGTGATATTTGTCATGGCAATCGGTGGGTAAGGGTTTTTGTAGTTATTAAAGACTTAGTCTTATTAGCATTAAACATTTTGAGACAATCATGGTTACATTGGGAGTAAAAACTTAAGCAAAGCTTTAGCGCAGCTTTTTCTTACCACGTGGCTCATTAATCAAAGATGACATTCACCTCAGGTAGGCCCTTAGTTATGAATCCTGTACGAGCCTCATGTTTCCCTTTGTTGAATTATTTGTTTATTCCCAATCCTATGGACTAAATTAAGTTTATTTAATACTGTTACATATATGACCAGAAATATTACCAAAAAAGGTATATATAAATAGATATTTACCTTTTTTTGGTAATATTTCTGGTCATGTATGTAACAATATTAAAAGTCAGAATGTGTGTGTATGTGAGGACACTTCTCAACCGATATACTCAACGAATTTTTGATCTACAGATTGAAATTTGGTATATAGAGTATTCAGACATGTGGAAAGTTTTAACCGGTTTTCATTCAAAAGGAAAGGGCTGCTAAGGGGTCAAAATTGAAAAATTAGTCAGTGGGGGGGGGTCATCGGATTTTTATGTTTGTCAACTATTTCACTAATGCACATGTATGAATTGTTTACATGACAAATTCCTTAAGAATAAGTAGGTTTGAAAACGCTTTTTTAAAGATCATGTCAAGATGGCCTAATGGTTATCGTACTTGACTCACTGTCTTTAGGTTTTGGCTTCGATCTCAGCGCAAGTATTTCTTTACTTACAGGCAGTGAATTCTTTAGAAAAAACATAATACTCGCATGAACATGTTTCAGTTTCTTTTCGTTTTTTTTTTTTTTACTTTATTTTTTTAAAGAATTTAGCATCACGTTTAATACCTATAAATAATAAATCTACTATATCTTTTTTTTTTACAAAGGAGTCAGCACTTATTAAGGCCTGGAGGCCATTCGAGGATAAACATTAATTAGTGTACAGTAGTCAATTGGAAAATGTCATAGTAATCGTTAGTAGTGGAAATTGGGTAAATTAAGAACTTGTTTATGTTGGACTTGAAGACAATGAGATTGTAGTCAACTGGAAAACAGGCAAACAGAAGAGAGTTCAACAGGCGTGCAGTTCTAAGGAAGAAGCTTTGTTCATGGAATCTACGTTTAGGTTTAGGCACAGATAAAGAGTTGGGGAAATCATTGATAGTGGTTTGGGCGAGACGAGTGTTTTTCATGAAAGTCAGACCAGGGACTGGAGCTCAGATGAGCACTTGCCATGAAAATAACGATAAAGCAGAGACAGGCTCGTTATGTCTCTCCTGTGGGAAAGAGGTTGCAGGGGAGAGAAAAGGGCATCTCCCACTAGGCTACAAAGTCCTTTTTTTTGTACTCTGTCAAGGCAGGATAAGCTGCTTTTAAGAGTTCCTGTCCAGATGTGGCAAGAGTATTCCATACTTGGACGTACTTGGCTCTTATACAGGTAGAGAATTGCATCAGCAGTGAGATATCTACTGGAACGTTAGAACGATCCCACCAGTTTTCCTGCAGCCTTGGCAACAGATTTGATCTACGTGTTCCATCTCAGATCAGGCGTAAAGGTCTAACCTTGAACCTTGTCAAAACACGGAGCCTCCCCAAGATAAAAGGCATTGATTTCAATTGATGCCAGACAGGGATCAGAGCATTGATGATGTTAAGATAGAAGCTTGGTTTTAGATGCATTAAAATTAACCCGCCATCTCTTTCTCCATTGTACCATGTGATCAAGATCAGAAGAAAGAGAATCAGAGAGAACTTGGTTGTTTACGGCTTTTGATGTGTTGCCATAGATGTAAATGTTGTCAGCATAAATGTCTACGAATGATCTTAGGATGTGATTTGGAAGATTATTGATGTAGATCAGGAAGAGAGTTGGGCCCAGGATGAACCCCTGAAGGACTCCGGCATTAATACTATGAGCTTCTGATTTCTGTCCATCAACCACTACTTTTATGAATCTATCAGAGAGAAATGATTTAATAATTAAAGAGACATTTCCAGCTATACCGTAGCTGGAGATTTTGTTGAGTAGACCTTTTTGCCATACCCTATCAGAGGCCTTTGCTATATCAAGGACAATTACCCTAGAAAGGAAGCCTCTGTCGAGAGATTCACTAAATCTTTGAGACATAATCATTAGCATATCTGCTGTAGAACGGAAACCATATTGCATTTTACTGAGCAGTTTATTTCTGGTTGACTACTTCTCTATTTAATACAGATTCCAGCAACTTATTCATGATGCGCAGGAGGCTGATTGGTCTTTATTGAGAGGGAAATGAGCGATCACCTGAATTTTCAAATACAGGACATACTGTTGAGGTTTTCCAGGGTGTTGAGAAGCAATTCTCCTTTAATTTTTGTTTACGTGCTTAAAGACAACGCTTAAACAGCTTTGTAAGTATAAGAACTATTTCTGGTTGAAGCTTATTCAGCACCATAATAGAAATGCCGTCAGGGCCAATTGCTTTACTGGAATTAAGGTTTTTGATTAGCTAGGCAGCATCATGCAAAGCTATTTGTATGTCGCATAGCGTGTTTTCAGACACAGGAGGAAATACAGGGGGTTGGCAGCCATGATCACATAGGGTAGAATTAGCTGCAAAGTTTTTGGCAAAGTGTTTGGGTTTGTCCGATGCTGACGAAATTACCTTATTGATGATGGTTGGAATAGAGCACACACATTTATTCATGACCCTGTTTGTTACTTGCCAAAATTGGTGGGAACCAAGCCACTGCTCAGCTACTTAAAATTAACGGGCTGAGCATACAGCTCTCTTGCATTGTTTATTACTCTTTACAGTGGTTGCTGGCAGTCCTGAAGGCGGATTTTGTCTCAGTACATCTATTACATTTGAAATAATGGAAATAGTGATTTTTGTGTACAATGGCAGCAACACATTCTAGAGATAACGACAGCTGGCTGTTAGGTTTTTGCTGGAATATTTTTTAGGGTATGAAGTGGTCTATACCTACAATTAACCATTATATCAGGTCTGATACTATAGAGGACACATTCTTTTTCAACATGGAATACACAGGTCGATCTAATATAAATGAATGAAACTATCCTAGTCATAGAGTATCGATATGTTGTACGATGGAGAGGTACGTCTGAAGGCTTATTACATTTCATTTCTATCTTAATTGACAAAAAGAAGATACCAGTGGGGATAGAATGGAAGACGAACATAGCTCAGAACAAGTTGTGAGAAAAAGGAGATTTGCATATGTGTTGGGCACATAGGTGGGTTCGTGAAGGAATCATTACAGAATTTCCCCTCATCATCTACTTGTTTAAGCAGGCTTAGAATTCCACATCGTGAACATCAAAGTCTCCACCAACGTGAATGTTAGCCGATGAATGAGCAGACAGGATGTGGTCAATTTTCTCAGATATACCATAAGTAAAATATAATATTTATACATATTTTACAACTGGGCAACACCGGGCGGCCTGCTAGTATATATATATATATATATATATATATATATATATATATATATATATATATATATATATATATATATATATATATTACTGAAACATTTGGAAATGTAAATACATTTATTTTCATAAACAATACGTGATGAGTATAAACATTTTTTTGGAGATCGAAATGTTTTTATTGAAAACATTTTAAAATTCTTAAGTTAGTATGTATCTCTATCCCATTACAGGAAGATGTGACACAAGATTGGGAAAGAGGCCTTTGTTTTGAAAAAAAAAATCCAAAATGTATATAACTTAAATTTTTCAATATAAATTAAACAGCAGCACGTATTCCTGTAAATCACTTGTGCACACTTTTTGTAAATACCTACAACCAATCCGATAAACAGCAAAATCACACCCTTTCTATGTAGAGGTCCAGAGATGCCAGAGGATTTTTTACTCGAATTGTCTCTTTATATGGATTCATTGAATTTGGAATTTCCTCCCTGCATCCTATTTCCTCAACCGTATCAATATGCATGAATTAAAATGTAATATGAACAAACACCTATCTGCTCAACATTAAACCCAGGTTGTCTACTTGGACATCTAGCCCCTATCACAGCAACTTATTTTTGTTTCATTACAATATCCTTTATTTTTGTTTCATTACAATATCCTTTATTTTTGTTTCATTACAATATCCTTTATTTGGGTTAAACAAAAAGAAAAGCAGTAGTAATTAAAAAAAAAAACAATTTTAGAATATTTTTTATTTTATGTTTTAAATATTTTTTTATTTATGTTTTTGATATTTTTTTATTTTATATTTTTGATATTTTTTATTTTATGTTTTAGATATTTTTTTTATTTTATGTTTTAAATATTTTTTTTATTTTATGTTTTAAATATTTTTTATTTTATATTTTTGATATTTTTTATTTTATGTTTTAGATATTTTTTTTATTTTATGTTTTAGATATTTTTTTTATTTTATGTTTGAAATATTTTTTTTATTTTATGTTTTAAATATTCTTTATTTTACATTTTTGATATTTTTATTTTATGTTTTAGATATTTTTTTAATTTTATATTTTAGATATTTTTTTTATTTTATGTTTAAAATATTTTTTTTATTTTATGTTTTAAATATTTTTTATTTTATATTTTTGATATTTTTTATTTTATGTTTTAGATATTTTTTATTTTATGTTTTAAATATTTTTTTATTTATGTTTTTGATATTTTTTTATTTTATATTTTTGATATTTTTTATTTTATGTTTTAGATATTTTTTATTTTATGTTTTAGATATTTTTTTTATTTTATGTTTTAAATATTTTTTTTATTTTATGTTTTAAATATTTTTTATTTTATATTTTTGATATTTTTTATTTTATGTTTTAGATATTTTTTATTTTATGTTTTAAATATTTTTTTATTTATGTTTTTGATATTTTTTTATTTTATATTTTTGATATTTTTTATTTATGGTTTAGATATTTTTTATTTTATGTTTTAGATATTTTTTTATTTTATGTTTTAAATATTTTTTTATTTTATGTTTTAAATATTTTGTATTTAATATTTTTGATATTTTTTATTTTATGTTTTAAATATTCTTTATTTTATGTTTTAGATATTTTTTATTTTATGTTTAAAATATTTTTTATTTTATGTTTTAGATATTTTTTATTTTATGTTTTAAATATTTTTTATTTCAGATTTTTGATATTTTTTAATTTTATTTTTTAGATATTTTTTATTTCATGTTTTAAATATTTTTTTTTATTTTATGTTTTAGATATTTTTTATTTTATGTTTTAAATATTTTTTATTTTATGTTTTAGATATTTTATTATTTTATGTTTAAAATATTTTTTTTATTTTATGTTTTAGATACTTTTTATTTAATGTTTTAGATATTTTTTATTTCATGTTTTAGATATTTCTTATTTTATGTTTTAGATATTTTTTATTTTATGTTTTAAATATTTTTTTTATTTTATGTTTTAGATATTTTATATTTTATGTTTTAAATATTCTTTATTTTATGTTTTAGATATTTTTTATTTCATGTTTTAAATATTTTATTATTTTATGTTTTAGATATTTTTTATTTCATGTTTTAAATCTTTTTTTATTTTATGTTTTAGATATTTTTTATTTTATGTTTTAGATATTTTTTATTTTATGTTTATAATATTTTTTATTTTATGTTTTAGATATTTTTTATTTTATGTTTTAGATATTTTTATTTTATGTTTTAAATATTTTTTATTTCATGTTTTAAATCTTTTTTTATTTTATGTTTTAGATATTTTTTTATTTTATGTTTTAAATATTTTTTTATTTTATGTTTTAAATATTTTTTATTTTATATTTTTGATATATTTTATTTTATGTTTTAGATATTTTTTATTTTATGTTTTAAATATTTTTTATTTATGTTTTTGATATTTTTTTACTTTATATTTTTGATATTTTTTATTTTATGTTTTAGATATTTTTTATTTTATGGTTTAGATATTTTTTATTTTATATTTTAAATTTTTTTTTATGTTATGTTTTAAATATTTTTTATTTTATATTTTTGATATTTTTTATTTCATGTTTTAGATATTTTTTATTTTATGTTTTAGATATCTTTTATTTATGTTTTTGATATTTTTTTATTTTATATTTTTGATATTTTTTATTTTATGTTTCAGATATTTTTTATTTTATGTTTTAGATATTTTTTTATTTTATGTTTTAGATATTTTTTTATTTTATGTTTTAAATATTTTTTATTTTATATTTTTGATATTATTTATTTTATGTTTGAAATAATCTTTATTTTATGTTTTTGATATTTTTTAGTTTATGTTTTAGATATTTTTTTATTTTATGTTTTTAATATTTTTTATTTTATGTTTTGGATATTTTTTATTTTATGTTTTAAATATTTTTTATTTTATGTTTTAGATATTTTATTATTTTATGTTTTAGATATTTTTTTATTTTATGTTTGAGATATTTTTTAATTTATGTTTTAGATATTTTTTTATTTTATGTTTTTGATATTTTTTATTTAATGTTTTAAATATTTTTTATTTTACATTTTTGATATTTTTTATTTTATGTTTTAGATATTTTTTATTTTATGTTTTAAATATTCTTTATTTTATGTTTTAGATATTTTATTATTTTATGTTTACAATATTTGTTATTTTATGTTTAAGATATTTTTTTTTTATGTTTTAGATATTTTTTATTTAATGTTTTAAATATTTTTTATTTTATGTTTTAGATATTTTTATTTTATTTTTTAGATATTTTTTATTTTATGTTTTAGATATGTTTTATTTTATGTTTTATATATTTTTGTATTTTATGTTCAAAATATTTTTTTTATTTTATGTTTTAGATACTTTTTATTTAATGTGTTAGATATTTTTTATTTAATGTTTTAATTTTTTATATTTTATGTTTTGGATATTTTTTATTTCATGTTTTAGATATTTTTTATTTTATGTTTTAGATATTTTTTATTTTATGTTTTGGATATTTTTTATTTAATGTTTTTAATATTCTTTATGTTATGTTTTAGATATTTTTTATTTCATGTTTTAAATATTTTTTTATTTTATGTTTTAGATATTTTATATTTTATGTTTTAAATATTCTTTATTTAATGTTTTAGATATTTTTTATTTCATCTTTTAAATATTTAATTAGTTTATGTTTTAGATATTTTTTATTTTATGTTTTAGATATTTTTTTATTTTATGTTTTAAATATTGTATTATTTTATGTTTTAAATATTTTTTATTTTATGTTTTAGATATTTTTTATTTCATGTTTTAAATATTTTATTATTTTATGTTTTAGATATTTTTTATTTCATGTTTTAAATATTTTTTTTATTTTATGTTTTAGATATTTTTTATTTTATGTTTGAAATATTTTTTATTTTATGTTTTGGATATTTTTTATTTTGTGTTTTAGATATTTTTTATTTTATGTTTTAAATATTTTTTATTTTATGTTTTGGATATTTTTATTTTATGTTTTAGAAATTTTTTTTTTATGTTTTAGATATGTTTTATTTTATGTTTTAGATATGTTTTATTTTATGTTTTAGATATTTTTTTATTTTATGTTTAAAATATGTTTTTTATTTTATGTTTTAGATACTTTTTATTTAATGTTTTAGATATTTTTTATTTCATGTTTTAGATATTTCTAATTTTATGTTTTAGATATTTTTATTTTATGTTTTAGATATTTTTTATTTTATGTTTTAGATATTTTTTATTTTATGTTTTAAATATTTTTTTATTTATGTTTTTGATATTTTTTATTTTATATTTTTGATATTTTTTATTTTATGTTTTAGATATTTTTTATTTTATGTTTTAGATATTTTTTTATTTTATGTTTTAAATATTTTTTTATTTTATGTTTTAAATATTTTTTATTTTATATTTTTGATATTTTTTATTTTATGTTTTAGATATTTTTTTTATTTTATGTTTTAAATATTTTTTTTTTATGTTTTAAATATTTTGTATTTAATATTTTTGATATTTTTTATTTTATGTTTTAAATATTCTTTATTTTATGTTTTAGATATTTTTTATTTTATGTTTTAGATATTTTTATTTGATGTTTTAGATATTTTTTATTTTATGTGTTAGATATGTTTTATTTTATGTCTTAGATATTTTTTATTTTATGTTTTTAATATTTTTTATTTTATGTGGTAGATATTTTTTATTTTATGTTTTAAATATTTTATTATTTTATGTTTTAGATATTTTTTATTTTATGTTTTAGATATTTTTTTTATTTTTTAAATATTTTATTATTTTATGTTTTCAATATTTTTTCTTTTATGTTTTAAATATTTTTATTTCATGTTTTAAATATTTTATTATTTTATGTTTTAGATATTTTTTATTTTATGTTTTAAATATGTTTTATTTTATGTTTTAGATATTTTTTATTTTATGTTTTAGATATTTTTATTTTATGTTTTAGATATGTTTTATTTTATGTTTTAGATATTTTTTATTTTATGTTTTAAATATCTTTTTATTTTATGTTTTAGATATTTTTGATATTTTTTATTTTATGTTTTAGATATTTTTTATTTCATGTTTTAGATATTTTTTTTATTTTATGTTTTAAATATTTTTTATTTTATGTTTTAAATATTGTTTATTTTATATTTTTGATATTATTTATTTTATGTTTTAAATAATCTTTATTTTATGTGTTTGATATTTTTTATTTTATGTTTTAGATATTTTTTTATTTTATGTTTTTAATATTTCTTATTTTATGTTTTAAATATTTTTTATTGTATGTTGTAGATATTTTTTTATATTATGTTTTTGATATTTTTTTATTTTATGTTTGAGATATTTTTTAAGTTATGTTTTAGATATTTTTTTATTTTATGTTTTTGATATTTTTTATTTAATGTTTTAAATATTTTTTATTTTATATTGTTGATATTTTTTATTTTATGTTTTAGATATTTTATATTTTATGTTTTAAATATTCTTTATTTTATGTTTTAGATATTTTATTATTTTATGTTAACAATATTTTTTATTTTATGTTTTTGATATTTTTTATTTTATTTTTTAGATATTTATTATTTCATGTTTTAAATATTTTTTTATTTTATGTTTTAGATATTTTTTATTTTATGTGTTAAATGTTTTTTATTTTATGTTTTAGATATTTTTTATGTTATGTTTTAGATATTTGTTATTTCATGTTTTAGATATTTTTTAATTTATGTTTTAGATATTTTTTATTTTATGTTTGAAATATTTTTTCTTTTATGTTTTATATATTTTATATTTTATGTTTTAAATATTCTTTATTTTATGTTTTAGATATTTTTTATTTCATGTTTTAAATATTTTTTTTATTTTATGTTTAAGATATTTTATATTTTATGTTTTAAATATTCTTTATTTTATGTTTTAGATATTTTTATTTCATGTTTTAAATATTTAATTATTTTATGTTTTAGATATTTTTTATTTTATGTTTTAAATATTTATTATTTTATGTTTTAAATATTTTATTATTTTATGTTTTAGATATTTTTTATTTTATGATTTACATATTTGTTTTATTTTATATTTTAAATATTTTATTATTTTATGTTTTAAATATTTTTTTTTATGTTTTAGATATTTTTTATTTCATGTTTTAAATATTTTATTATTTTATGTTTTCGATATTTTTTATTTCATGTTTAAATTTTTTTTTTATTTCATGTTTTAGATATTTTTTATTTTATGTTTGAAATATTTTTTATTTTATGTTTTAGATATTTTTATTTTATGTTTTAGATATTTTTTATTTTATGTTTTAGATATTTTTTATTTTATGTTTGAAATATTTTTTTTATTTTATGTTTTAGATATTTTATATTTAATGTTTTTAATATTCTTTATTTTATGTTTTAGATATTTTTTGTTTCATGTTTTACATATTTTTTTCATTTTATGTTTTAGATATTTTATATTTTATGTTTTAAATATTCTTTATTTTATGTTTTAGATATTTTTTATTTCATGTTTTAAATATTATTTGTATTTTATGTTTTAAATATTTTATTATTTTATATTTTTTCATTTATGTTCTAGATATTTTTTTTTATTTTATGTTTTAGATATTTTTTATTTTATGTTTTAAGTATTTTTTTTATTTTATGTTTTAAATATTTTCTATTTTATATTTTTGATATTTTTTATTTTATGTTTTAGATACTTTTTATTTTATTTTTTAAATATTTTTTTATTTATGTTTTTGATATTTTTTTATTTTATATTTTTGATATTTTTTATTTTATGTTTTAAATATTTTTTTATTTTATGGTTTAGATATTTTTTATTTTATATTTTAAATATTTTTTTATGTTATGTTTTAAATATTTTGTATTTTATATTTTTCATATTTTTTATTTTATGTTTTAGATATTGGTTATTTTATGTTTTAAATATTGGTTATTTTATGTTTTAAATATTGTTTTATTTATGTTTTTGATATTTTTTATTTTATGTTTTAGATATGTTTTATTTCATGTTTTAGATATTTTTGTATTTTATGTTTCAAATATTTTTTTTATTTTATGTTTTAGATATTTTTTATTTTATGTTTTAGATATTTTTTATCTTATGTTTTAGATATTTTTTATTTTATATTTTTTATTTTATGTTTTGTAAATTTTTTTTATGTTTTAGATATTGTTTATTTGTGTTTTAAATATTTTTTTTATTTTATGTTTTAGATATTTTATATTTAATGTTTTAAATATTCTTTTATTTTATGTTTTAGATATTTTTTATTTCATGTTTTAAATATTTTTTTTATTTCATGTTTTAGATATTTTATATTTTATGTTTTTAATAGTCTTTATTTTATGTTTTAGATATTTTTTATTTCATGTTTTAAATATTTAATTAGTTTATGTTTTAGATATTTTTTATTTTATCTTTTAGATATTTTTTTTATTTTATGTTTAAACTCTTGTATTATTTTATGTTTTAAATATTTTTTATTTTATGTTTTAGATATTTTTTATTTCATGTTTTAAATATTTTATTATTTAATGTTTTAGATATTTTTTATTTCATGTTTTAAATATTTTTTTTATTTTATGTTTTAGATATTATTTATTTTATGTTTTAAATATTTTTTATTTTATGTTTTGGATAGTTTTGTATTTTATGTTTTAGATATTTTTTTTTATGTTTATTTTATGTTTTAGATATGTTTTATTTTATGTTTTAGATATTTTTTTATTTTATGTTTAAAATATTTTTTTATTTTATGTTTTAGATACTTTTTTATTTCATGTTTTAGATATTTCTTATTTTATGTGTTAGATATTTTTATTTTATGTTTTATATATTTTTTTATTTTATGTTTTAGATATTTTATATTTTATGTTTTAAATATTCTTTATTTTATGTTTTAGATATTTTTTATTTCATGTTTTTAATATTTTATTGTTTTATGTGTTAGATATTTTTTATTTTATGTTTGAAATATTTTTTATTTTATGTTTTAGATATTTTTTATTTTATGTTTTAAATATTTTTATTTTGTGTTTTAGATATTTTTTATTTTATGTTTTAGATATTTTTTTTATGTTTTAAATATTTTATTATTTTATGTTTTCAATATTTTTTCTTTTATGTTTTAAATATTTTTTATTTCATGTTTTAAATATTTTTTATTTCATGTTTTAGATATTTTTTTTTTCATGTTTTAAATATTTTTTTTATTTTATGTTTTAGATATTAGTTATTGTATGTTTTAAATATTTTTATTTTATGTTTTAGATATTTTTTATTTTATGTGTTAGATATTTTTTTTTTATGTTTTAAATATTTTATGTTTTTATGTTTTCAATATTTTTTCTTTTATGTTTTAAATATTTTATTATTTTATGTTTTCAATATTTTTTCTTTTATGTTTTAAATATTTTTTATTTCATGTTTTAAATATTTTATTATTTCATGTTGTAGATATTTTGTATTTCATGTTTTAAATATTTTTTTTTATGTTTTAGATATTTTTTATTTTATGTTTTAAATATTTTTTATTTTATGTTTTAGATATTTTTATTTTATGTTTTAGATATTTTGTATTTTATGTTTTAGATATGTTTTATTTTATGTTTTAGATATTTTTTTATTTTATGTTTAAAATATTTTTTTTTATGTTATGTTTTAGATACTTTTTATTTAATGTTTTACATATTGTTTATTTCATGTTTTAAATTTTTATATTTTATGTTCTAGATATTTTTTATTTCATGTTTTAGATATTTTTTATTTTATCTTTTAGATATTTTTTATTTTATGTTTTGGATATTTTTTATTTTGTGTTTTAAATATTTGTTTTATTTTATATTTTAGATATTTTTTATTTAATGTATTAGATATTTTTTAGTTTATGTTTTAAATATTTTTTTATGTTATGTTTTAAATATTTTTTTTTATTTTATGTTTTAGATATTTTATTATTTTATGTTTTAGATATTTTTTTTTTATGTTTTAGATATTTTTCTTTATGTTTTAGATATTGTTTTATTTTATGTTTTTGATATTTTTTATTTAATGTTTTAAATATTTTTTATTTTATATTTTTGATATTTTTTATTTTATGGTTTAGATATTTTTTATGTTATGTTTTAGATATTTGTTATTTAATGTTTTAAATATTTTTTATTTCATTTTTTTGATATTTTTTTTTTATTTTTTAGATATTTTTTATTTCATGTTTTAAATTTTTGTTTTATTTTATGTTTTAGATATTTTTTATTTTATGTTTTAAATATTTTTTATTTTATGTTTTAGATATTTTTTATTTGATGTTTTAGATATTTCTTATTTTATGTTTTAGATATTTTTTATTTTATGTTTTTAATATTGTTGTTATTTTATGTTTTAGATATTTTATATTTTATGTTTTAAATAATCTTTATTTTATGTTTTAGATATTTTTTATTTCATGTTTTAAATATATTTTTTATTTTATGTTTTAGATATTTTATATTTTATGTTTTAAATATTCTTTATTTTATGTTTTAGATATTTTTTATTTCATGTTTTAAATATTTTATTATTTTATGTTTTAGATATTTTATATTTTAAATATTTTTTTTTTTATGTTTTAGATATTTTTTATTTTATGTTTTAAATATTTTATTATTTTATGTTTTAGATATTTTTTATTTTATGTTTTAGATATTTTTTTTTTATGTTTAAAATACGGTTCCCAATGACTGTACAACAAATGCCCATAGCGCACTCGGGAATGCTGATCACGCTGTGATAATGGTAGAAATCAGCCTAAATTCTCGCCCTAAAACTGAAGACCCACTACTCAAAACAACGAGGTATTACAAAAAGGCTTATTGGGAAGCCATCAGGGAGCTCATCAGAGATGCCCCATGGCAAAATATCTTTACTCTTCCAGCGGAACAGTGTGCAAATGAGACAACTGAATGGTTCAAAACTGCTATTGAAGCACATGTTCCTGCACGGAAATACTATAGCAAGCCCCACTCCCCCCAATGGTTTACTTCTGCTTGTGCAGCTGCCATTTGTCAAAGGCAGCATGCGTTCCGCAGATTCAACCGACATAAGTCCAGCTCAAATAAACAGAAGTTTATAAAAGCTAGAAATAATTGTAAGAGAGTGATAGACACAGCTAAGTCAGATTACTCTGAAACCACCAGAAAGCGCATCGAAGCACAGAAATTAGGAACCTGGGATTTTTGGAAAATCTACAACAGCATAGTTAATAATGGACAGTCAATTATTCCCCCACTAACAAACAACCATGAGGTTGCTTGCACGGCAACTGACAAGGCTAATCTGCTTGCCAGTCGGTTTGCCTCAATCTCCACACTGAACTCCGTACACCACTCACTCCCTGATTTTCCTCTGCGAACAGACGCCACACTTGACGATTTGAAAATCACCCCTTCTCAGGTACATGCTATTATAAAAAACCTAGACACCTCTAAAGCATGTGGACCAGATCTCATCCCGGCTGTGCTATTAAAAAAATGCTCTGCTGAGGTTGCTCCAGTTCTGTCCAAACTTTACAATAAATGCCTTAACGAATCTTGTTTTCCCGACTGCTGGAAAACCGCCTCTGTGGTACCAGTCTTCAAGAATTCTGGTGAAAGAACTGACCCACTTAATTATCGCCCCATTAGCCTCCTCCCGCTTTTCGCCAAAATATTTGAGTCCTTAGTTAATCAATCCTAGTCCAGCACCTAACAGCTGCTAAACTCCTGACTGACAAACAATATGGATTCAGGCAAGCCCGTTCAACAGCAGATATCTTAACTGTAGTTTCTGAACGTATATACCGTTCATTGGATAAAACAGGGGAGGGTAGAGCGGTGGCCCTTGATATATCTAAGGCTTTTGACAGGGTATGGCACGATGGTCTTCTAAGGAAAATTAGATCATATGGAATCACTAGAAGAATTCATAACGTAATTAAATCCTTCTTAAGTAATAGAAAAATCAAAGTTGTCCTCGACGAACGTACATCCAAACAACATGACATAAATGCGGGAGTGCCTCAGGGGTCTATCCTTGGACCTCTATTGTTCCTGATATTCATAAACGACCTCCCTGATAATATTGTTTCGGAGATGGGTATATTTGCCGATGACACCACTCTCTATAACAGATATGAGGGGAAAACAAATGAACACATATCCAAGAAAATGGCAGAAACACTAGAGGATGACCTCCAATCCGTAGTGGAATGGGGACAAAAATGGTTTGTCTCATTCAATGCTGCTAATACTAAGCTTGTTTCCTTCAATAACTACAAGAAACCTTCTCTACCACCAATAGCAATGGCCAAGAACACATTGCCTGAAAGTACTTCTTTTAAACTCCTCGGCCTAACGTTTACAGGGAATATGAACTGGAATAGATACATTGAGAGCATTGCCAAGGCTGCTGCAAGGAAGGTTGGCTCCCTCTACCGTGCTAGAAAACTACTTACGCCTGCCAGTATCCTATACCTCTATAAGGCAACAATTCGCCCATGTATGGAGTACTGTTGTCACATCTGGGCTGGTGCATCTGCTGCTTGTCTCTCGCTCCTGGACAGGGTTCAAAAAAGAGTCGCCAACCTGATAGGTCCTGAACTGTCATCTAGGCTTCAACCTCTGTCCCATCGACGAGATGTTGCATCCCTCTGCCTGTTCTACAAATACTTTAATGGTGAATGCTCTGACGAACTGCAAACACTTGTACCTCCCCGACGTAACTACCCCCGGCAAACCCGACAAGCTACTAAGTCTCATCCCTTTACAGTAGAGATCCCTAGGTGCAAGAAAGCCTTTTACTCCAATAGTTTCTTCCCCAGAACTGCGGGTCTTTGGAACTCCCTTCCGGGATTCTGCTTTCCCAACTGCAATGATATGCAGAAGTTCAAGTGTAATGTTAACAAACATCTTTCTACTCTTCTCCCTTCATAATGACCCCGCAAATTAATTCCCTAATAGTAGCCCCCTACTTCAAAGTGGCACTGTGCCTTGTTTGGGGTGAAAATTGAATTAAAAAAAAATATAAAAAAAATTTTTTTTTTTATTATTTTATGTTTTAAATATTTTTTCTTTTATGTTTTACATATTTTTTATTTAATGTTTTAAATATTTTATTATTTTATGTTTTAGATATTTTTTATTTCATGTTTTAGATATTTTTTTATTTTATGTTTTAGATATTTTTTATTTTATGTTTTAGATTTTTTTTATTTTATGTTTTAAATATTTTTTATTTTATGTTTTAGGTATTTTTTATTTTATGTTTTAAATATTTTTTATTTACTGTTTTAGATATTTTTTCTTTTATGTTTTAGATATCTTTTATTTTATGTTTTAGATATTTTATATTTTATGTTTTAAAAAATCTTTATTTTATGTTTTAAATATTTTATTATTTTATGTTTTAACTATTTTTTCTTTTATGTTTTACATATTTTTTATTTCATGTTTTAAATATTTTATTATTCTATGTTTTAGATATTTTTTATTTCATGTTTTAAATATTTCTTATTTCATGTTTTAGATATTTTTTATTTCATGTTTTAAATATTTTTTTTATTTTATGTTTTAGATATTTTTTTCATGTTTTAGATATTTTTTTTAATTGCATGTTTTTGATATTTTATTATTTTATATTTTAGATATTTTTTATTTTATGTTTATAATATTTTATTATTTTATGTTTTAAATATTTTTTTATTTTATGTTTTAGATATTTTTTTTCATGTTTTAGATATTTTTTATTTCATGTTTTAGATATTTTATTGTTTTATGTTTTAGATATTTTTTATTTTACGTTTTAAATATTTTTTATTTTATGTTTTAGATATTTTTTATTTTATGTTTTAAATATTTTTTTATTTCATGTTTTTGATATTTTTTATTTTATGTTTTAGATATTTTTTTATTTCATGTTTTAGATATTTTTTTATTTCATGTTTTAGATATTTTTTTATTTTATGTTTTAGATATTTTTTAATTTAATTTGTTAGATATTTTTTATTTTATGTTTTTGATATTTTTTTTTCATGTTTTTGATATTTTTTATTTTATGTTTTAGATATTTTTTTATTTTATGTTTTTGTATATTTGTTTGTTTCATGTTTTAATTATTTTTTTATTTTATGTTTTAGATATTTGATTATTTTATGCTTTATATATTTTTTTATTTTATTTTTTGGATATTTTTTATTTTATGTTTTAGATATTCTTTATTTTTTGTTTTTGATATGTTTTTATTTCATGTGTTTGATATTTTTTATTTTATGTTTTTGATATTTGTTTATTTTATGTTTTTGATATTTTTTTATTTTATGTTTTAGATATTTTTTATTTAACGTTTTAGATATTTTTATTTTATGTTTTTGATATTTTTTTGTTTTATGTTTTTGATATTTTTTATTTTATGTTGTAGATATTTATTATTTAATGTTTTAGATATTTTTATTTTATGTTTTAGATATTTTTTATTTTATGTTTTAGATATTTTTTATTTTATGTTTTAGATATTTTTTGTTGTATGTTTTAGATATTTTTTTATTTTATGTTTTAGATATTTTTTGTTGTATGTTTTAGATATTTTTTGTTGTATGTTTTAGATATTTTTTTATTTTATGTTTTAGATATTTTCTATTTTATGTTTTAGATATTTTTTATTTTATGTTTTTGATATTGTTGTTATGTTTTAAATATTTTTTATTTATGTTTTAGATATTTTTTATTTTATATTTTAGATATTTTTTTATTTTATTTTTTAGAAATTTTTTATTTCATGTTTTAAATATTTTTTTTATTTTATGTTTTAGATATTTTTTATTTTATGTTTTAGATATTTTTTATTTTATGTTTTTAATGTTTTTATTTTATGTTTTAGATATGTTTTATTTTATGTTTTAGATATTTTTTATTTTATGTGTTAGATATTTTTTGATTTTATGTTTTTAATGTTTTTATTTTATGTTTTAGATATTTTTTTATTTTATATTTTTGATATTTTTTATTTTATGTTTTTGATATTTTTTATTTTATATTTTTGATATTTTTTATTTTATGTTTTTGATATTTTTTATTTTATGTTTTTGATGTTTTTTAATTTTATGTTTTTTATATTTTCTTTTTATGTGTTTGATATTTTCTTTTTATGTTTTTGATATTTTTTATTTTATGTTTTAGATATTTTTTTATTTATGTTTTAGATATTATCTATTTTATGTTTTAGATATTTTTTATTTTAGGTTTTTGATATTTTTTTATGTTTTAAATATTTTTTTATTTATGTTTTAGATATTTTTTATTTTATATTTTAGATATTTTTTATTTTATTTTTTAGATATTTTTTATTTCATGTTTTAAATATTTTTTTTATTTTGTGTTTTAGATATTTTTTATTTTATGTTTTAGATATTTTTTATTTTATGTTTAAATATTTGTTTTTTCATGTTTTAGATATTTTTTGTATTTTATGTTTTAGATATGTTTTTATTTCATGTTTTAGATATTTTTTGTATTTTATGTTTTAGATATTTTTTATTTTATGTTTTTGATATTTTTTATTTCATGTTTTAGATAGATATTATGTTTTTTATATTTTTGATATTTTTTATTTCATGTTTTAGATATTTTTTTATTTTATGTTTTTAATGTTTTTATTTTATGTTTTAGATATTTTTTTATTTTATGTTTTAGATATTTTTTATTTTATGTTTTAGATATTTTTTTATTTTATATTTTAGATATTTTTTATTTTATGTTTTTGATATTTTTTATTTTATGTTTTTGATATTTTTTATTTTATGTTTTTGATATTTTTTATTTTATGTATTTGATATTTTTTATTTTATATTTTTGATATTTTATTATTTTATGTTTTTGATATTTTTTTATTTTATGTTTTTGATATTTTTGATTTTATGTTTTTGATATTTTTTTATTTTATGTTTTTGATATTTTTTATTTTATGTTTTTGATATTTTTTATTTTATATTTTTGATATTTTTTATTTTATGTTTTTGATATTTTTTATTTTATGTTTTTGATGTTTTTTAATTTTATGTTTTTGATATTTTCTTTATTTTATGTTTTTGATATTTTCTTTATTTTATGTTTTTGATATTTTTTTATTTTATGTTTTTGATATTTTCTTTATTTTATGTTTTAGATATAAAAAAAAAGTAGCAGTACCTTTAGAAATTCCACAGTAGACTCTTTCATATGTAATATATTGATGTTGGCATTCTGTGGATGTTCATCGTAAATGAAGACTTCCTGATTGTATTGTAGCTCTTTTGTTAAAACTGCAAAAGGATTTATCTATGCAAGCAGGGACGCCCGGCATAGACCGATCGTAAAATACTCTTAAAGATGATATTTTAATTTATGCAGATCTCGTATATATTACTATGGAATCAATTTTCTATCGATTCTTATATATTATAAAGTTATGATTTCAAAAATAAGAATATAAATATATGACTTAGTGCATCAGCTATAATCGAAACCGAAACCA
>NC_136488.1:29795712-29803212 GCF_053919585.1 Euprymna scolopes
TGCACAAGAACCCACGCCCTTAACAACCACAACACACCAGACAACATACCATATAATACATCTCCACAAAAATACCCACTTATATACAATCCTAAGCAATACAAACCAAACTATTACCACCCACTTCAGCAAACACAATCAAAATTCCATTTCCACAGACACTACATCGCTAACACAAACAACGAAAGAATGCCTTTACTAAACAACCCCTACCAAAACATTTCCACAATGCAACACAACTACCAGAGACATCGCATAATTCAAAACACTATCTACAACTCTCACCCCTCATATCCCACACAAAGAAACAAACCACTAATGCACCTCCCCCATCAACGGGAACAATTAGAATATCCCATGCAATACCAATCCCAACAAACAGACTTTCCCTACAACAAACTCCGACAACACAACCCTATACAACAATGCATGTATCCTCAACAGCAACACCAATTCCAACTGAAACACAACTATCCAACACAAACAACATATAATGACAACCCATTCAATCATTTATCACTGAACCCTCACAATAATGTACACAACACTCATTTTACAAGGAGACATCACATCACCCTAAAATATACCACTCCTCGAAACAAGGAAACAAACAACCCCCACCATTTTTTAGGAAACCCCCAGGAAACAACAATTCCAGGTTAGAAAAAATCAGACCCAAAATCATCAATTTATCCACATACTCCTTATCAAAGAACGAAATGGAAATACTGAAGCTGGGCCTCAAATTCTGCCCCACCCCTAAAAGCAATATAGCGGAACTAAAAAAGGACCTTAAAGAATTCAAACGGAAATTTAGACTAATAGAAACACTAGATAACAAATGGGACGAAGATGATTCTTTAGTAAAAAACAAATCAACATATTTCCCTAATAAACAGAACAACACAAAAGAACTAGACAGCTACTTCGAAAATCTCTGGAACCTTAATCTCCAAAAAAAAAACACAAAACCATAAGCAACCTCACACATAAGCAAAAACAAGCACTCGAAAAGATCCGTAATAATAATGAAATAATAATAAAAGAAGCAGACAAAGGCAGTGCCGTAGTAATCATGGACAAAACGTATTATGAAACAAAAATTACAGAACTACTGGATGACAAACACTACTATAAATCCATTAGTACCAACATAGATAACACCACCATCTCAAAAATCACAAAACTTTGTACAACACACAACAAAATATTAAAAAAGAAAGAAAAGGACTTCCTCACAAATTTCATTACAAAGACCAACAACTTCTACGGACTGCCTAAAATACACAAATCTGGCGTAATAAAACTTGCCATCGATACACAAAACTCAGAATATATTAGCGCTCCTAACCCTAGTTACCTTACATTTAGACTCATTGTAGCAGGACCAGCCTGTCCGACAAGCAGACTTAGCAACTTAATAGACATCTTATTACAACCTTTCACAGATCAAGTTAAGAGCTACATAAGGGACGACATCCATTTTCTTACTACCTTACCACATACAGTAGAAAACGGGACACTATTAGTTACATTTGACGTTAGCAGTTTATATAGTAATATACCCCATGAATTAGTAAAATAAGTAATAATATCTTGGATCAACAGACACGCACAAACACTACATCCTAGATTCACAAAGCAATTCATTATCGATAGTATAGACATAATCATAAATAATAATTCCTTCGAATTCAACAATACCAACTACATCCAAACTCTAGGTACAGCAATGGGAACGAAAATGGCACCGACTTACGCAACCCTTACATTAGCCTACCTAGAAGAAACCTTATATAAAAAATAGAACAAAAATTTGGCCACAGCACTAAAAAACTGTTTGTAGAATCATGGAAAAGGTACTTAGATGACTGCTTCATCCTATGGAAACCCACATGGGGGGACATCACAGACTTACACACCATACTCCAGAACCTACACCCAAAAATTAAATTCACCATAGAACAAAGCTCTACAGAATTACCTTTCCTAGATATACTGATAAAGATTAAAGACAATAACATTATCACAGACATTTACCGCAAACCTACAGACACCCAACAATACCTACACTTTAAAAGTCACCACCCTAAAAGCTGCATAAAATCAATTCCCTACACCCTAGCACGTAGAATCTGCACCATAATCACGAACAATAACCTTCGGAAAATCCGACTCAAGGAACTACGAATAAATTTAAGAAAAAGAAAATACCCATCACAACTTATAGACAAAGGGATCCAACTTGCGACAAATATACCAGTAGAAGATTTGAGAACCCCTAAAGAACGAAACAAAGAACAAATCCTAACATACGTCTCCACACACAACACAAACAACCCAGAGTTTTTCACAGAGATAACGAAACACCTCGTCCTACTTAACCAAAACAGCAAACTAAACAACTTCCTTAAAATAACAAAAATAATAAAAAGCAAACGCCAACCCAAAAACCTAAAACGCATTCTTACCTCATCCAAACTCAATCAAGAGACAACAAAAGGAGTCACAAAATGCAACAAACAACGATGTGGAGTCTGCAACATAATATTAGAGGGAAACACATACACATTTACGAACCCCATACAAATATTCAAAATTAAAAAAAACCTAGATTGTACCTGAAAAAACGTGATCTATGTAATAAAATGTCCAGCATGCGATAAATCCTACATAGGCGCTACAAAAAACCTTAGTAATAGAGTAGCCCTACACCGATCCAACATCAAAATCGCGGAAAATAGACACCTGCATGTATCACAACATATACACACATGCAGTGGAGGCAGATTCGAGATAATGCCCATCTTCCAAACTGACAACTACTTCTACTTGCTAACACAAGAAAAAACTTCATAGCAAAGTTTAACCCCACCTTAAACATCTCTCCATAATTATACACATAAATAGGCAAAACACAAAATACACTTACACGCATGCATACTGGGGTAAATGTGCACCCTAACACACGAAACAAAAGAAGCACAAAAAAGCACGCGCACACTTTCACGGGTGGGCGCGTCCATACCCAGTACAGTACCATTTCTCTAAACTAAACAAACAATTAGAAATTATACGTATGTATGTGTATGTGCGTACATGTGTGCATGTATATATGTGTGTGTATGTGAGTGTATACATATGATTGTGTATGCGTGTGTGTGTGTATATATATATCATCTGTTATCTATGCTCCATCTTGTTTGTGTGTGTACGTGCACTTATGTTTGGGTGACCGAATACATGTATGCATATGTGCTTGGATTAGAAAAGAAAGAAAACTTCAACCTATATATACATAAGGTGGGATGTATGAATATGTATGTGTATGCGTGATTGTGGGTGACTGTGTCCATATATATATGGGTGGATGAATGTATACGTATCTGTATGTGTGTGTGTATATATATACAGATGTATGCATATGTATGAGTGGGTAAATGTGTTCGTGTGGATATGGATATACGCGTATGTGTGAGCCCCTGCATATATCTCTCTATGTGTGTGCATGTGTGTGTGTATGTGTATGTGCCTACATAGTATGTGGATGTTTGTGAGTGTGTATGCACATACATGTATGTATATATATATGTGTATGTGCGTGTATATGTGTGTATATGTATCTTCTCCTACCTATTCTCCATCTTACTTGTGTGTATGTGCGTGTACTTATGTCTGAATGATTAAACGGATATATACATGCGTGTTTTGGTTGGGCAAAAATAAATAAATAAAAAATAAAATAAATAAATAAATAAATCAATGAAAATAAAACTAAAAAAATAAAACAACATTAAAAAAATAAAATAAAAATCATTAACCAATATGTGCCTGACGTGTTAGTGGTGGATGTGTGTGAGTGTGTAGGTGGGTATGTATATGTGTATCCTCCTACATATATTTCTGTGTATGTGCGTATGTGTATGTGTGTGTGCCTGCGTGCGTGTGCGTGTGCATGCGTAAATGTACATGTATGTATATGTATGCGTGTGTGATTGTGCGTAAGTGTGTGCTACACATGGGTAAAGAAGGTCTTTAAAAAACCCTAAAAAAACCCTAAAAACCTTCACCAAATGGACCAAAAAAGCCCTCTTTGAATCTAACTTTGACCGGACACGTTGGAGACAGAATGTCTTAGACCACACATCACTGTGAAAACACATTTAGTATCTGCGGAGGTAAAAATAACTTTTCAAACACCCATTTCAAAGAAATACTTTTTACGAAAACATCTGAAGAGTAAACACCATCAGCTCGAAACGCGTTATAAAAATATTTTAAAATAAAAATATGATGAAAACCTTTAAAAAAAAAACACAATTATTGATGGCTACCCTCTTTCAAATATACATTTTTTTCTCTCGTTGGAACTACACAACCATCACTTTAAATATATATAGAGATATATGTATATATATATATATATATATATATATATATATATATATATATATATATATATATATATATAGGTTAATAGATAAATATATAAAGATATATATAGATATATATATATACATATAGATATATATATAACGATATATGCATATATATATATATAGATGTATGGATATATACATAGATATATATATATAGATAGATATATATAGATATGTATATATACATAGATATATATATATATATATAGATATATATATATATAGATATGTATATATATAGATATGTATAGATATATATACATATAGATATATATATAGATATATATATATACATATATAGATAGATATATATACGGATATATATATACATATATATAGATATATATACATATAGATATATATACAGATATATATATAGATATATATAGATATATATATAGATATATACAGATATATATACAGATATATATATATAGATATATATATGTAGATATATATATAGATATATATACATACATATAGATATATAGATATATGTAGATATACAGATAGATATATATATACATATATATAGATATATATATATATATATATATAGATATATATATATAGACATATATATATAGATATATATATAGATATATATACATATATATATAGGGATATATATATGGAAATATATATAGATATATATATGGATATATCTATAGATATATACATGAAGATATATATATAGATATATATATGTAGAAATATATATATATATACATAGATATATATCTATAGATATATACATAGATATATATATATATATATAGATATATATATATATATATATATATATATATTTATCTATGGATATATATATTGATATATATATATATAGATATATATATATATAAATATATATATAGATACCTATACATATCTATATATATAGATATATATAGTTATATATATATATATATATCTATATAAATATAGATTTGGATATATATATATATATATATATAGATCTATAGATATATATACATAGATATATATATTGATATATACCAATATATACACATAGATATATGTACATAGATATATACATATATATAGATATGTATAGATATATATATAGATATATATATATAGATAGATATATTTATATATAAATATGTATATTTATGCAGATTTATTGATATTTTTAGATATATATGTACATATATATAGATATATATACAAATATATATATAGAGAGAGATATATAGATATATAGAGAGAGATATAGATATAGATACATAGAGATATATAGAGATATAGATATATAGAGATATAGATATATAAAGATATATAGATATATATATAGATATATACATATATATAGATATATATATAGAGAGATATATACATATATACATAGATATATATATATAGATATATATAGATATATATGGATATATATATATACATAGATATATATAGAGAGATATATATATAGATATATTTATATATATATATATATATATATATATATATAGAACTAACTTAGATGATGTTGAGTCATTTCTCCTTGTAAACACCCCGGATATCTTAGCATTAAGTGAAACTAACCTTCACTCCTCCATACCCTCTAACCACTTTAACATGCCTGGTTATCTCCCACTCTACTGTAAGGACTCGGACAGACATATGCATGGACTTGGAGTCTATATTCGAAACACCCTCACCCTAACTAGAGAAATAAAACTAGAATCAGAGGGCCAGGCCTTTATGTGCTTCAGACTAAATATGCAACACAATATTAGCTACTTATATTTTCTCTACCGCTCTCCCTCAAACCAAGACTGTACCCTAATAAACAAAGTCTCAGACAGCATAGATATAGCACTCTCCCTCGATACTAGCGCACAAATACATGTATTTGGTCACTTCAATGTCCACCACAGTAACTGGCTAGGATTCTCAAATCACACAGACGTAGCTGGTAGCGCCACATATAGCTTCTCTATATCTCATTCCCTATCTCAGATGGTTACATTTCCGACACGTTTCCCAGACCAGCACGATCAACATGCCTCACTTCTAGATCTCTTTCTGACAACAGTTCCCAATGACTGTACAACAAATGCCCATAGCCCACTCGGGAATGCTGATCACGCTGTGATAATGGTAGAAATCAGCCTAAATTCTCGCCCTAAAACTGAAGACCCACTACTCAAAACAACGAGGTATTACAAAAAGGCTGATTGGGAAGCCATCAGGGAGCTCATCAGAGATGCCCCATGGCAAAATATCTTTACTCTTCCAGCGGAACAGTGTGCAAATGAGACAACTGAATGGTTCAAAACTGCTATTGAAGCACATGTTCCCGCACGGAAATACTATAGCAAGCCCCACTCCCCCCAATGGTTTACTTCTGCTTGTGCAGCTGCCATTTGTCAAAGGCAGCATGCGTTCCGCAGATTCAACCGACATAAGTCCAGCTCAAATAAACAGAAGTTTATAGAAGCTAGGAATAATTGTAAGAGAGTGATAGACACAGCTAAGTCAGATTACTCTGAAACCACCAGAAAGCGCATCGAAGCACAGAAATTAGGAACCCGGGATTTTTGGAAAATCTACAACAGCGTAGTTAATAATGGACAGTCAATTATTCCCCCACTAACAAACAATCATGAGGTTGCTTGCACGGCAACTGACAAGGCTAATCTGCTTGCCAGTCGGTTTGCCTCAAACTCCACACTGAACTCGGTACACCACTCACTCCCTGATTTTCCTCTGCGAATAGACGCCACACTTGACGACTGTAAAATCACCCCTTCTCAGGTACATGCTATTATAAAAAACCTAGACACCTCTAAAGCATGTGGACCAGATCTCATCCCGGCTGTGCTATTAAAAAAATGCTCTGCCGAGGTTGCTCCAGTTCTGTCCAAACTTTACAATAAATGCCTTAACGAATCTTGTTTTCCCGACTGCTGGAAAACCGCCTCTGTGGTACCAGTCTTCAAGCATTCTGGTGAAAGAACTGACCCACTAAATTATCGCCCCATTAGCCTCCTCCCGCTTTTCGCCAAAATATTTGAGTCCTTAGTTAATAAAGCCCTAGTCC
>NC_136488.1:29808212-29835712 GCF_053919585.1 Euprymna scolopes
GATATAGATATGTATGTATAGATATATATACATATTGATAAATATATATATATATAGATACATATAAATGTGTATATATATATAGATATATATACATGTGTATATATATATAGATAGATATATATACATGTGTATATATATTTATAGATTATATATATATAGATATATATATAGATAGATATAGATTAATATACATATATATATATATATATATACATATATATAGATATATAGATTAATATACATATATATATACATATATATACATATATAGAGATATATAGATTAATATACATATATATATACATATATATACATATATATAGATATATATATACATATATATATAGATATATATAGATATATATATACATATATATATGTATATATAGATATATATAGATATATATATATATTAGTATATAGATATATAGATAGATATATAGATAGATATATAGATATATATATATGGATATATATATATATAGATAGATATATATAGATATATATATAGATGTATATATATAGATGTATATATATTGATATATAGATATATAGATATATATATATAGGATAGATTTATATATATATATAGATAGATACATATAGATATATATATATATATATATAGATATAATTATATATAGATATATATAGATATATATATATAGGTATATGTATATATATCAATATATGTATATATCAATATATATATATATATATATATGGATATTGATATATATATACATGTATATATATAGATAGGTATTGATATATATATATAGATATATACATATAGATATATATATATAGATATATATAGAGAGAGATATGTATATATAGATATATATATAGAGAGAGAGATATGTATATATAGATATATATATAGAGATATGTATATATATAAGTATATATATATAGATATATATGTATATATATATATATATAAAGATATGTATATATATAGAGATATATATATATACGTATATATATATAGATATATATATATGTAGATATATATATTTATATATATAGATATATATGTATATAAAGGTATATATATATATATATATATGTATATATATAGATAGATAGATCGTTAATAATTTGACACGCAGTATATATGTGTATATATATATATATACAGTCCTGGTCAAAATCATAAGACCACTTAAGAAAGTAAGTGTTTACGCATATTATTGAATTTTTAATCAAACAAATGGTTGAAACCATTGCCAAAAGGGAAAATATGATGGAAAAAATGAAATCTGCTTTATTTGAAACCTTAACCCTGATCTAATAATTATTTTTTAAAAAACAAACATTTTCACCTGGTCAAAATGATAAGACCACTGATAATTTATCTAACAAAAGACAATTATAAATTACTAAAAAGGGTCTCAGTATTTAGTATAGCCTCTATTATTACGAATTACTTCAAAAATTCTCTTCGGCATGCTTGCGACTAAGTTTTTTATCAGTTGCAAAGGAATTTTATCTCATGTACTGAAAACTGACTCAGAAAGTTCCTTTATCGAATCATACTGTGTTCCATCCTTGAACACTTTTGCCATTCTCTCCAAAGATTTTCAATGGGATTGAGGTCCGGAGAACATGCTGGATGATCTAACAATTCTATATTATTTGAAGAAAAGTATTCTCGTGATTGTTGAGAAGTGTGTATCGCAGCGTTGTCTTGCTGGAAAATCCAATTTCCTCCACACAGACGTGGACCGTCAGTCCTGATAGAAGCATTTTCAAGCATTGAAATGTACTTCAATGATGTTTGCCGGCCTTTCACTACATGCAACTTTAGGGTCCCAGCTGACGAGAGAGCACCCCAGATCATTAATGACCCTCCTCCACTATGCCGATTTGAAAAAGTCTCTTTGGGCAAATTTTTATCATGCCAATAGTGTTGAAATCCATCTGGATCATCCAGATTAAACTTTTTCTCATCGGAGAAAATTACATTTTCCCAAGTCTGGTATTTGGCGGCATATTTAAGTCGGTTAGTTTTGTGCTGTTCAAGAAGACGTGGTTTCTGCAGTCGCTTTAAATGATTGAAACCCTTCATTTTCAGATGCCTTCTGATGGTTTTAGAACTACATTCTGCTGCTGTTTGCCTTTTCAATCGACTTGAGCTCATACTGGAGTTTTATTTTTAACTTCTTCTGATACGGCGATCCAGTGATGGGGTTATTTTTTTGGGGGGTCGACCTGGACTCTTTTTGTGCCTATATTGATCTGGGTTTCTTAAAAACTTTTGTGATGACCGTTTTGCTACGATTTACTTCGTTTGCAATGGATCTATGGGAGAGTCCACCCCTATTAAGCTCAAAGATCCTTCCTTTCTCAAACTCTGATTATGGTTTCTCTTTTGCCATTTATAATTTAGTAAGATGTTTTTTATTCACTAACAAGTTGCTTTTGGTAAAATAGAAAGCTATTCGTGTTCATTTTACCAAAACTAGCCGATTTTATTAAAGTGGTCTTATCATTTTGACCAGGTGAAAATGTTTGTTTTTTAAAAAATAATTATTAGATCAGGGTTAAGGTTTCGAATGAAGCAGATTTCATTTTTTTCCATCATATTTTCCCTTTTGGCAATGGTTTCAACCATTTGTTTGATTAAAAATTCGATAACATGCATAAACGCTTACTTTCTTAAGTAGTCTTATGATTTTGACCAGGACTGTGTATATATATCGTAGTAAGTTATAAAATATCTATTGAAAGACATGATTCTTTACTGGCAGGTTTTTTGTATGGGTAGGTAATAAATTTATCGGTGTCGGCTTTAATTTCTGTATAGAGGAAGGGAATAGTGTTATATTTATTTCATGTGTAAAATTTAGTACAACATTATTTTTAAGTGCTGTTTTAATTTTTATTAGTTGATCAAAATTTTTTGTTAAATGCCCTGTAGGAGAATGTGTCTCCAGAAATAATAGATACGTCGGGATGACTAGAACCAGTATCTCTCGCCGACTAACATGCCACCTTTCTTCCATGAATACCCCCCTCCAAATGGATTGCAAGAAAAACAAACAGGAATTATCCTTGCTCTTCAATGGAACATGCATTAGGGAAAAAATGCTGCCCAATACAGTTTAGTGGTGGAATTTTGCTGCTTGGGTTTGTCAGGGGTATTTATGTTCAGAGGGTATAAATGCCTGAAGTTCGTCGGAGCACATTCCATTAAAATATTTGTAAAAAGGCACTTTATCATTTCACTTGTACCGGGGAATCTTTTGTTAAATTCAGTAATCTGCCAAAATTTCAAATAGAACCCTTTATTTACTCCATTGGAGTAGCATGCTCTTGTTCTGCAAGCCATGACTGGGTAGAAGTCTTAAATAATTCACAATTGTATTCTTAGTATCGCCTGCACTGAAGATTTAACCTTTACCCAAGAGAACGGTTTAACTTAGAACTGAATTTTACCAAGTATTTTTTATCCACTACACCATGGATCCTTGTTCTTAAATAACTAATTTACAACCACCGTCATCTTATGCTGTTAATAAATTGATAAATTAATAAATTCATAAATTAATAAATTGAGTTAAAAATATTTCTAGGATCCAGAAGATTCTCGAAAGTGACAAGTTTTTCTGTTATATATCTGTTGAGGCCGATCATTCAAATATGCTTTTCAGTCTATATAATTTCTACATTGACTTTTGTCACTTGTCTACGATATAATAACATTGACAGCGGAGAAAACACAACTGATCTATAAATATTTAGGTTTACTTCACTCTGACAACATTTTTGGATTTAGTTATGACGGGTGTTGACATAATGAAGACATGTGGCAAGGGTGTGGATGTTTGGCAGTGACGAAAATATGTAAGCTTATCCTCGCTCTGTGATCAACTGCCTGGCTTTTTTGTTTGTGTTAATTTATATAAACATTCTTTCACCCTGGAATGCTTAATATTTCTCACTGTTCATGGTTTCGACTCTTTTGACCGATATCCTCTCACATATTATGGGTCAAATTATGGATTTCAGTAGATAATGGTGGAAAGTCCCGTATTCCTCAAATAGATATATCTGCATGTATGCAACTCATCGAATGCATCTCTTTACGAGGTCACCTGCCAAAAATGCAACATCATTTAAACTTAAAAAAAAAAAACTTTATGACTAAATTACTCTTCCACAATGACTAAAAGTTTTGAGATTAAAATGTAAAAATGTCAAAGTAACATGGTGAATAAAAAATGAATCTTGGGTTTAATTTCGACAGTCTTGTAATTCTTGTTTGTCTCCTATTTTCTCCTTCCTCACATTCTATAGATGATGTTTCTGGCAAAGGAGAAAGAATTTCTCATTTTCTGAATCGATTGTTTTGAATGAGTGGTACACGCAGATTTTCACTCATCTCATAATATTCTTCATCACTTAACTGACAATCTATCCATACCATTAACTTTTATCCTCGAATGGCTTTAATCCTGGATACATGGCGACTCATTAATAAATAAACAGATAATGATGCCGTAATGTTGTGACGAAGTAGAAATTGCGTAGTTAGTTTGGCTCAAGAAAATAGGTCAGTTGCAAAAAGCTTGCAGATACCACAACCAAAATATGGGGTGTTCACAAAAGTCTTGGGCACATTTCAAATCCTCATATCTGCTTAGCTATGAATGGTAGTAAGCTGAAAGTGGTGTCATTTTAAAGTTAAATGCATCCAAGTTTTTGTAAGGCTATTGATTTTTTTTCATTTTTATTTCAGATCCATATCTTTAATAGTTCTTGAGATATTCAATGTCAAAACGTGCCCAAAAACACCCTGTGCACTAGTTTTGGAACACCCTGTACAATGATTCTGCAATGTTTTACAAACATTTTACGTTAGTTGGGACTATCGTGTTTCTCCTATACGAGTGAATTTTCCATACGAGTAACAATTGCCCTTTCAGGCTAAATTGATATTGATTCAATGCATATTTATCCAATTCATGAAGAAGAATAAAAAATAGAATGACGTTTATACAAAAAAATGACATTTGTACAAAAAAGTGACATGCTTCGTATTATTTATGGTTTTGTTAGTATGCAACACACAAGAAGAAATAATAGGACAGAAATGATAAATTGATGATTCGCAGTTTAACATGAATACATAATCCTTACATGGGTCCATTTAATCTACGCTTTTAGCAATGAGAATGTTGTTTCAAGCTTAAGCATGACAGACCGATACAAACGATATTTCAAATGTGAGTATGGCAGACCATACGACATAATGACTAGTTTGTATCACTAGTTTGACACGCTAGTTCCAGTTAGATCACTAAAGTTAAGTAAGATTGAACCTGCTCAGTACTAAAATAGGTAACCATTTGAGAATTCCAGGCGCTCTATCTGCTCTCTGACAATCTCGGCATTGTTTCTAGTCGTCCTGGACCTCTGCTTGTAACTGGACTCAAGCAGTATTGATTCAGAAGATGTATAGTTTTGGATTGCAAAACCCTTGCCTCATAATATGTATGTGTAGCTACCCTTACAGGGGGTATTCATTGTCCCTTGAGACTGAATGGAGGTATCGATGACAGACCAATGAAAATGATATTTCAAAGTTAAGTTTGAAATAACATTTGCGTTGGTCTGTCACAGCTATGTATGAGAGACTAATGAAAATATTTTAAATATTTTAATCATAGCAGATCAACGAAAAATGATATTTCAAACTTGAACATGGCAGACTAATAAAAACGATCTTTTAAACATAAACATGACAGATTAATGAAAGTGCTATTTTAAATTTAAGACGAACAGATGAACAAAGGGATCTAGCTTTATATATAGATGCCTAACTCTAAAATGAGATTGTTCATTTCATCTGCATATTTAGCAATACAAAACCTATTTCTGAAGTGGGACAGACCGACAAAGCCTCTTAAAGAAATGCATCGATAGATAAAAAATCCCCCCCAAATACCAACAAACACATTGTATCATTGTGCTTTCCATTTATTGATACGCAAAATAAATCCATTTGTAAATTAATTCTTGAGGGAACAAAAGGCTGCTGTATTTTACATACATGAGTAAATAAAAGAGAATGTTTCAATTGATATATATATATATATATATATATATATATATATATATATAAAAAGATGAGTGACACTATTACGAGCATGGACCTAATAAGTCGCTAGTCTTCCATATGCCAGTAAAATAGGGTTTAGCCAATCAAGCATGGAATCTACAAGACCTTTTAAAGATTACCATTGGGATTTGGTGCCAGAATATTAACGGAACATTCTTTAACGGATGGAAATTACATGCTCTGCAAAGTGGATATGCTAGTTTAACACATCGCATCAGAAGTGCTCAATGGGATTTTCATATGAGAAGCGAAATGGCTCTTTTTCCACATTTGGAGAGTATAACATTTTTGCTTTGGTTTAGTCATGTTCTTTTACGGCATATCATTCCTGTTGGGTCGTTTAATGCGGAATTCAGTCATTTTGCATCAGAGTTCAAAATAGACTTCGTATTAGCATTTTGACAGAGTTCAACATAGACTTCATAGCTTAGTGGGGGATGCCCTTTTCTCTTCCCTACAGCCTCTTTCCCACAGAAGAGACGTTGCGAGCCTCTCTCTGCTTTATCGTTATTTTCATGGCAAGTGCCCATATGAGCTTCAATCTAAGGATACCCCCTTGCAACTTTTATGAAAAACACTTGTCTAGCCCAAACAACTATCAATAGTTTCCCACTCTTTATCTGTGCCTAAACCTAAACGTAGATTCCATGAACAAAGCTTCTTTCTTAGAACTGCTCGTCTGTGGAACTATCTTCCAATTACCTGCTTTCCAGCTGACTACAATTTGATTATCTTCAAGTCCAATGTAAACAAGTTCTTGATGAACCGCATCCCTAACTAATCCAATTTACAAAATTTCCACTGCTTATGATTACTGTGCTATAATCCCATTGACTAATGTATATCCATTAACCCTTATCCTCGAGTGGCCTCTGGGTCTTGTTAAGTGGTGACTCCTTTGTAATAAAAAAAAGAGTCGACCTGGAAGTTGCGTTGGTGTTCAAATCGTTATAAGTGACGAGTCTCACGGGTCGTAATTTTAAGATTATACTCTAGACAAAGTTTGAGTGGCTAAGGGCAAAGTGTAGTATTTGTTCTGTTACTAAACTTCACCTTTTCTAACCTCGATCATTGGAAAAGAAATCCTTTTAGACTGAGGCAATTTTAATTTTTGTTCCGATTCAGAGTGCCCCTTTTTAAGGAGCTGGATTTTTCCCACATTAAAAAAAACAACCTTGTGCCTAACTCTACCCTCGTGGGGAGGCAAATTAATAGGAACAAATTTGAAGCAGATGATAGGGTTGGGAAGTAGGGTTAGGGTTAGGGTTAGGGTTGGGAAGTAGGGTTAGGGTTAGGGTTAGGGTTGGGAAGTAGGGTATATAAAAGAAATGAAAGAATAAAATCATAAAGGATTGAAAAAGATGGTTGTGGGAACGAACACCTTGCCCAAGGGTGTCCGAGGCACGTCAGTGTTGTGGCTACTATATGGAACCATGTTTATTGGGGTATCATGTGAGGAGATGAGTGAGATCTCTGTTCATATAAAATTTGAACTTCTGCATGTTAGTAGAATCAGGAAAGCAGGAAACGGAGGAAATTGCAATATCAAGCAGGCTGAGGAAAGGAGCCATGAGAGTAGAAGGCTTTCTTGCATCTAGGGAAGGGGTGGGATTTTGCTGTTAGACGTCAATGGGGTACCAGTGCAATCAGTCTGTTCTAGCGCATTCTATTAAAGTATTTGAAAAAATACAGAAATACAAAATTTCAGCAATGGGACGAGTTGGAGCTTGGCTGATCATGTGGGAAGTATTAGATTGGATACTAATTTTTGGACCCTATCTAAGAGAGAGAGATTAGTGGTAGATGCACCACACTAGATGTGGCAACAATACCCTGCATATGAGTGAATTGTGGCTTTGTAGAGATACAGGATATTCTCGGATGTGAGTAATTCTCTAGGACGGTAGAATTAATCTATCTTCTTCGCAGCAGCCTTGACAATGCCCTCAGTGTATTTGTTCCAATTCATGTTGCCTGTGAATGTTAAGCCGAGTAGTTTGAACGATGATTTCTCAGGTGGCGTGTTACCTATATGTACAGTATAAATATTTGTCCTTTATTTCAATGATGACTATAGTTTTAAAAACAAAAGTTGCGTATACAAATCTGCTTTGACATCGATTTAGATTTATTATGAATGCATGTTTTTAGAAAATGGCAATGTTGCACACGACTACGAATATGCAGATCCAAATAGAAGCATAAAAGATGCAGACGATAAATTTATAAAAGGCGCAATACATGAAGGTTTACTCGGCAACCTGGCAGCCAGAGCAATACTAGGTAAACAAATCCTTGGTCTCGACGAATATTTTAGAAAAACTAAAGGCCCTAGAACTGAACCAGAATGTAGCAGAGATACTAGTGGTGCTAGTACTAGCGGGAGTAGTACTAAAAAGCTAGGTTGGAAAACGATATCCCTATGGCAGAACCACAAACAGGGGCAGAGGAACAAAGTTGAGGGTCCGGCGGAATATTCACAGCAACAGGTATTAGTACATAAAACCAAACCAAATAAAAAACCCAAACGTAACATAACAAAAAAAAAAAAAAAAACAACGGAACAGTAGACTATGCACGGAAATTTACATTCAAAAACGGATTCAGAAATTTTCTAAAATCGGACAACATGAACGACCAAGCAATACGCTTCGAAGCGCCTAAGAAAAAGGTTAAGTTTCTGCAATTTCTATTTTTTCCCCTGTCTCAGCAATTTGTCTTTATTACAGAAAAGTGGATTAAATTTTACTGTTTCTTTCTCATCTACCCCTACTACCACCTTTACCAGTAGCATTTATTTAGTAAGCTACATATTTACCGTTTCACCGTTTTAACGTATACATTTACATAACATTCTTTTACATTCCTTTTCATCATTTGAGTTTGAAACCACATTTTCATCATTAAGCACGCAAACTGAATGGACATATCTTAAAAATATCCGTTATTGTTAGAAATGAAAAATAATGTATTGCCGAAAAAAGCAAGAGAATAAAAGATCAGAAAGAAACCTTTTTGTTGAATATATCATTTGGAAAAAGATGGTGCATTTGTATTTCTATAGAAAAAAAGATTAAACCTTAGCAAAAATAAATTGTTTCCATCCTGTTCATATAATTTTCTAAAGGTTTGAAATCTCGAAAAGAAAGGAAATTGTATTAAGATAGAAGTAATGAGCAAAAACAAGCATTAGTGCTAATGCATTGTACGAACCGGAAGTCAGTAATTGTGCATATTACGAACCGGATTTCTTGTAAATGTCCTCTCAAGCTCGACCAGCACCTGACGTCGCCGGAAACTCGTTCAAATGATTGTTTTGCTTCTATTTAAAAACAGTATTTTAAAGTTAAATTCAATTTTTTTCAATATTTTTTGTTTATTAAATTGTTAGGTGAAAGTACAGAATATTTATAAAACATCCTTTTCAGCCCATGTTAAAAATGGCTTTCTAAATGAATCATTTCAACGCGATAACATAGATGCACCACTACCGGCCATTGTTGGTCCATTCATACCAGACATTTACGAGAAATCCGGTTCATAATATGCAACAGTAACGACATCCTGTTCGTACAGTGCACCTGTACTAAAGTGATAGGAAACACAAATAAAAACAATCAATTTTAAGCAAAAGAAAAAAGAAAATTCAAAATATAATAATTCCTTTTCACAACCATTTTATAAGAAATTTCAAACTTTGCAAAGATTTTTAACGCCAAGTTAGAAATTTGTGACACTATTTAAAATCCAGTTTGTTCTTTGGATAAAAGATCACCATATTAAATAACATGTTGCTTCCCAAGAAGCTTAAATGTAAGGATATATTTTAAATAATAACTAAATAATAAAAAAGCAAAAAATATACCGTGCTTCCGATGCAAAAATAATTGAATTGAAAGCTTAAGCTAAGATCATTGTTTATCATATAAAAACGACGTTTTGTAATATTATTAGGATGTATAAAAGTAGTCATTTTTATAATCAACTCAATTCATTTTTTTTTCGAATCTTATGAAATACTCTTTTTGAGAGATTTTGAGGTGTTAGAATTGAGACTTCAGTTATAAAACATAATTAAAAATTTAAGATCGTTCACATTTGTAAAAAAAAAAAAAAAATTCAGCTGCAAAGCCAATGTTCTTAACATATATATAAATTAGTTTAGACGTGAAAGATGAGATAGCATTTTATTTTTGCGAGGTTCTGCCAAACAGCTTACAAGGATTTCCGATGTTCACCAAAAAATTGCCAGAAATTTTATGGAAAGAGATTTTCAGGTATAACATCAGAATAAAGAAGATACAACTAAAATCTTGATAAAATTATTCTCTTTTTTTTCCATAATATTGTTGTTGGAAAGTCAGAGAAAATATTCAGATAGGTATATTAAATAAATTTTAGGGTAAAACTCTATAATTTTAGTAAGAGGCTCACAAGCCACACTTTGAGCAGGGTTTAAGTTGCTCCCGTGAAGAGTTGCTTTGGTTTTTAATACCCCTCCCTCTCGAAAAAATGCTAAACATGGAATACTTGATCAAATTTACAACTCTTTCTGCAATTCAAGCATATTTGGTACAAATAAATTCCAGTCTATTCATGACTTGTCCCCATGTTTTATTCATGAATGTACAACAGTCTTTATTTTACCATCGTTTAACTTTATTTGGGATACTTTTGTAATCGTCTCATGAGTAGAAAGAGCGTACAAAAAAAAACATGGCCTCTAAATACATTCCCTTACCAACGTTAAACACGGAAAAATACAATTCCTGGAAGAAAGAAATGCGTATATGGGAACTAGCCACTACTTTAGATGAAAGAAAACTGGCCCCCGTCGTGCTTTTGTCCCTGGAGGGAAAAGCGAGAGAAGCCCTGCTGGATATTACCTCACTCAAAACGGAATGGAGGTATTATATCAAAAGCTGGGCACCATCTTTTTAGAAGATGCAAACCAGGCAGCATTTCGGGCGTACGAGGCGTTCGAAAGTCACCGAAGAAAGAGCGGCATGGGAATAGATACTTTTCTAATTGAATTTGAATGTCACATTGCCAAGTTGAAAAAATTTAACATAATTCTGCCCGAGCCGGTCCTGGCGTTCAGAGCTCTCAAAAGCGCTAACCTCACCCCCGAAAACGAACGCTTAATAAAAGCCACCGTTCGGGAACTGACACTCGGAGAAATGTCCAAACAATTGAAAAAAATTCTTAATGACTTTGAAACCCATTCCTCGCCCAAAACTCCTCCGGTTGCTGTGAAAACCGAATCTGACATGATTTTCACCACTGATGAAACTGAAAAAAAGTACTACACCAGTAGTCGTGGTCGACGACGCCGCACAGGTGATAAACATTCCAGTCTCACCAGTCATGGTGCTGGCAGATGGGGTCACAACCAAAATTCAACACACAACAACAACAACAACAAAAGAAATTCAAACCACAAGGTTGAAAGCGACAGCAGCAGCGGTGTTTGCTTCAAGTATGGATGTAAATACCACTAGGTTCGTCCATATGACGAAATTGACAACACCGAAAAAGGAGGCCACTTGCTCGTTTCCAACATCGTCCTCATGAACAAACGTAATGAATATGGTGGCACCAGCACGTTTTGGGGAGAAACGCTCGGCTCCGCTGTCTTGAATAGTGGTGCGTCTGGGACAGTTTGTGAAAGAAAATGGTGTGAGCGTTTTCTAGAAACCCTGTCAGACAAACAAATAATAAAAGTTCAAGGTGGAGGGAAAAGCTACAAATTTGGTGATGGGAACACCATTAAATCCACTCACACAGCAGCTTTACCATGTGTCATTGCTGGAATTAAAGTCAGTATAACATTCACAGGGAACATGAGTTGGAACAGATACATCGAGGGCAATGCTAAGGCTGCTGCAAAGAAGATGGGCTCTCTCTACCGTGCTAGAAGATTACTTAGGTCTGAGAAAATTCTGTACTTCTACAAGGCTACCATTCTCCCATGTATAGACATCTCGCTGCTCAACTCCTTACATAGTATTCCTGCAAATGTAAATACATGCAAAATGATGTCACTGATAGGAAAAAAATAGTTTTTAAAACGTTACGTTAGAGATGGGAATAATGTTCAGGATCACGTTAGAGGCATTGATTACGTTCGAGAGCACACTCACGTGAGGGACGTCACAGCGGTATGCAAGAATGAGGAAATAAATGTCGTTATACAACAAATAAAGCGAGCTGAAGTTCATTGTTGCTTTGTGACTGAAACCGGACCGTGTTGATTCCCGTACTACATTATACTATTGCTATTTTTAATGTAACCGAAAATTAAACAGTCATGAATACACAAGTTCAGTTATCATAACAATGCAATTTGCTATCCCATCTGATCCATTCGGGCGGAATAAAAAGTAGGAGCCATTACTTTTGGAACCCTCTTCGTAGTTATCAGAAAATATATCCATTTTTTTTTTTGTCAGTCAATAAATTTGAGAAAGACATTTGTTTTTACCTAAACTTGTTATTAAACGAAAAATATTGCTTGCATTATGAAGAAGAAACAAATAAGATTATATTTTTTTTTTTATGTTGCTTGGGACATCCATATTATTGGAAGGGAGTCACGAAAGTAAAAAGGTTGGCAAACATTGTTTTAAACTGCAGACGATTGAATGGAAATAAAAGATTGTATTCCTTTTATAATCGCCAGAAATCCCGAAAAGTCCACAGCCATAACGAGTGTTAAACAAGACGTGACCTTTGCTGGTCTCTCCTAATGTAGGGTGTTTCATGGAAAGATGATCAAAAAAGAATTTAGATTTTGTCTGTGATGAAAAATAATCATTCCATGGAGTAATTAATTGCTATTTTATACTCATTAAACACTATTTTATGCTTCGATGTCAATCTTTGCCAAAAACAATAAACACAACAAAATCAAATAAACAATCATATTTCAACATCAATAAGAAATAGTTTATATAAAATAAGTTTTTTTTTTCTCTTTTTTTTACATTTTCACCTCAAACAAGGCACATTGCCACTTTGTCGTAGGAAGCTACTATCAGGGACATAAAATTTAATAATTTTTTTGATTGTTTATTTTTTTCTCCTTTTTATTCCAGTAAATTCAAATTCTTTTAACGGTCTCACCTTATACTCTTCAAGAAATCAATTACTACAAAATTGTTCAGTTTTAAAAAAACTATTTATATTCTTGCCAGATTCCTTAAAGTTAATAATAGCATTAATTAATTACAATTTTATGAAAATAATTACGATGTTTATAGAGAGTGACGATCAAACTGCTTTTACTTTTTGAAGTATTAAAATTTGTTTGCACTTATTATAGGAATGGCTACTATAATATATTAGCAGGGTGACCCGATGTTGCTCGGGATTGAATGATGATCAACGAGTGTTTCACACTACCATATTTTTATTCTCATCGAAATCAATGAAATAGCCCAGTTTACAAACAATTCAATTCAATCCAAATTTGATATATTTGTGTCTTAGAATTGAACACTGCACTCAGAGTATGCCCCAAAACTCTTTTAATATTCTAAAGAAACGGAAATTTGAGGAATATTATTAATTGAGCTTAATAGCTGTTGTCAGAATTACAAAAATATCAATTTTTTTTTTTTCATGAAGAGATTCACTCCATTTTTCCTCCTTTGCATAAAACTGAATCAAATTAAATGTAGCTTATATTTGGCCCGCTTATGTCTAGTTGCTTAATAATGATTGAATTAGTTTAGAAAAGAATCCTGTATATAAAACATATAAATACATAGCTTTATGATTTACAGATAATTTTATGAAATCAACAGTAGATTCTCTATAGTGAAATGTTGACTATAATGTATTGTGGGCTTGGTCAGTGCAGAGAGGCATGTGAAGCTTCTCCCGGTACACTGTGGGGGAAGGGGCCCCAAACTAGAAATCAATTGATTTGATAAAAAAGATGGGCGATTTCACAGATTTCGATGACAATAAAAGTATAGAATTGTGGAAAATATGTTGATTCCTATTCCATCCCGGGTAACGTCAGGTCTCACTGAGTCTGTAAATTATGACTTCTATTAAAGTTCAAAATACAAAAGGCAAGTATTATAGTTCAATTGTGCTCTAAACAAGAAAATGAATTTCGAATGCGCCCCTGTCTTATCAAAGAACCAGCTGTTGATTTTATGAAATTATTTTTGAATTTAAACGTACAAAAGTCAAGTATTATGATTCAATTGTGCTCTAAAAAGGTACATTCATTTCAAACGAGCCCCGGCCTTACTAAAGAATCTTCACTTGATTTTATAGTCTGGGTCTTTTTCCTTGTGCGGTGATAAAACATCTCAAATGCACTTGCGATGTTAGGTTGTATAAAAGTGTTAACTTTGGTCAGAACCAGACTTCCATTCTTTCATCAGAGTTTTTCGATTATCGATTTTCAATACTCATCAAAAGCATTCCGATACAAAACCTACATAAAAACACTCTCAGAAAAGATGTGTTCATTATCGTTTATTGTATAGTCATGACTATGGGATCTTCTTGTCCTAATACGACACACAGTTCCTTGTCACATGTGTATCCTGATCACGTGAGGTAATTGTCACAATGTTAGTTTTACAATGAAATGTTACAATCTTCCCATGGACTTTTATTTATTTGAACATTTGTTAACATAGGATAACCCCTATTTGCGATTTTTAGTCTGCAATCCATTTTGACAACGTTAGTATTGGGGGGAGGGGCATTGTCCTACATGCTGATTTGCTCCTCAATCACTCCTTCCACAAACATCTCTATCTTGATTTTCAAATAATAGGAAACTACTACAACAACAATCAAGGGGAATAACTCTAAGAAACTAACACAAGAACATAACTTCTTTTATCTCAAGACAAGGGGAGATAAATTAACACCACATACAGTGCCTGCTCTTCCCAAATGGTCACTCATCAAGTACTGACCAGGCTCAAGTTTGCTTAACTTAGGTAATCTATAGAGATCAAAATGGTTATGTTTTTTTTTTAGAAGTATGGGATGTATATTTATCAAAGCAGATTGATACATAACAACCAAACCTCCACATTTTGTCACTATTAGCATCCTGCAAGAAGAGGATGGAGATGGATGAGAACTCAGATGTGGAGAAAGTATATCTGGATGGTCAAGCTATTGAGATTATCAGGAGTTTTTTTTTTTTCACTCTTGGTTTCTTAAGGATGTGAGCTTTTTTTTTCCTCATTCATTATTGTTATCATTATTATGATTATTATGATTGCTATTATTATTATTATTATTATTATTATTATTATTATCATCATTATTATTACTATTATTGAATCATTATTATAATTATGAATATTATAATATATTTATGCGATGCACATTTTTACTATCCTGTCAATTCAATCGCTTACGAAAACGAAACAAAACTATTTAGCCTATTCATATATTATACAAATAAAATTATGGCAAACCTGATAGTTCTAAAAATTCCATCTGAATTACATTTATAATACTAGTTCATCCCGACCCTTAAGCTACACCAATAAGTTGAATGTTAAGACATAGGGTGAAGCAGGTGCTAGTGTGATTAGGAAACTTAGGAATGGATGGAGTAAGTTCATGTAAATTCTACAATCACAAACCAGATTTCAACCAAGGAAAAAGTCTAGCATGCATGTATATGCAGTGTTCTGTATGGAAGAGAAATCTTGCCAGTGTGATTTGAGGGTATGTGTTGCATGGTGAGAAATGATATGAGAATTATACAATAGATATACAATATGAATGATAAAGACAGGCTTAGTTCTGATGACCGCAAAGTAAAATTAAATATGGACAGCATAGAAAGATATATACATAACAGGAGGCTGCAATCGTATGGCCATGTTAAAAGCATGGGTGTCTTGAGTTTGTAAATGTAGAACAGCTGAGGTTGTAGGGTCAGTTGGTAAGGGAAGGCCAAGGAAAACATGGGAGGAAGTGATAAGTATGAACATGAGTGTAAAGAGGATGAATAAAGGCCTGGTCAGTTAGATTAGTTTGGAAGTCAATTTCTAAAAGCCGTCCAACACATGCCAACATGTAAAACGAACGTTAAATGAATGATGATGATATTTTAATAGGTTTGCTATTAAAAAAAAAAGAAAAAGCAAAGAAAATAAAAGAGAAAATAATGAAATAACAGAAAATAAAATAAATATGAAATAAAGTAATAAAAAACTAAAGAAAGATAAAGACGATAAAGACAAAAAATAATTGATACCAACCTCAACCTTTTTGTTATTAATGGACATTTGATTACCTCCCTTTTCTGTTTTTTTTTTTTTTTTTTGTTATTCATCTCAAAGAAGGCATATTGCCACTGCAATGTGAGGATATATGGGATTAGGAATCTGAGTAATAGGGGCATCCTACATAGGGAGTTTTACAGCAATATGATTTGACCATGTTGGAGACTGGATAAAAGTTCTTGAGATATTAGACGTAGAACAGTTGAGGTAGGAGGGTTAGTTGGCACAGGAGGCCAAAGAAAACGTTGGAGGAAAGATAAAAATGAACTGAGAGGAATGAAAGATAAAAAAAAAGACCTGGACAGAGATAAGTTAGTTTGGAAGTCAATTTCTAAAATCCGTTGAACACATGCCAGCATGTGTTATTGTTGTTGATGATGATGATGAGTTCTCTGAATTGGACAGCATGGTACATCTGCTAGTATTTATATCTATAAACTGCTTGCTTTTTATGTATGTATGTGTTATTAAGTTATCATGATAGCAGATGAACTTTATATGATTTTCATTACAAGGTCTCATTTGATATTTCAAATCGATGAAAGAATAAAATGGAATGAAATGACAAAACAAAGAATAAATTGACACTTAATAAAGTTGGAAAAAAATTGATTATTCTGCCAGAAATTTAGGGAGGAAGAAAAAGAAGAAAAGAAAGAAGAATGACTATTCTTTGATTCTTTCTATGGCAAGCGCTTCCATGACTTTCTCTTTACATTGCCATCACAAAGAGGCTTAGTCAGTGTGTATGCTGCCTTCTCGTCGGGCCCAGTCCGAAGGACAAACTGTATTTTTACAATATTATTCCATTGCCAAACATTGAGCAGATTTGAGTGGTCACAGGGGAACACTGAAGTAAGTTGGCCAAGTTTAGCTTTCATTGATTTCAAAGACGTACGTGTGAAAAAAAGAAAAAAAAGGAGACAAGAAAAAGTCAATGTACACAAAGCTATTGAATTATATAAAGTAATAAGCAATAAGTAGCCAGTTTTTCTATTATTTGTAGAGTGACACATTGAAAATACAACAGAGAATAAATCTACTGTGTTGTATCAACAACAATATTGGTATGATTTGTTATCCATATTGCATATAGATTAGTTGCTGGAAATGGACACTTGTAAGTACCCAAAACGAGGCAAAGTGAATGCTTTCTATTGGTTAGTCTTTAATGAGCATTCCTTGAAGTTGAACATAAATATAATTACTTGCCATGGTTTGACCATGTAAATTACTAGAAGTGCTAATAATAACACTTTCTACACATATAGCTTTGTTTTTGTAACCTTACTATAAAATTTTCCCTTTTTACACATGTAGCTTTTTTTTTGTACCCTCACTCTAATAATAATTCTTTTTACACATGTAGCTTTGTTTTTTTGTTGTCCCCTCACTCTAATAATAATTCTTTTTACACATGTAGCTTTGTTATTTTTTTGTACCCTCACTCTAATAATAATTCTTTTTACACATGTAGCTTTGTTATTTTTTTGTACCCTCACTCTAATAATAATTCTTTTTACACATGTAGCTTTGTTTTTTGTACCCTCACTCTAATAATAATTCTTTTTACACATGTAGCTTTGTTATTTTTTTGTACCCTCACTCTAATAATAATTCTTTTTACACATGTAGCTTTGTTTTTTTTTTTTTGTACTCTCACTCTAATAATACTGGTGCTACCAGATCAAGATGTCTGAATAATGTCTTCCTGACTCAAATGCACTATACATTAACACATTTTTGTTTTGTCTTCTAAATTTTTTCAAAACGTCACCGTGTTCTGGAAAGCAAAACCAAAATCAACACTCCCTCCTCCTCTTCCTACCCTCTCCTTTACTCTCTCTTTCACTTCCCTACTGGGTTCCTGAATTAAAGCACATCAAACATAAACATTATAACCTTTACCACTTTACAAAACTTTATCATGTACTGCAGGAATGAAAATAACAGAATTCACTACAAGACAACCAAACCAAGCACTACGAACTAGTGATGGAAGATATAGGAAACTTGAAACATAGGAGTTTTCTACAAAATTGCTGAATTCGGCATGAATAACCCAAAAGTGGTTGATGTACTGCAAAATAAAATAACGAAACCAAACGATGGAGATTGATATAAATTGAAGAATTTTTCATAGATAAAAAATAGAAAAAAAAAAAAAAAAAGACGTGCTAAAAATTAGTTTTTCAAGAACAACCCTGAACAAAAACAAATTGATGATAGCCAGCTATAAAAAATATATAAAGGAAACAATAATTATAGAAGAAGAACCACCAGAAACCTAAATAAAGTATGGAAAATAAAATAACTCAGTAGAATACAAAGGGATTAAAAGCCAACTTAAAGATAAATCACCAAAAAGTATATCATACAAATGAATAAAAACATCATACAGTGGAATTGCAGAGATGCAAAACCAAATGATAAAGAAATTAAACATATAATAGCGAAATACAATCCCAGTATAATTGGCCTACACGAAATCCTGCTAAAAGAAATGGACAATACCACCCTTAAAAGATACCACATCTACAACCAAACAACTAGATCAGAAAGAGATAACCGACTAATAGGTGGCACCTCAATTATAATAAAAAAAAAACAGTTACCACTTGAAATTACAACTCCAAACAAAATTTCAAGCAATATCAATTAAAGATTTACTCCACCGACCAACAATTATTTATTTAATCTACATCCTACCTACAAATATAGTTACACCCAAATTGAAGATCTGATAGTACAACTCCCGACCCCTTTCATTTTAATGTGGGGCTTCAATTCCGACAACAAAATGTGAGGATATGGAAATATCAACCAAACTGGGAAAATTATGGAATCACTACTGGAATTACCTGAATTATGTATACTCAATGACAAAATACACACATACCTTCACCCAGACACAGGAACGACATCAGCTATTGACCACCCTATGCTCTTCCTCAATATTTATGGACTTTTAATGGGAAGTACATAATGACGAGTGTGGCAGTGACCACTTCCCAATTTTTCTCAAAACTCAGGAATCTGTAACAGAAGAAATAAAACCAAAATGCCAAATCCATAAAAATAACTGAAGCGAATGCATCAAACTTTGCTCAATACTAATTAGCCAAGAAATAGTTAACAAATCAGATTCAATGTTAGCTTTTACAAATATACTAAACGAAATAGCAACCAAAACAATCGTGAAATTTTTCATGAAACCACACCCAAAATCAACGCCATGGTTTGCAACAGCAAAGAGGCAATAACCAATAGGAAAAAATGCTAAAGTTTTTCAAACAACTCCCCACAAAAACCAACCTCCAAAACTACCAACAAACATCAGCAAGAGCGCTACATTATAAAAAATGTACAAAATTATATTTCCAAACTAAACAACAACATGCCACGAAAAAAACATGGAAAATAATAAGACAAATAATAAGAAAAAACTTGGAACACCAATAAACCATATAAGCACACCAAATGGAAAACAAAGTATAGATAAAAAAGGAATTGCAAATATAATCGCAACTAAATTCAGTCAAAACTGTTCATCCGATTACTACTCCTCTAAATTCCAAAATTATAAAAATAATGCAGAAAAAGAAAGACTCAATTTCACATCCAATAACAAAGATTTCTATAACACTTAATTCACTATAATAGAACTTAAAAATTCAATACATAAAAATAAAGACACAGCTACTGGTGTTACATGATAAGGGCTGTCCCCATTTTATGTAAGTATAAAAATAGAGAGATTTAGTTTAAATGAAAATGAAATAGCATAGGCGAAATTCGAACCTCGTAATTTAGGTTTAGAAATAGCTTACGTGTGAGAATTAGAGAAAGGAATGTAAAACAAACGATTGTTTAGAATAGAGATAAAATAGTTTTCGAAAAGAATGTGCACTGTCAATTTTGTTATGAAAATTCAATTGAAAGAATGCAGCTACAAGATAATTTAATAAACATGTTTTTAACATATTGGAAATATAGGTTACTGAGTATAGGTTAAAATTCCTTTTTTAAAAAAAGGAAAAGTTTTGGACACGTATGTCCAGAACACGTGTGTATGACGTCATGGAAAATAGAAAGTTCTAGAGATAGATAGAAAAACTTTAGAGTTAAGCAGACAGAAGCAGGGGGAGAAACTCAGAGAGAGTCTGAGGATTCGAACGTCTAGAAGCGAGACGGTCACTTTGAAACTTAATATGTGAAGCTTTGAATTCTTGATGATGAGAACCACGGCCGGTCGTGAGAAGAAATAAAACCATCATGTGTTTTTGTAAACGTCGTCTTTGTGTTGTGATTCTATAAAAAGGTAAAGTGAAAATTGTATTATATGTCTATATATCTGTGTTATAAAATGTCTTGACATACACATCTCATATCCACAATGTGAATCTACATCTCATATCTACACTAAGACTGCCTGAAGACTGTCTACACAATGTCTGAACACTATCTCCTCACTTTAAGAGCTTCTCATATTCTCATTCTACACGTCTAAGTATGAACATTTAATATAAATATGAATCGCGTCATAAAACGAATAATCTCTCCCTTACAACATCACTTGTAATAAAACTCTCACTAAGACTCTCTCAACATAACTTTTAATAAGACTCTCTCAAAGACTCTAACATGCACGTTATAACACGAACAATCTCTCTCTAAGACTCTCTTACAACATCTCTCTCTAAGATTCTCTTTTAATGAAACCCCTCTATATAACACTGGACAAGACGACATCCACTATCAATTCTTAAAATACCTGCCAGACACCTCCCTCAACATTTTCTTAAAGATAATTAACGACATTTGGTGGTCTAACAATCTCCCAAAATGCTGGCTTGAATTCATATCATCCCAATTCCTAAGCGAGGAAAGGACCACTCCAGCTTTACCAATTATCATCCCATCGCTGTAACAAGTTGTATCTGTAAAACAATGGAAAGGATGGTCAATACAAGATGGATGTGGCATTTAGAAAAATATAGCATCATCTCCAGACGCCAAGTTGAATTTAGACAAAACCAATGTACTAATGACCAACTTATTGAACTAGAAACATTCATCTGTAATGGTTTAATAAGAAACTACCATGTAGTCTCAATACTTTTGGATCTTGAAAAAGCGTATGATACCACAGGGAGGTACGGGATTCCGAAAGATATTTACAGTATGAGAATCAGAGGAAACCTAGCAATTTTTATTCAAGAATTCCTTACAGAACATATAAAGTATGGAAAAACACTTGGGAAATATAGCATACAAGAAAAAGAGGTACCACAGGGTAATGTACTATCGTCAGCCTATTTCTGATTAAAATCAATGATATAGCTAAAACCGTAAGCATGGGATGTAAAAAAACACTATTAGTTGATGACTTCGTCAAACATGCGAACTATTGAAAGACAAATACAAAATTGCCTCAACAAAATAGATCATTGGATTAATCAAAATGATTTAAAATATCCAAAAGCAAAACCACATGTGTCCACTTCTGTAGGAAACAAAAATACTATCTTGACCCACGGCTCAAACTAGATGGACAACTAATACAAGCAGTACAACATACAGAATTCTTAGGAATCATTTTCGATAATAAACTGAACTTCATAAAGCAGATCAGCTAAAATGCTTAAAAGCAATAAACATCTTAAAAATGATATCTAAACTAGATTGGAGAGCAGACCAGGCCACAATGCTCAAAATATACCGTACACATATCAGATCTAAACTGGACTATGATTATGCCATATACTGCTCCACTCACAAATACTACTAAAATAAATTATTGACCATACAGAATGAAGGTTTGAGACAGCCTGAGAGCCTATCGAACTTCACTAATGGAAAGCCTGCATGTAGAAGTCCATGAACCACCTCTACATCTAAGATAGGAAAAATTAACTTTACAGTCTACAACAAAATTACAAAGCAACCCCGGAAGCCCAACATACGGAACTACCTTCAACCTACAATTTACAAACTTTTATTCAGGGAAACCAAATAGCATGCCCCCTTTTGGACATAGAATTAAAGATATAACACTTCAAATCAATCAAAAACCATCATAGTTACACAAAAGATAAGCCACAGACAACCATGGACATTAAATAAACTAAGTCTGCAACCAACAAATAAGAATAAAACATTTACTGATAGAGTGTAGAAGACACAAACATATCCGGAATAAATATTTTGGAACAGCAAGCATTGGAAAAGTGTTCCAAGAAATGGAACCTCAACAAATTGTAAAGTACTTAAAAGAAACAAATTTATTCAAACTCCTGTAAACTAAATAACATTTTACATTAAAAAAATACTTTTTACTTCTGAAAATACACTTTTCGGCCAATTTTAAGCATATTGATTCTGTAAATAAATTATTAAAGAAATTTAAAATGTCTTTCAACAAAATTAGAAAATTTTCTATACTTACTCCCTCACTCTAATAATTCTTTTTATACATATAGTTTGTTTTTTACCTTCATTCTAATAATAATTATTTTTATACATGTAGTTTGTTTTTGACCTTCATTCTAATAATAATTATTTTTATACATGTAGTTTGTTTTTGACCTTCATTCTAATAATAATTCATTTTATACATGTAGTTTTGTTTTTGACCTTCATTCTAATAATAATTCTTTTTATACATGTAGTTTGTTTTTGACCTTCATTCTAATAATAATTCTTTTTATACATGTAGCTTTGTTTTTGACCTTCATTCTAATAATAATTCTTTTTATACATGTAGCTTTGTTTTTGACCTTCATTCTAATAATAATTCTTTTTATACATGTAGTTTATTTTTTACCTTCATTCTAATAATAATTCTTTTTATACATGTAGTTTATTTTTGACCTTCATTCTAATAATAATTATTTTTATACATTCTAATAATAGTTCTTTTTATATGTGTAGCTTTTTTTGTATCATTACTCTAATAATAACCCTATTTAATGTAGATGTTTTTTTTTTTGAGAAATTCATCTCTGTAGTTATAAAGTCTTTATTTTGAAGAAGTCCAACATAGTCCAACATAGTTTTGGGAAATGCATGCAATCTTTATATCAAGGAAATTGAATATTGTTTAAAAAAACGTAGCATTTATTTTAAGCAGTTCTACTTCCATTTGTAAGAAATGTCACACTCGTTTAAAGTAATGCAATTTTTATAACTAGAAAATGCAAAATTTGGAAAATTCAGTATTGTTACACAAGACCATTTTTATTTTTTGAGAAATACAGCCTTTGTTTCTAAGAATTGTACTATTGTTTTGTGGAAATGCAATCTTAATATTTAGGAAATGCAGTATTACTAAAAAAACTGCAACTTTTATTTGGAACAGCAAATTTTTACTTGTGATAAATTGCATTCTTGTTTTTTCCAAGTATATTACCCGTCCTTGCAAAGGTAAAATTATTTAATATACATGCTGTAAATTACCTACATTAGAAAAGATATAATTATTTCATACGTTTAATACCCGTCCTAGGTAGGTAAAATATTCTATTGCTGGAATCTCGCTAGCACCAAAAAATCAAGCTCGTTTTGTAGTTTCCAGCTTCATGCGCACACAAGATTTCACTCTCATGAGAACATTTGCTCGGTTCTTCTCAGAAGCCACCATGTCTACGCGAAGCTTCAAACAAAACTCCTGCATCAGCTCAGCTAGCATCCCAAGCCTGCGCTTCACTAACATCCCTGCTGCCCCTTTCGTTCTTATCCTTTTTTCGCTTGAAATGAGGGACTTTAGCCAAGCAAACACAGTGACAGAGTCTGTTTTGATGCAGATGTCACGCAGTCCCCATTTCAAGGCCAGATTGATCCCTTTAATTATCGCATCTAATTCCGCTACATTGATCTGGATGACATCATTCTTCTTCCTTAACCAGGCTGCATCTTCTGCAACCACTCCTCCAACTTCCAAGACGACCCCTGTTGCAATGCTGCTTGCATCACACCACACGACTCCATCCAATGTTTGTAGTCTGTTCCATGTTCCCCGGACTGGGTCTTGCCATTCTGCTTCTTTCAGGAGCTCTTCCATCATGGCGACCGTTCTTCCTCCCACTTTATCATCCCATCCTCTTCCTTTGGCATGCCTCTTTATGTAGCTGCATGCTGGTATAAGCCAGCCAGCAAGAGGATAATGTCCGATCACCTTCCCACATATGGAAAAAAGTTCCCGTCTGTTGAGCTCTTGTTTTAGTTGTGGGATTTCGTTCCCCCTTCGAAACTCTAGGCTGCCCGATGTACCTCGTTTCAGCCTTATCCCCAAAGCAACCCCTTCATCTAATTTTTCCGGCGCTTTAGCGACCAACCCAAACCTCTTCAAATGAGCCAACACCTCCTTGGCAGTTACCAGAGTCTTATTCGCATGTATGAACTCACTGCCCCATCTCCTTTTCCCATTGTTTCCAGAATCTTCCTGAGAATGGTTGACATGATCTTGGATGCCGAATTCAACCCGAACCCCACTCGCGTAAGGCAGTAGGTTTTACCTTTGTATCTGACTAGCTGGTATTTCCAGAGCTTCTTGGCAATGCAGAGTTGCAAATAGGCAGATTTTAGATCTATCAACGTAGACGCCCCATTCATCTGCCTCCATTCTCTAATGGTCTCACTGCACACATCTATGGTGTCGCCTCCAGTATGGCACTCAACGTGTTGGTTCAGCTCTCAGAAATCCTGGACCGGTCTTACTTTCCCTTTAGTTGGTTGCAGAACGGCCATCAATGGCAAAATGCCTGACTCAACGTCATCCGTCCAAGGCAGCAGTATACCCTCTCCAATCTATCGGTCACTTCTTGTTCAAACTCCTTTCTCGCCCCTCCTCGAAGCGAATTTGTGTAGCACGCCACCCTGTTTGTCAGCGATGGCACTTGATGTTTCCATGCCCACTCCATCGTTCACTGCTCTCCGCCGAATTCGACTCGGTAGTCCTGATCTTTGATCGACATTTTTCTTTCCTCACCGGCCTTGTTGGTCCCTCCGGGAGCTTGCTCTGTCACTGCGCACTCAGCTAGTCCGAACCTCACGTTGTTGCATGTGATGGTAACGTCTCCAAGTCGGCATATCACATCCATTCCAATGATGGTTTGGACGCCAGGCACCAGATGATCGGTAACAATTGCATGAACCCTCATCCGGTGTTCAGCAATATTAATAGTGACGGTCTTCCTCCCTCGACACTTTATTCGCGACCCATCGAATGCCACTACTTCACCCTTCCCTTTCCACTTTCCAACCAGGGTTGTGTGCACCATGGTAGTGGTACAGCCAGTGTCGATCAGGGCCATAACTCCCCGTCCTTCCACCACGATCTTCTGCTTGGGCATCTGCTACGAGTGCACTACTATTACAGAATCGGGGCGGCCACTGGCGCTTCGGCTTCCCCTTGCCAGTTTCCCGAACTCGTGCATTTCACTGCTAAATGGCCTCTCCAATTGTATTTATAACACACTGTCCGTTGCAAGAACTTCCTGCAGTTTCTTCTTATGTGTGGTTCACCGCATTCGAAGCATGCCACCCTCGGATTCGATAGACTCCTGCCCACATCCTGCTGTACCATTGCTGTTGTCCCTCCTGACTCCTGGGCTGCATGCTCACCAAGATCTTTGCAGTTTGGAGCAGCTCACTCACATCCAGCGTCTCCACTCCCGGGACCTGCTACAATCGTTTTGATATCTCTTCCAGGAACCCAGTAATGAATGTCATTTTGACTACGTGACTCGTGGCATGTCTCCTGATGCCCGACAACTCAACAAATCTCCTTATCTCGTTCGCGTAGACATCAAAATATTCACCAGTCCACCTCTCCTCCTTCAACCTATTACAAGCCTCAAAAGGCCCCTCTGTATCGATCAGTCGACCCGCGATGGTGTCTGCGTCACCCTGATCTTGCTCGCTGAGCTCCAAATAGAGGGCACGCGTGTCCCCTTCTAGAAACAGTGGTATTACTGTGGCTACATTGTCCAACTTTTGAATCCTTGCTAGAAGGTCCACTTTTTTAAGCCACGCCACTACATCACTGTTACCATTAAAAGGCTTAATCATGTTGCTTCAGCCGGAGTTGGCCATCGCCGAAATAGCTTGCGCCTCCCGAGGGGGGGGTCACCTCAAACACACAAAAGGGAATAAATCCGAGAAAGTAGAATCTCCACTCCCGTTGCACCTACTCTCCTGCCAGATCTGGAATCTCGCCAGCACCGAAAAATCAAGATTGTTTTGTAGTTTCCAGCTTCACGTGCACATGAGATTTTGCGAGAGCGGACATAATAAAATGCTGGCCGCCATCTTTGTTTTCCCTTTCCTGGCCTGAACTCACTCGCTGCACACCCACGGCAAGACTTCTGTTTTTGTTAGCTTCTGACCACAATAGTAAGTTGGTACTTTGCTAGTATTCATCTCGTAATTTTAATTCATGGGCCGACGTCGAGATGTACACAGGTTATTGGGTCAGCAAGGGCACTAAAATGGCATCCCGACCTTGATCTACTGAAAACGAACGTGATGTCAACTGGGAGAGAGAGAGAGAGAGGGAGAGAGAGAGAGGGGGAGAGAGAGATAGAGATAGAGAGAGAGAAGGAAATATTGGAAGAGTCGCATGAAAGTTTTGTGAGGGAACGAACCGCTGAGAATGTCTGAGCATTAACGATCACTAAAACAACAATTCGTCGCCCAGGGACGTGCCCTCGGGCTGGCAGGAAAGAAAGCCCACCAACACCAGCAATAAAGATTATTTTTTTCAAATTGATAGTTTTTATCATTGTTCGTGCTGTTGTGAAACATTAATTGCTGGTGTCTTCAGTCAATCGGTATTATAGCTGTATAGCATGAATAATGGAATTAGAGAAGTGTTACATAACGAAAGTTGAATGAAAAGTTTGAGTGAAACCTTAAGGGCTAAAAGTGACTCTAAAACCGTTTAAGGATATTGCCTCTGCAAAAACGAATCTCAATAAAAATAAAAAATATGCAGTGCAATATATAATATACTGTTGGAATTGCAGATTATCAACTAGATGGTTGTAAGTTCAATCCCCGTCTAGAGATGGATGTCACTCTAGCTA
>NC_136488.1:29845712-29868212 GCF_053919585.1 Euprymna scolopes
GGTTTACATCAACAGGCAAATAGAATTCATCATTAAGTAAAAAGTATAGCAATACATCTAAAAATATAAAAAATAAATTGTGGATTTAAAGCGATGAAAAATTTTATTTCAATGTCAGTTTCATACTATTATAAATATAAAGACCTAGCCTGGGTGCCTGGCGTTGCTCGGGTATTTGGAGGTGTGTGTTGAGCAAAAAAAAAAAAATGGTAGTAGGCAGGCAGGCTTGAACCCGTACTGCGAAGGACAAAAAGAAAGTGAAAAAAAGTGATGTATTTGCTGTTGTGTTCATCGCCAAACCAGAAGTGACGAAGGTTTAAGTTAAGGCTAGTAAATCGAAAAGAGGTGATGACTTTCGAAAATAACGGCAAAAAAAGGTACTCCTCCCTGTAGAAAAGTGCCCAGTTGAGAGTGAACGAATTAATGTTTTTTTTTTTTTTTTTTTACATAGGCATCACCACTCATCAAGGCCAAGACGCCACTCAAGGATAAGGTTTAAAGAGTGTACAGTGGAAATTGGACAATATAGTAATCGTTAGTAATGGAAATTCGGTAAATTTGCTAACTTATATGGAGCGGCTCATCAAAAACTTGTTTACGTTAGACTTGAAGACAACCATATTGTAGTCAGCTGGAAAGCAGAAAACGGAAGACAATTCCATAGGCGTGCAGTTCTAAGAAAGAAGCTTTCCTCATGGAATCTACATTTAGGTTTAGGCACAGATAAAGAGTGGGGGAAAATTATTGATAGTGTTTTGTGCTAGACGGGTGTTTCTTGTGAAAGTTTGGCGAGGGGGCACCAAAGATTGGTGCTCAGTCGAGCACTTGCTATGAAAATAACGATAAAGCAGAGACAAACTCATAACGTCTCTTCTGTGAGAAAGAGGTTGCAGGGAAGAGAAAAGGACATCCCCTATGAGGCTACAAAGTCTATTTTGAACTCTATCAAGGCAGGATAAGTCCTTTCTAGCAGCTCCTGCTCAAATGTGGCAACAGTACTCCATCCTTCGACGTACCTGGCTCTTATATAGATAGAGAATTACATCAGCAGTGAGATATCTACTGGATCGATAGAAGGATCACACCATTTTTCCAGCGGTCTCGGCAATGGATTTAATGTATGTGTTCCATTTAAGATCAGGAGTTAAGGTCAAGCCCAGAAGCTTGTCAAAACATGGAGCCTCCCCAAGATGAGAGCCATTCATTTCAATTGATACCAGATGGGGATCAGAGCATTGATGATGTAAAGAGAGAAGCTTTGTTTTAGATGCATTAAAAGTAACCAGCCACCTCTCCCCATTGTACCACTTGCTCAGGATCAGAGGAGAGAAAATCAGAGAGAACTTGGTCGTTTACAGCCTTAGATGTTCTACCATAGATATTAGTGCCATCAGCAGAAATGTCTATGAATAATGTAAGGATGTGACTTGGAAGATCATTAATGTAGATCAGGAAGAGAGTTGGGCCCAGGATGGAACCCTGTGGGACTCCAGCATTAATACTGTGAGCTTCTGATTTCTGCCCATCAACTACTACTCTTATGAACCTATCAGAGAGAAATGATTTAATAATTGAGAAGACATTTCCAGCTATACCATAGCTGGAGATTTTGTGAAGTAAACCTTTATGCCATACCCTATCAAAGGCTTTTGATATGTTCAGAGCAATTGCCCTAGAAAGTTTGCCTCTGTCGATAGATTCGCTAATCCTATGAGATATAACTGTAAGCACATCTGCTGTAGATCTAGCAGAACGGAAACCATATTGTGTGTCACTAAGAAAGTTATTTTTGCTGAGATGGTTGATTACTTCTGTATTTAACACAGATTCCAGCAACTTACTCATGACGCACAGGAGACTTATTGGCCTGTATTGAGAGGGAAGGGTCGAGCTTCAAGATGATACCAATCTCGTAAAAATCCGTCGCCTCTGTCAAAAGTTTTTGTGAGACATACAAACATACATACATACAGTTAAACAAACAGGTGAGATTTATATTATAGATTACCACTTGTGATACTGTCGTGGTGTGCTCAACTTGCAGATTATAATCAAATCTTTCACTTGCTATAAAAACCTGAAGATTAATGTCATGCACACTAGGCAGTCGAACTGACGTATAACTACACTATTTGTTGTATTTGTTTTTCTATTCAGTATATTTTTTTTCCACTCATTACCGAGTTGTGTCTTTCTTTTACAAGACCACAACATATATTAATGTTGTTGTTGCTGTTAAGTGACTTGAACTTTTGCATAAAATTCAAAGATTGTGCTTCAGGATCCACTGGTCTGCACGAAGTTCTTATTGGTTGCAGCTATTCATTGACCTGCATTATTGCAGGTTTTAAGCCGGATACTTAGAACAGCAATGCTCAACAGTTGCTTCCGAAATTGCAGGAGCTTTGGCCTAAAATACACAAAGAAATGCTGCAGAAGCAACGTTTTCAAGTTTTCCTCGTTGATTACAGCTTTTTGTTAAACATCCAAGTTTATGAGTTTTGTCCTAACACCAAGTTGTATACAAAGTCAGGGAAGGTTTGGCCCTGAATGCAAAAGAATAGCACAGAAGCAACACTTTGATCTATTGATTTACTATTCTGCACTTGATATGCCTTTGCTTGTCACTCACAAAAGCAAAGACGATCAGAGGACGAAAGATTCTGATGCATACTCCTCATGGATTTTCCTTGTTAGTCAGGTAGCTCTGACACTATCATGTTTCAATCATCCCATCATGGTAAGAAAAAGTTGTATCTTTGGAGGGTCCTGCTTTTTAAGCATCCATGTCTACTTGCATCTGTCAGCCCTACATTAAAAGTAGGTTTGAACCGCAAAAAGAATGTCTCTTTTTGATCACGTTTGCAATGTATGTACGTCTATCATGTTTTTATTACAGCTGAGCAGATGTAGAAGAAATTGTGCCTTGGGGTTACCTTCAGCAGCCTTGTTTACATTAAAATTTCTGCATGTTGGTACAGTCAGTTAAGCATGGAATAGGAGGGAAATTTTAAAGGTTAACAGTTTCAGGACATAAATTATTAGAGAAGGGAGCTTTTTAGTATCTTGGATATGAAGGGGTAGGATTTTGCTGCCTGTCGGGAAAAATTGCTGTTTTCTAGATCGGAATCTATCCATAGAACAATAAGGATTGGCTATTTTTTTTTTAAATTTTAGTCGTATATTTTTAGCTCCTTACATTAAATGACTTATATGCCTTGTCTTGAGCGACTTCTATTTAAAAATGTTCAATTCACACTTTTGCCAAAAACGAAATCTTTCTCAATCTGCAAAAATGCCTTTTACGACGATGCCCCCGTTCGGTCTCGAAAGACAAAGGATATCCTTTTGGGGGTAGCTGTGCATGTAATTGTGAAGCAAGGGTTGTGCAATCCCCAACCATACCTCTCCTAAATCGGCACTGTTTTAGTCCAATGGCAAGGAAAAGTTCAGGACGACTGGAAACAATGCCGAAATAAACGGAGAGCACATACAACACCTGAAAGTTCCAAATAGTCACCCACTTTGGTACTGACCAGGTTCAACGTTGCTTTACTTCGGTGATCCAGCAGGAACCGCTGACTCAACGTGATTATGCAAAAATGTTTATACTCATTAAAACCACCCATGTTTTCAAAAACTCAGAATGTGTGTTTGTGTGTGTTTATTTTTCTGAACTTTTCTGTTGCGCTCTGCATTGCTAGCATTTCTATTCGCATCGTTTATGAATATTAATAATTCATTCTTAGTTTATCCACTCTTTATAACGTTGGTAGAGCCTTGTCAATTGGTGGTCACAATCTATATAATTCTGACCACAATAGACGCCGTAATTTGAATTAATGGACTGCCGCTCTCCCGCTGATTCCAGGGTCAGTTTATATGGTTTCCTGCACTTATGAGGTTTGATTAAAAACTTCTAAGGCTTTGTCTGTTACAGGTGGCCCTGTAGAGATACGTCTCATATGCAGAAACTCTTGCACCTCATCGTACATAACACTTTCAAAAGCACATTTTGTATTAAAGCTTATAAGATATAAAAACTAATCTATTTTCAGTTAAAGACTCCTTCCCCAACAATGCCCTTTATTTTTCTCTGAGTATGTATAATCTTTACAATTATATAAAATGAAACTTTGTCTGTGTGTGCGTATGTGTCTGTGAGTTCGCTCCCTATGAACTCGAAAACGGATTGGCAGATTTTTATGAAATTTTACCTGAAGATACTGTATATGCCTGGCAGTGTTCTTAGATAGATTTTGTATCGAAATGTCTTCGATAAGCATTGATAATCGAAATAATCTGATGAACGAATGAACAAGCGATTTTCACTAAAGTTACCTTACACAGCCTAACATCACAAGTGCATTTGAGAAGCTTTATTATCATACAGACCGAAAAGTTCAACATATAAAACCAACAGTAGGTTCTTTGATATGACAGGGGTGTGGTCGAAATGAATGTTTTTTGTTTAGAGCACAATTGTACCATGATTTGCATTTTAAACTTTAATTCAAGCCATTATATATAATAAATAATTTTATAAAATCAATAGTATGTTCTCTACAGTGCAATTCAGGCTACGATGTATTAGGGACTAAGTCACTGCAGGGAGGCATGTGAAGGTTCCTGGTGGAGCACTAGGGACACATCGTGGTACACCGCCAAGCACCAGACCAGGAAATCAATCGATTTGATTCAAAAATGGTCGATTTCACTGATTTTGATGACAATAAAAATAAGGGTGTGTGAAACATTCATTGATCATCATTCAATCCTGGGCAATGTCGGGTTTCCCTGCTAGTAATGTATAGAATATTCTTTTCAAGTTACATTCTTGAGAGACAATGGATACCCTCTAAAAACGCGCCTGCACAATACAGAATTTAGAGTGAAACAGGTGTTGCACAATTTCCAACCACACCTCTCCTGACCCAATATTGCTAAAGTCAGTGGCATGTCACAGTCAAAAATGACAGTTATATGGACAAAGGTTTGTTTTTAATGTGAGTAAAATCCAGCTCCCCAGCGAGATACACTCTGATAGGGACAAAAATTGCCTCAGTCTAGATGGATTTCTACTTCACTGACTTAGGATAGGATAGATGAAATCTAGGATCAGAACAGATATTGCACTTTGATCTTAGCCAAAATATCTGTGTGTCTGTTATCTTCTAATGTAAAAAAACGTAATATAACATGCGGCTGTAGATTGAACTCACTACATGAGTTTTGTAGTGTAATTCAGATTTTGTCGGTAGCTGAATACTTGATGCTTTGCTAGGACTATCAAGGGTATTTTTTCATCATGACACCATCACTAGATGGGTTGCCTACCACGGCTAAAGAGAGTCCCATCTACCCTTGAGAGAAGGATAGATCGCACCAGTTTCCCAACCTGGTATTTTACCTCCCGGTACATACAGCGCCTTGCCTTCCCAAATGGTCTCCCATCTAGTACTGGCCAGGCTCAACGTTGCTTAACTCCAGTGATCTGGCAAAAACCGGTGTGTCCATGTGATTGTGTCATATGCTGTTATCTTCTAACCCTATCTATGAAAACTGTTATAAATACAGTAGAGACATATATTTTTTTTCTTATAATTGGATATCTGACAGAGCGTGAAAGCATCCCTTGACAAATTAGTTACTTTTGATTTTAATGAAATTTTAGTTATAATTTTATGACAAAAAATCAGAGATTTAAAAAATTTGAGTGAGTTTTGATTAAGTAGAATTTAACTCTACAGAATTAAGACTTTTCTATGCTCATAGCGTTACTCATCTTGGTCCAAGTTTTGTTTTTGCATTATATATTTTTAATTGATTTGAAATATTTTGATGCATGACTTGCATTTTTTAAAGAGCTTCTTGAGGAAGCATGGCTCTTACCACCACTATTTATTTAATGAAGTTATATAGTGATCAAAATTTGCTATAACTTTGATCACTGCAAGACTCATTAATGGAAACCTAACTTTAAGTTTAAAATTTTCTAGTCGCAAACATATGAAGTTTTACTACTGTGCAATACGACCATGTGTCTCACTTCTTGAATCAATTCTAGAACACTTTAGGATATTCTGGGCACTGGAGAACATGGAAGGCACAGTTCAAATGAGTAAGAAGTGATATAATTGTCTGCAACCTAATTTTAACCCTTTCGTATGAATGGAGAGCAATCATGAAGTTACATGGTTTCATTGATTTGCACTTTTAGGTCATCCCCGACCTTTAGGTTGTCACTCTTCTATTCAAACACCCCTTTTGCTTTCAAAAGAAATTATCTCTTGTGAATCAAGTTCAGGATACTCTCAGTACCCTAAATATCAAAACTGGTTAAGGAATGTGTTTTGAATTACTTTGATGTATCTTTGGAATGTATATAAACCATAATCACATTGCCACACTAGTTCTCGTTAGATCATTGAGGCTAAGTAACATAGAGTATTGTTGATACCAGATGGGTGATCATTTGGGAATACCAGGCACTGTATGTAGGAGGACGTCGATACTTTCATCCAAGACCTACAAAACCCTACCGTTGTCATCTCTTTTGACCGAGATATACATGTGAATGAGAACCGCCTGTGAATTTAATATTCCTTTGATACTTCCTCCTTCAGAGGAAGCCAGTTCAACCCACCTAGGGTGATTGCCACTAGAATATATACATAGATTTTTTGGGTATGATTTATTCCACTCGTTAAAATATCCATCTCATTATTATTAATCCGTTCTAAGATAGGTATTCCAATTAGTTTCATATGAATAAAAACATAGTTTATTATTAAAAACATATTTTGTTATTAAAAACATATTTTATTATTAAAAAACATGGTTTATTATTAAAAACATATTTTATAATTAAAAACATATTTTATCATTAAAAACATGGTTTACTATTAAAAATCATATTTTATTAATAAAACATGGTTTATTATTAAAAACATGGTTTATTATTAAAAACATATTTTATTATTAAAACATGGTTTACTATTAAAAACATATTTTATTATTAAAAACATGGTTTATTATTAAAAAACATGATCTACTATTAAAATCATATTTTATTATTAAAAACATGGTTTATTATTAAAAACATGGTTTATCATTAAAAACATGGTTTACTATTAAAAACATGGTTTACTATTAAAAACATATTTTATTATTAAATAAAAACATTTTATTATTAAAAACATGGTTTATTATTAAAAACAGATTTTATTATTAAAAACATATTGCCGTTGTTGGTGGGCTAAGCACACACTTCTCTGGAGATTAGTCTCTGCTTTCTGTTTTTAAAACCTTTCGTCACCAATCTTTATGTCAGCCACTATTAAATAGTGTTTACATCCTGATGAACGAAGATTTATTTATGCTTCCTATCTCCATTTATGTACAAATTATGAAGGAAAAATCCTAGTTTATTCTTCATTTAATATCAATCATTTGACAAGTTTCATTCCTGATCTGAAATGAAGCACATACATCAAATCCATTGCCAAGGTCGTCGGAAAATGTTTGGATCATTCTACCGCTCCAGAATGTATTTTACTGTCAACGTAATCTACTTATATAAAAGATAAATACGTCCTAAGATGGAGTACTGTTGTCATATCTGGGGAGAAATTGCTAAGATTACTCTTTCCTGTCTGAACTGGGTAAAAAACCGACTTTGAAATCTAGTGGTCGATGCCCCTTTCTCCTCCCTATTACCTCTTTCTTACACAAGAGATTTTGTGTGTCTGACTCCGCAGCTTCATGGCAGCTGCTCGATTGAGATTTAGTCTATAATCCCCCACTAAAAAACATTCACACCAAACACTCACATAGCAACAACCACTGTCTATCTGTGCCTAAAACTAAACGAAAATTCTGTGAACAAAGCTTTTTTCCCCAAAAAAACTGTTTATCTGCAGAACACAATACTGTGGGGCTGCTTTCCGTCTAACTATAACATTATCATTTTCAAGTCTAATGTTGAGCCGTGCTTAACAATTTCTACCCAATTTCTACCATCACCTTAAACTCATTAACCCTTATCCTTGAGTGACCTCCCAGCCTTGATAAACGATGATTCTATAGAAGAAAACAAATCACCAGATTCTATAAACTTGAAAAGAAATGTGACTTCTTATAATATCCTTTGGAACGACATGAAATCGTTTCATCTTTTCCACTCGTTATTGATGAAATAACAGAGTCGACTGGACGCTCAAGCCATGCAAGGGCAGCTAATCTAAGAGAAGAAAAACTTCGAAATAACATCAGATTTTTTCTGGTAATCTTGCATTTTTCTTTTATAAAATGTATGGCATTAATAAACCCTTAATAACGTTAAAGTATGGATCCTTTTTGATCCACCAAATGGCTCATAATCGTTTGGTGAAAGAAACCAGCTGAGTTTTTGTTGATACTTTGTAATTGGCTTAGTGGAGAGTGATATCTTTTTGTGGTAGTAGCAGTGACAGTCATAAGTATGTTGATTTTTTTCTTCTTTTTTTTTTACTAAAATTTGAAGCAAGTAAAAGAAACAAGAAATAATTTCATTATTTTCTCTGGGATTTAATTTACTTTTTATTTTTTATTTTATTTTTTTTTTTTACAAAGGCGTCACCACATTATCAAGGCCCAGATGCCACTCAAGGATAAGGGTTAAAGAGTGTACAGTAGAAATTGGTCAATATAGTAATCATTAGTAATGAAAATTTGGTAAATTTAATAACTTATATGGAACGGCTCATCAAGAACTTATTTACTTTAGACTTGAACACAACCATATTGTAGTCAGCCGGAAAGCAGGAAAACGGAAGACAATTCCACAGGCGTGCAGTTCTAAGAAAGAAGCTTTGTTCATGGAATCTACGTTTAGGTTTAGGCACAGATAAAGAGTGGGGGAAATTATTGATAGTGTGTACAGCTAGACGAGTGTTTCTTGTGAAAGTTTGGCGAGGGGGGACCATAGATTGAAGCTCAGTTGAACACTTTCCATGAAAATAACGATACATCAGAGACAAACTCGCAACATCTCTTCTGTGAGATAGAGGTTGCAAGGAGGAGAAAAGGACATCTCCTACGAGGCTACAAAGTCTATTTTGAACTCTATCAAGGCAGGACAAGTCCTTTCTAGCAGCTCCTGCCCAGATGTGGCAACAGTATTCCATCCTTGGACGTACCTGGCTCTTATATAGGTAGAGAATAGCATCAGCAGTGAGATATTTATTGTAATTTATGGGAAATGCAGTCTATTAAGGATCCTTGGACGGGTCTGGCCAAATGACTTAAGCTGACTGACAAACCCAGGTTGGCAACTATTCATACTAATTGGAAGCGAACAAAATATTATGAAGAAAAAAAGCAGACTTTTATAAGCTATATAGAATGTTCATACACCTCTCACTAATTGTTGCTAGTCTCAGTCTTTTCTACAAATACTATAATGGCATATGTACCTCAGAACTGATCTTTTTTTCTGCTCGTTTTGTTCCAATTCGTTTGACTCCTTATTCTAGACGTCTCCATCATTAATACCTCATTAATATGCAGTTTCTTATTTGAACAGCTTCTTTCCAATGACTTAAAGGTTGTGGAGCACTTGTCCGCCTAACTGTTTTCATTCTAGCTACAGTCTTGGTCTGCTCAAGACTAAGGTCAATAGGCATCTCCGGTCTTTTCAATGATCATCTTTCATTCTTATCAGCTCTTTACGTCCAGTGGCTTTATGCCTTGTCTCGGGCGATTTCCATAAAACAATTAGAAGGTGATGGTGGCTAAGTGGTTAACAATAATGACTGATAATCTTGGTGCCAAGTTCAAATCCAATTTTGACAGAAACACTTTCATTTATGATGTTGGCAACCTTCACATGGTTCCTCTTGTAAATACCTTTATGTCTTTCTAGAAAGAATCCTAACTAAAAATATATCAGAGAAACCAATACCAACAATAAAATTATCTTATTAATACCAAATGAATGAATACGTCACAAAAGTTATGCTGACGTGAAGAAATAAAATCATAATCAAATAAAACATTGTTATTTTCATGGTAGGTGCTTAACCGAGCTTCAGTCTATGGTCCCTCCCTGCATAGCATTTACATTCGTCTCACGACAACTATAACGTTATCCACATTTACACATAGGACCCACATGTTTTATGCAGTCTACATTGCAAGGAACATAGGACAAGTTAAAACTCAATTCCTTTTTTTGGAAAAACATTTATTTCTGGGTATTTTCCCGGAATAAACCGTGATTGTGCTCTTTCTCTATGACCTCCTGAACGTGCTCTCAAACTTATTCTCCACTGTGTTCCTGAACATGTTCATGAAAGTGCTCCCTTGTCTGTTTCGTTTTAAGAGTCTTTTTCTTTATCCTTATGATGACGTCACTTCGCATTTCATATGCATGCACATCTGCACTCTGTTACACAACCACTGCAAAAACTTTCCCCTACTCTCTATGTGTGCCTAAAACTAAATGACTATTCCATGAACAAAATTTCTTCCCTAGAACTACCCACCTGTAGAACTCTATACCACAAGGCTGTTTTCCAGCATGTTCGTTTTCAAGTCCAATGTAAACACATTCTTGTTAAGCGATCTTCTTTAATAATCAGATTCTACCCATTGTCGATTACTATCGATCATTATGGTGTTGTCTGATCGACCACCCAACATTCATTAACCCTTATCCTTGAATGGCTTTCATGCCTTGATACATGGTAATTTCTTTGTTAAAAAATAGTGTTTTGGCTAAAGAGAGAAACCGTGGATTAGCTTGTTCATGCATAACTATAAAATTCTGATTTTCACAAATAGTTCTTTGTGGGATTATTTATGCGTTGAAGCAAAACAAACAAAATCTATCTCTCACCCCCAATCTACCCACCAATCCTAACACACAGTAATCCCTCGACTCTAAAACCTAAACTATTTTACATATGTTTTTTTTTTAAGTTAAACCATTCTTTTATATTTCACCCCAGGCAACTCCGGGACACGAGTCTTGCTAGTTAATTATAAAAGTAAAACTAATTTCTAATTATAGAAAGACCTAGTGACCTATAATCTTGTACGTTCCTCAAACTCTTATGAATACCAACCCAGTGTAATAATATCTAACCGGCAGGGACAGTAGAATATATGTAAGCTTCCATAATACATTCCATAATACTCACATGCACATAGCTCAGTTTCTTTCCATTTTTGGGGGGGAGGGGGGACTTTGTTTTCTTTAAAGGAATTTAACGTTACGTTTAATACCGGGCAACGACGGTACATCTTCTAGCAATATCTAAACTGACTGGAACAGTAGAATATATATAAGTTTTCATGGCGGAATAATGTGACACAAGAATTAGAAAGTGGGATTGTGTAGTCAGCAACTTAGTGAGAAAGAGAAGACTCTGGTATATAAAAAGATGATGTTTGGGCAGCCCCGTCGGAATTCATAGACGCCTCAGCAATAAACTGACCCTTTAAAGAGAGAAGGATGGAAGGGTGAACCTTATAGAACTGCACAGGACCAACGCCATATATCAGTTCACAGGGAAAGCTTATCTTAACCATGGCTTAGATTTTGGCGGCAAGGGAAGAGTTCCTGGTCTTGTCATCTTTTTTTTTTTTTTTTTACATGAAGTCAGCACTTATCAAGGCCAGGAAGCCACTCGGGGATAAGGGTTATCTATAAAATCAATGGAGGTGCCGTAAAGATTTAAATTTATTTTGGAGTAACGCAATAACCAGTGACGTGTATAGAACTTTTTAGAGTGTAGGCTTTGGTTCCAAGAGAAGAATCCTTGGCTGACTCATCTATTAAAGTCAACGGAGGTGTTGCGAAAGATTAAAATTTATGTTGAAGTAAAGCAATAAACTTAAAATCTATCAAAGAAAACCAAAGAAGCCGATATATGAAAGAATGAGAGTTTAACCTCTAATCTCTTCTTTGGCGCATATAAATAAATAAATATCCTTAAATTTGAGAAATTGTTTTGTTCAAAAATAAAAATGAATTTCTGTCAGTTTTGATGAATCAATAAGTCATTTCTTGTTGGAAAAAAAAAAATTTCATCTTTGTTTTCTGTCTTCATTAAAAAGGAGAATAAACTAATTTTTATTTTTCGCAAAACTAAGTTAAATGAATCCACTATCTTAAATATATGAATAAAAAATGAGACAGCATCAAAAGGTGGCGTGTCATTTATTGAAGACAACGTTGGGTTTTAGTTTGGAGAATTACAATGGAAAGTTTAGCGCCAAAACAATTTAAAAACAAATATAAAAACATTTTGAAAATATTACTAAATTGTCACTTCCGATGTCAAAATTTGAAAAGTAAATTTATTTCTTGCACGCAGACAAAAAAAAAAATTCATTGTTGGAGGAAAACCTAATTAGATGATAAGACAGGGTTTTAAAGGAGTCATATCGAAAATATATCTCACCTTAAAAAGTCGTATTTTAAAAGTCTTCAGTATTACCGATTCTTTCTTCATGAATGTTTTATTTTACTTCTTTTCACCTCAAGAAATGACATACTGCCACTCGGACAAAGAGGCTACTATTAGGGATCATGTTTAACAGTGGGGAGTTGAGTAACGAGATAAATTTCTGTAGGTTGGGGACAGCCAGGGAAGCAGAAAATAGGGAAAAGGATATAAACGGATGCTATTTGGGACCATGTTTAACACGGAACAGTTACGAGTTGAGTAGCGAGATGTCTGTTCACATTACATTTAAAATTTTGCAGGTAAGTACAATCAGGGAAACAGGAAATAGGAATGGAATTCCAAGATCTAGCAGGCTGAGGGAAGAAGCTATAAGAGTAGAAAACTTTCCGACACCTTCCAGTTGTGCATAAGTTACAAATAAATAATCAATGCGACAATAAAACGTATTGTTTTACTGCGTACGTTTACAGTGTCCCAATTGTTTTTTTTTCGCATTTAAATTAAAAGATTTATCAAAATTTGAATTTAACTTGAGATATTATGGTATTTATTCAGTGTACATTTATCTCTAAGTATGGCCAATCACTTATAATTCAATGGCTGTAAGTTTTTTTTTCAAAAATAAACAATTATAAACAGAACGACTCATAGAAATCTATCTATATTCTTTTTTCATTTTAATATACTTTCATAGAAATGTTTTTATGTCACAAAAAAACTATTTTCTTAATGTCACAAGTGTCACGCTCATACATTAATTCCATAGCTAATATAACATACTGACCCAACGGGTCATGGGCAGTCTAGGATATATATATATATATATATATATATATATATATATATATATATATATATATATATATATATTGTGTACCGCATAATCATGTTGACATACTTGTTCTCATTAGATCACTGAAGTTAACCAACACTGAGTTTCGCTAGTACCAGATAGGTGATCATTTGGGAATTCTAGGCGTTGTATGTGCTCTCCATGTATTTCGGCATTGTTTCCAGTCATCCTGAACCTCAGCTTACCACTGGTAGTTAACAATATCAACTCAGGGGATGCGCAGGAACCCTCACAAATGATATTTATAATCTGTGAAGACTGAAGGAAGCCACTATATCTATCTATCAATATATATATATATATATATATATATATATATATATATATATATACTTGTTTATTGTTATATAAACATGCTCACATCCTGCTGTTACAAATAGCCACTTGTTTCAATCAAACAACAGATATCATCAGGCAGCGACTTGACTATTCAAAAGTTCAATGAATAATTTGCATAGTCAAGTCGCTGCCTGATGATATCTGTTGTTTGATTGAAACAAGTGGCTATTTGTAGCAGCGGGATGTGAGCATGTTTATATAACAATAAATAAGTATTATCAGCTCTTTTTATTGAGCACTGTCTAACAACCTCGTTGAATTCATTAGTCCATTACTTTTGAATATAAAAAAACCCGAGTATATATATATATATATATATATATATATATATATATATACATATACATATATATATATATATATATATATATATATATATATATATATATATAGATAGATAGATAGATAGATAGATAGATAATGACCTTATCTGTCTCTCTGTGTTTGGAACGGTGTCTAACAAACTACTCAGTCAATCTTTTGTCTACAGACATGAAACTGGATATATGGGGGATTTGGACCTATGGAACAAATTCTATTTGGGTTTTACCTGATAAAAATAGTTGCTAAAGGTTAAAAATTAATTAAATTGGAACTTGATAGGTGTAAGTCAACTAAACATATTACTTTTCCACATGTGAAAAAATATATTTACACCTTACACAACATTAATTTTAAAGTTTTAATGTGCATATGGACATAGCTCAGATGTTAATGCTGTAGCGCTACATGTTTATATCTCAATTCCAGCTGATGATGCACAAGTCATAGTTTTATTGTTTTTTTACTTTTGAAATAACTCTATATATTGGATACAATATAATAATATAGAATTGGTTCTATAATAATAATAATAATAATGATGATAATGATGATAATAATAATAATAATAATAATAATAATAATAATAATGCATACGAAATCTGCATGAATTAAAATATCATATTTAAGCGTATTTGATAATTGGACCACGCCGGGCGGCCACTACTATATATTATTAGGTACAATATAATAATCAATAGAGAAGTGGCTCTAGGATAACAAATACAAAATCTGAATAAACGAAAATATCATATTTAAGTGTATTCTCTGACTAGGCCACGCTGGGCGGTCTGCTAGTATATATGTATTTTAAGTTATGAATATATATATATGGCAATCAAGCTACACAGAATCTTCTGTTTCATCTTCGTAGGGATTCGTCAGGCTAAAATTCAGTTAACTCATGTTACTGGGTGTTTGTATTTTAAAAATAAACACGTGGTGTTTATTTTAGTTAGCTAACTAATTACATTCATGATTATTTCAACCTATCAGTTAATGTTTCCATTAGCCAATGGGAAGATTTCTCTCAGACAACGGTTTAGCTGACTTTTACTCTCTCCTTCTTTGTTCTGTTTTGAAGAGGAGTGATTCATCCAATTTTGTAAATTTATTGAATATATGATCTTGCTTTAACACATGCGTACTTATTAATATTATGTTTATCAAATGTATTTTCTTTCTTTTGGGAGATACCTGTTGCTAAAAATGATGTCTGTCCAGTTTTGAAAGACGATGGATACCCCTTGTAAGGGAAACTGTGCGTGTAACTGTAGAGCAATGGTTGAAATATCCTAACCACATTTCTGATTCGGCACTGCTTGATTCCAGTGGCAAGCAGAAGTTCAAAAAGACTGGAAACAATGCAGTGATAAGCAGAGAGAACATAGAGCACCTGGTATTCCTAAATGATCGCCCATTTAGTACTGACCAGGCTCAACGATGCTTAACTTTGATGATATAATGGGAATCGGTGTGCCAATGCAATTATGCTGTATCTTTTAGTACAGCTTTTTTTATATGTATTATGTACATATGTAAAAACAATGAAATCGGATTTTTATTTAATTTGTTCAATTAAAAGAATGCTGGCTTTTCTTGATATTAGCCCATGATATTATATATATATATATATATATATATATATATATATATATATATATATATATATATATATATATATATATGAGCAAACAGTTAATAAAATATGTTAAAAAACACTTTGAAATGAGTTAAAAACATATTTAATCTGAAAAGGAAACACTAGATAAATGGATAGTCCTTAATCCGCGGAGTTCTGAAGAAATGCTATCCTTCTCATCAGAGGGTAAGAATTAGCAAAATGCGGGATTGGATTTTGCATGCATATATATATATATATATATATATATATATATATATATATATATATATTGTTTAACCTGGATTTATTTTTCTACAGTATTTCTCCTCATTCACATTATTGAGATTATCGAAACTATATGACAAAAGGTCACATATTTCTAATAGTATATTATTACCTTTTCCCCAAATAAAAAGGAGAAGATCATCCCTGTAGAGATGATATCATGATGAACATATACTATGCTACGCCTCAAGGAAGAGATAATGTATGGGAAGATATCATTACATCAGAATAAATACTACACTATCCGCACCCCTGAATTAAAAAAATAGTACATTAGTTTGAAATATTACTGTAGATTGAATTGCGCATTAAAAGATTGAATAATAGTACAATAGAAGTAGTAGTATAGTGTCGGCTTCAGACAAACAGATATTAAATCAATATTAGCAATAGATAATAGTTTTGCTTATTATTGCATATATTCGGTTATGGTCTTGCAAGTATTCAGACGATTAATCTGAATTGGAATTGGGAATTAGAAAAATCGGAACATTTTGGGTTATCGCAAACAGTACTGGAAATGGAAAAAAATTAGCCTATTTTCCGATTCTCCAACCGATTCTTTTCATTTTTTTGTTTGTTTGTTCAAAACTTCATTTTCTATTGCTAATGATAAATAATAAATATTTATTGATTTTAAACTTAAATTTATGGACCATGATAATGAAATTAGGTAAAAATGTCAATTGCGATTAAAACTGACATTGTTTGGATTATTCGGACCGCTGTTCTCATCTTGAATGTTATTCTCATAATGTTTCATCCGACCTTCTACAGGTGTACCTTGTTGAATTTAAGGATCTTTGTAAAATTGGAACAATTCAGAGGCACAATCTTTATGGGCTTTGTACAGAAGTAAAATTCATTCCAAGACCACCACTACTACTACTATTTTAATTGATTGACTATTGTAACGTAATCGTTACATGTCAACACTCGGAACCCACACGTTGTATGCAGATAGCCGCAAGGAAACAAATATAAGAAAAGAATTCGATGCACTTTTTTCTTAGTTGAAATAACAGACATTTATTTACAGGTACTTCCAGCATAACAACTTGTCTTTTGTTCAAAAGTCTTTTTGTACTCCAGTGTGCTTAACAAGACTGCCGTGTCAAACACGTGGTACTCTGTCTTTGTCTGTCCATGTATTGGACACATCTTTCCCTGTCGCTCTCTGCCCACATGTGTAATATTTCTGTCTCTGTCCTCTTGAACGTGATCGTTGGTCTGTGCACACGTTCTTTTTATAATCTTTTTATTTCCTTCTTCCTCGCTGTGCCGTCACCCACTAAATAATCAATCACGAAATAAAGAATTCTTATGGTTCGATCATTTGCATACAGCTGTTGCTGCTGCTGCCATATGGGTCTCCGCACTCTGTTACACTATGCTATTTCATATACAGATCTAATTTTAACGTTATAAATATCAAATATAATAATCATATATATATATATATATATATATATATATATATAAAAGCGAAAATGTGTGCGTGTTTGTGTGTGCACTTTTTGTGTATGTCCGGCAAAGGCTTTTAGAAAGGGGGGGCGCTTGGCGTGCTCACTCATTCTTAAAACTTTTTATATACCGTCTAAATCATAATATATACGAGTTACCAACGGCGGTCGCGTCTATCTTTAATTTGCCCGACTTTTAAACATTATTTTCGAGATTTTTTTCAATCGCCACGTCTTTGTTTCTCTTTTCAGTATAAAAAAGCGAAACTGAATCCGTAGCAGCAGTTCCCCCGGCACTTTTGGCAGGGACGTCCAGAAAAGCAATAAAGTTTGATCAATGCGGGGGGGGGGGGAGAACTTCTTATATCAGACAATTGGTATTTATTGGGACACTCTCCTTTTTATAGGGAGCTGGTTCCCCACCTCCAAAACACACACACATACCTCCAAACACCCGGGCAACGCCGGGCACCCCCGTTAGTCTTCATATAAAGGAAATTTATTTATAAATTCTCTAAATTCTTTGTTTTGATTGAATGGGCTTCTGATTTATTTTTCACATTCTCAAATATGCATGAAGTGGAAATATTCTATAATAATATTGAAAATAAATGATTTACAATGTTTCGTATTTCGCTAGGAATGAACGAGGAATCGAGACTATAAGAAGTTCTTTATTTCGTGATTGATTATTTAGTAAATATGTATGCGGTTCTTTCTATTTGTTTTGCCAGGAATTTTTCGTTTGTGTCTTTCTGACAAGACAAATAAATTTGCTTTGGAATTTTTAGATTTCTTGATTTGAAATCAACCACACCTGAAGACATTATTTTACAGTTTTTAATGTTTTCGAAAATGGCAAGAAAAAGGGAAAAGTGAAGGAAATAGAAAGTGTAAAGATAATAACAACGGCTGCATGGCTAAGTTTTAAACAACACGGATCGTGAACCTGGGTGAGCTAAGTTCGAATCCAGTTCGTTCCACATAAGCACTTTCATCAAACCCAAGCCTGACCTTGTGTCTTAACTTCTGGAGAGGAAATGTTGTGGACTGGTAATAGTCCGGAAGAAAGAAACAACTCGATATTTAGTGGAAAAAAAATTGACAAATCCATATATCTATAATAGTGAGAATGTGTGAGTGTGTGAAGACACTTCCCAACCCATATACTCAATGAATTTTTGATCTGCAAACTTGAAATTTGGTATATAGGGTATTCAGACGTGTAGAAAAATTTTGAATCAATTTTCATCCGAAAAAAAAAATGGCTGCTAAGGTGGTCAAAATTGAACAATTGGTATTTGGGAGGTCATCGAATTTTGATCTGTTTGTCAACTGTTTCACGGGGTTTGAAAACACCTTTTAAAGATCTTAACAAGTGGCCTAATGGTTATCGTACTCGACTCACTGTTTTTAGGTTTTGGTTCGACCTCAGCTCGAGTATTTTTTTTTTTGACTTACAAGAAGTGAACTGTTTAGAAAAAAAAAACATAATATTTGCATGCACATATCTCAGTTTCTTTGCGTTTTTTTTAATTCTTTTTTTAAAGAGGAATTTAACATTACGTTTAATACCGGGCAACGCCAGGTACATCTTCTAGTGCAGCAAATAAAGAGAAGCGGTTATACGTAAGACCGACTGCCAAGTGTGCATAACTTGTACATAATACCGAGAGACATATTCTCCCGATCTTTATAATAAGTGGAAAAGTTCATTGTTATCTGTAAGGTGGTCATCGCAACAGGAAGTAAATAAAGTTACAAAAGTTGCCAAAGAAGATTAGCTCCCTTTACCGAGCTAGAACGCATCTCACGTCTCCTAATATCCTATATCTATATGGTATGATTCGCACATGCATGGCGTATTGCTGCCATATCTTGGTTTGTACAGTAACAACTACTCCCTCCGTCTTGGGCAAGATGCAAAAGAGAGTCTCAACCCTAATAGGTCCTGTGCCGTTTGCAAGCTCCAGTCCCTGACCTATTATCCAAATTTCTAATTAACAACAACAAAAAAAAGATTTCTTATATTTGATCAGAATTCCCTCCTCGGTTCTTGTTTCTTCTTACTGCACGGACATGCAGAAATTTAAATGTAATGTGAACAAAAATCTTGCTGCACCACTCTCCACTTAACATGCCCATTATGAATTCGGTCTTTGATAACGTCTACGTGTAAGTTTCAATATGACTTGCTTAGGATTGAAATAATGTCCAATGTTTTTTTTTTAATGTGTCAATTCAATATATACGTTTAGTAATTAAACACTATTTCAAACTTATGTGATAGATGAAAATGCTATTTTCAACTTAAATGCGAAATACTGAAGAAATTGCTATTTCAAATGTAAACGTGACCGTAAAAATGACATTTCGAAATTCAATGCAACAAAACAACAAAGCCTCTCGTAGAGCTAAGAGCATAAATCTCATGAAAACTCCCCATTTGAAGTCTCGACAAAGACTTCAAAATAAGAAATAAAACAAAATGGTGGTAGAAACTACTACCATTTTGTTTTATTTCTTCTTTTGAAGTGATTATCGAGACTTCAAAGATATAAACAGTTATTGTAATCATTTTTTCTTCTTCTCCGGTAGCGTTCAATATTACTTGTTTTTCGAACCGAATAAACATTTTACATTAAATAAAAAAAAAACACTAAAAACTATTCAACTAGGTAGGAAAGTAACTTATCTTGCCTTTGATTACATTTATTTGTTATATATTTGTTTTTTTAACAACTTTTTCGAATCTGCAATGTAGCCGTCACATGCAGAACAAATAAATATCCAAAAGAAATAAATATCAGAAAGATATAAATATCCAAAAGAAATAAATATCCAAAAGAAATAAATACCAGAAAGAAAGAAATAAAAATACGGGTTGGCATTTTTTCTTTCTTTTTTTTTTTTTTTACAACACGTTTTTATTACCATCATTTTCGACACCACTTAAAAACAGTCTCCAGCTGCTACATGTCCATTTTAGCCTGGCTCGCGTTTTTTCCTTCCTCTTCTCGCGCACACTTCCTAATTTGCATATGCTTGTTTTTTCTGATACTGTTACTGCTAATCTCTTAGCATGCTGGCCACCCTTTTCTGATGCTGATATTTTCCACGCGCTCACATGTTACAGTTACAATAGTCTGTGGATTGTAATACAAATCCCAATGGTCTGTTTATTTCAATAAAATAGAAAAAAGTGTTTGATTTGCTACTTTACACAAAAAAAAATAATCTTTTCCTCTTTACACCTCTCTGTTTCTAATATTTTGAGCGCATTTCTTTATATATATATATATATATATATATATATATAGTTTTTTTTAATGTATACACATGTTTAGTTTACCTAGCAAACCAATCAGATTCATTGTTATTCAATCCTACTGGCTTATGTTTTCATCAACCAATGGCAGGGCTTCTCTCAGACAAAAGTTTCTCTTTCGTTTTTTTGTTTTGTATGGGGATGAAATGCGGAAGTCTTTGTACAACTAAATTGCCATATATATATATATATATATATATATATATATATTCATAATTTGCTATCTAGCTCTCTCTTCACGTATTGAACACTGCTGAAGTAAATAAAAATCAGTACATAAAATATTATATATATATATATATATATATATATAATTTTATTTATTAATATATATATATATATATATGAATTTATTTTGAGATTTTATTTATTCATATGTATAGATATATATTGCTATTTCATTCAATTACATATATTAATATAAGAGGATATAATTTTATGCGTAATTTTTCAGTATTTACTTCAACAGTGCTCAATACATAAGTAGAGCTAGGTAGTAAATTTTTAAAATATAAATGGCAATTACGCTACACAGAATATTCCGCATTTCATTCTCGTGGGTATTCGTCAGGCTTGATAATATATATATATATATATATATATATATATATATATATATATATATATATATATATATATATATATATATAAGAAAGTCTGCTGAACATCTTAGGAAGAGAGGCTGAAAGAGGGTCGTAAAGGGTCCTCAAACAATTAAAAACCAAGTTGTTCAAATTGCGTTCGAAAATTTAAAGTAAAAAATTACCTTAATAATTTTTTTTATTGTTTTAGATTTTTACAATTTAAAATTTTAACTATAAATTTATAGAATATATAAGAAAATATTTTGAATGATGCATCATTTTTGATTGATTTATGAGAAAAAGGACAAGAATATATACTTAATAAATTCATTTTTTTCAAGAGAAACTATTCAAAAAGAATTACTGCTAATCAGAAATGCTTGAAAATTGAAATACATCAGCATAATCATCATTATCATATTCATGTTCACCATCATCAACATCATCATATTCAGTCTAACATATGTTTTACATTGCACAGCTTAAGGAAATTTATTTCCAAACTAATCTATATCTGTGCAGGTCTTTATTTGTCTCTCTCTTCATTGATTTTTTTATAATTTTCTGCAATATTTCCATGAGACTCCACCTGTGAACAGTATCTGTCATATTAAATCTTCTATAGTTACTAACCAAAGAACTCACATCCATTCTTTTTATATGGCCATACCATTAAAAGTCTCCGGTTCTATACCGACCAGATTTAATCTTCCTTTGAGGTTATGTGTATGCATATATATTATTTATTTCACAGAAAGCTGTTTCACCGTCTCATGGCTCTTTAGTGTGGCTATAAATGAGTGAATGCTCCGATTTTGATTCGAAGCTCAAATGCAGTTTCCGCAGTCACGTGTGATACGAATTGAGCCATCAGTCTGTCGAAGTTATGACGTTACCTGACCGCTTTATTCATTTACGAATATTCTATTCATTTTATACTAAGTGGAAGCTAATTATCTACTTTATTAGAAGGTGAGAACAATCCTCGTTGGCCCAATGTTTCTTTATTATATAAGAACAACTGAGTCTAGAAATATAATGAATTATTAAAATGAATGAGTTTGAGACTATCTTTACAGACGTAATCAAAGATATAAAACATTACTTCTTGAGCCAGTTGATGGTTAGGCATTTTATTATCAGAAATCCAAGCAAACATAATGCATCATACACTTAAGACTAGCATATCCTTCAACAAAATCCAAAAGAATTAAAATCTACCAGAGGCAGATGAAATATGTAGAAAAC
>NC_136488.1:29873212-30085712 GCF_053919585.1 Euprymna scolopes
CTGTTTATATACCCAACACAAAGACGATAAACTACTGATTTTGGTTTTGTGAGTCGATGATATTTTAATCGCATCAAATTGCGACATAATGCTAGCCGATGTTAAGAACAAATTAAGTAAAAGATTCAAAATGATCGATCTTGGCAAAATATCCTGGTTTCTAGGGATAGAATTTACTCAAAGCAAAGGACTTGTTACGATGAATCAATCGAGATACATCGACAAAATACTACTAAAATTTGGAATGGGAGAGTGTAAGAAACGCTCTACACCGGTCGAAAATGACATTAATAAAAATATACACACAGAATCTGAAATAATAAATGAAAAATTATACCGGGAAATTATAGGTAGTCTTATATATTTAATGACTGCACCCAGGCCCGACATATGCTATACAGTAACAAAACTGTCACAAAAATTATCACGATCGACAATGAAGGATTTAAAGAAAGCTAAACAAGTCCTACGTTATTTAAAAGGAACCAAAGAACAGAAGTTAGTATTTAGAAAATCAAGAAATCCCCTAAAATTAGAAGGTGTTTTGATCCAGACTGGGCAAGCGACGAGGATCGCAAGAGTGTATCTGGATATTGTTTCAGACTCTCAGAAAATGTGCCTATTATTTCATGGAAATCTAAAAAGCACCAGATTGTATCTCTCTCTACGTGTGAAGCAGAATTTATCGCGATCACACACACGACCCAGGAAGCGTTTACCTTAAAAATATCCTACAGACTATTTTAGAGCCAGAATTAACTAAAAGTCCCATAGTAATTAATTGTGATAATCAAGCCAGTATAGTCGTAGCATAGAACACAATAATCAACCAAAGATCTAAGCATATAGATACAAAATACCATTTCATAAAAACGAGGTGAAAAAGGAATCAATTATTTTGAATTACATATCATTAGAACAAAATATAGCTGATGTATTCACGAAACCCGCAACAAGAATAAAGTTAAAGCGTTTTTTCTTCAAAACTTATTGAGGGATTCGACTAAATAAGTTTTTTACGGACCTGTATGTATGCATATAAATTTCTATATATCAAAAACAACAACAAAAATTAGTCCTGGACAAGACGGTAACCTGTATCCATTTTGTTTGTATTAACACTTTAACCTACTAATGCGTAGCTAATACTTCAATAATATTTTCAACAAATACTTTTTGCATGTTTATTTTAAGGCGCGCATAAATTACAATTGACTTTATTATTATTTTATTTTTTTGCACATTAGTTTTCTTTCTTATTTTTTCCAAAATGTCCTATTTTTGCATTGTTTTAATTAACAAAATAAAAACAAAACAAACAAAAAACCCTCATTAAACGGGTACATATTGCATGTATGTTTATTTTTATGCACATTTATTTATATGTATGCGTTTTTGAACAAAACTGCATAATCAAATTTAAAAATGGTTTCTTTTTCACATACCCACCCGTTTTTAAAGGTAAAAATATGTTCCATTTCTTTTCTTTCTCTCCTCTGTACACATATGTATGACATTTAATGGCGTCTTTTTACATGCTAAAATTATAAGATCAAAATACTTTCTAATTTTTGTTATGTATAATTGAATATAAAAACATATATTTACTTTTTAAGCAGAATGAACACAAGGGACTTCGCCATTAGTAAAAGTAGAGGGGGGATGTTGCAATATTTTTGATTCATAATAGAGTATGATCCCACACAGTCGGGCGACTATTTATAAACGATGCTGCTAGGAACTGACGAATCAAATTAATTCAGGTTCTTCTACCAACCAATCAGAAACCAGAATTGCTCCATAAATATTAATCCTTTTCTGTAGCAATTTCGCATGTTTTTTCCGTCTTGACACAGTAAGAATCTTTTGCTCTGTGGAACTGTCTACTGCAAACCAGTCACCACTCAGGACTTGTGTGGAACAACGCACCATCGGAAACTGTTCTGTCTACTGAAAACCAGTCACCTCTCAGGACCAGTGTAAAACAACGAATCATCGGAAACTGTTCTTTATGTGTCTAGGAGTGTTCTTAGATTGATATTTTATCGGAATGCCTCCGATAAGTATTAAAACTCGATAATCAAAAACGAAACAGATCGATTTTGATCAAAGTTAATTTGAGAAGTTTTATAACAGCATAAGCAGAAGGGCCCAGCATATAAAATCAAGAGTTCTTAAAATGAATGTTTCGGTTTACACAATAATTGAACCATGAATCTTGAATTTTGCATTTTAATTTTTAATTCAAGCCATTATATATATATATATATATATATATATATATATATATATATATATATATATATATATATATATATATATATATAATTTAAAGGAGATTGGAACAATAGTCTAAAGAGCTGAGTGTATTTTAATGTAACAGTGAAATTACTAGTTTAATTAAAATACAGGAAAGAGAAAGTGCTCGTTGTAATTTAGATATATATTAAGCTCGATAGGTAAATGTCCTAGAGCTAATTCAATATTAAGTAATGTGATTGATAATTTAAAATTTAAAAATCAAATTATAATTAAATTAAAAATTAAAATATTTTACTCTATTTATTTTCTATCTCTAACCCATATTAATTTTCTTATAAATTTTAAATCCAGACCTTTTATTTCAATTTTTTTCAGATTCATCTGCCTTACTTTTAATGCTAGGTTTATTTATGGTGTCTTTTAAATTCAATAAAAACCCTTCAAAATTTGCTGACGAGGAGACCTTGCTTATTAAAAAACTATATGTAATTATTGTACGTAACTTGACGTATACCACAATAAAAAGCATTGTTTTCCGAAACGATCGTACAGATAATTGATTTTGTTGTTGTTCCTTCATATGAAACGGATTTTTAATTTAATTATAATTTGATTTTTAAATTTTAAATTATCAATCACATTACTTAATATATATATATATATATATATATATATATATATATATATATATATATATATATATATATATATATATATATATATAAAAGCAACAGTAAGTTCTCTACAATACAATGTATTACAGACTGTCACTGAAGGGAGGCATGTGAAGACTCCTTCCAGTGTAAGGTGGTGGATCTGTAGCTAGAGCAAGCAATCAATCGATTTGATGACAATAAATGTGAGTATGGAACATTCATTGACCCCTATTCAATCTCAGGAATGTCAGATCTCTCTACTAGTATCTACATTAATTTAATATATATAAATATTTAAAATATATAAATCTCGGATGACGGGGTGAGAACCTTTCAACGTGGTGTCAAATGTATGTTGATAAAATCTTTTCACTTATTATCATCTTTAAAGTAAGTTTTTCCTGTTTTTAGTTGCTGTTCTTCTCATCTTTCCTAAGCACTTTTCTTTTACTTATTTTTTGAATACTGTGCCGAATTTTATTGATCGTCTCAGATGAGTATCCAACTCGTAGCATAAAAATTGTTTTGAAAATTATGATTGGACTGTGGTCATTGGAATGCAATCAGCTATTACATATGCTCTGAAGTTGGAAACAATTTTATTGAGCTTGTTATTCTTAACAATTTGGACGATATTATACAGGATATATACATTAATATATATATATATATACGTATTTTGTATAAAGTAAGGAATATACATATCAATACATGATGATGATAATGATGATGATTGCAACGTCTTGTCAGACGAGTGCCACTCCCTCAGACATTTAAATCCATGATTCCAAATGTCTGAGGGAGTATCTATACAAATATGTGGTTAAGAGTCTTAGCTTTGTACGACAGCTAAGTCTCTCTCTCGGTTCAAAATGTTGAGATCCAGCAACAAGCAAGAGCAAGATAGCGAGCAACAAGTTATACTGCAGACCAGCTTAATGCGAGTACTGGTCTTCCGCTTTATGGTTTTTTAAATTAGAGATTTGCTTCTCCTAGAAAGGTTGCCTTCACCACGGCTTACGGGAGCCCTCTCTACCCCAATACACATATACACACACAAATATACACGGTGCTAGTTGGCCGTTGACCCAGAAAAAGAGTTCATTCACCCTTTGGATCAAATACATACATACTTACATACATACATACTTACATACATACATACATATATGTATATGTATATAAGAGAAAGAAAATTAAAACTGTAAATTGAAATTTACAATCAAAATTTATTGTTCGACTGAATACTCCAAAAAACAATTTACAAAGTCCTTATTCCGCGGAGTTTCAAGAATGCTATTCTTCCTATTCTTCTCATTAGAGGACAGAAAGAAATCAGCAAATTATATTTGCTGATTTTGTTGATTTTTTTCTGTCCTTTAATGAGAAGAATAGCAAGAATGGCATTCTTGAAACTCCGCAGAATAAGGACTTTGTAAATTTTTTTTTGAGTATTCAGTCGAACAATAAATTTTGATTGTAAATTTCAACTTACAGTTTTAATTTTCTTTCTCTTATAATAAGCTCTATTCTCTATTGCGTATTGAGCTTTTTTATTCGGTTGGGATTAAATCATCTATATATAAATACTGGCATTTATATTAGATCGAAGTTTACTATTGCGTATATCCGGTAAACACTACATCCTTTTTATTTGAAGGGGACTAGGATATATAAATACCCCAATCCCGTTACAAAAGAATAATGAAACGAATGGGAATTGAAGGAAACAAACTCAATTTATGGATAAGGTAAACGTCGTTTATTTGCTGTTGAAAGAAATGAACGCTTTAGTTATAACATGTCCGCGCGTATGTAACCAATGTTCGTTGCAGGACTGGTATTGTAGAAGGAATAGGAAATATGTGTTCATCTCAAGTTCGGGTCACTATCATTTGTTCGCCCGTGGGAATTGAAGTGAGTGTTGTAGTGGAAATGAGAATCCAGCGTGTAGACAAAGAAAAGGATATTAGAGTTGTCGTCAGTTAGTAGTCAGCTACGCGAAGGTGTTCTCAGGAACCAGTAGTAGATAGAGAGAGAAAGAGTAAGACTGTGTACAGACGGTCTTTAGCTTGTGCCCCATACATAGTCGCAGGGGTGTTGACGCGCGCGAGCGTGCGCCTCCCGAAGGGGAGGCGGTTGGTTAGCCCAACCTCTCTAGTCGAGAGTTAGTCCTAAAAAAGGATTAGAAACAGCTTGTCTCTTTGTTTTATACTCGTTTCCGGAGTGTCTTTTGCGCATGTGTATTTCCTTAGAAAGCGGAAGTGACGTCGTCCATGTGTGCGTTCGTGTGCGCGTGTGTGAGTACATGTGTATACGTAAGGGTGTGTGTATATATACGTGAATGTGAGTGTATGTACGCGAACGTGAATATGTGTACATGTGTGGACGTGGGCGCCTATGTTTGTGTGCGCGTATGTATATGACAGCTTGAAATATGAATGTGTGTTTTGTGTGAGACTTGAAAAAGGCTCGTACAGATTTCATTACTACACACACACACACACACCTATATATATATATATATATATATATATATATATATATATATTGTGTGTGTGTGAGAGAGAGAGAGAGAGAGAGAGAGAGAGAGAGAGAGAGAGAGAGAGAGAAACGCAGCACACTATAAGAGAGATTATTATAAGCATTTTGCTCTAATTTTAGAAATTTAATAAAAATACAAAAAATGTTTTTCTAATGTGTATATTGATTTCCATGGAAACCGGCATGTGAAAAAGGAACAAATAAAACCCTGACCTCCTTTCAGCTAGAGATTCTGATGTAATTTCCGACATAGGCTGGCAGTTTGATACTTCTTCCTCCTCTACGAGATTAATAATGGCCACGTTTATAATTATTCATCTAATGTTGATTATATTCCGAAATTTATCTATTTATTAATCGGAAAGTGATAATTCCTGTCTAGAAATATCAAAGATCGATCATGTCTATGTTTATAACCGTCGATGTAATTCGGATTGCATGTGTTCACATTTGCCTTTAATCTCTAATTAGAATCACATCTAATGTTTGCTAATGTCGACTGATATATCTAACTCGAGACGCTAATAGCTCTTGTTCATATCTATAAGTATCTATTTCTATAGATCTATATAATTACTAGCTGGACGTCCAGCGTTGCCCGGTCTTACAATATGCTTAAACATATTTTGATTTATGCAGATTGCGTATGTATTATATAAGAATCAATCCTCAATTGACTTTTATATATTACGAGGCATAATTTTCCCGTGGACTAATTCGCAAAAAAAAAAAAAAATAAATAAAAAAAATAATGCTAAAAAAAAAAAAAAATAATAATAATAATAATGTCGTTCATCAAATTCCACCTGTGCTTGTTTACAATATCACGTCAGCTGATATATGGGCTTGACAATCTTAAAAATAGTTTTTCTTCTCTTGTAGATAAAAACGAATTTTTACAGGTGAATATTTTACGTTACACTGGCCAATGTTACACCGGTGTAACGTATAATATTCCCCCATAAAATTCTTTTTTATCTATAAGAGAAGAAAGACTAGTTTTAAGATCGGACTTTTTTGATTTTCGATACTTATCGGATAAATTTCTGTACAAAGCGTATCTAAGAACACTGCCAGATTTATAAATCACCTTTGTGCGAAATTTGCAAAAGATAGGTTCAGCCGTTTCGGAACCTATGAGGAAGGACCTCACATCCGCTAAGTAATAATAATAATAATAGCAGAGATCTATCTTGCACAGTATGTGTACATAGACGTATCGATCCATCTCGACCTAGTTATATACATCTCAATTATTTTTAAAGCCAGGTACGGCCAATGATGGAGTACTGTTACCACATCTGGACAGGAGCTTCTAGAAGCAGCTTATTCTGCCTTGGCAGAGTTCAAAATAGACTTCATAGCCTAGTGGGGATGCCCTTTTCTATTCCCTTCAACATGTTTCCCATAGAACAGACAATGCGAGCATGTCTCTGCTTTATTGTTATTTTCATGGCAAGTTCTCGTCTGAGCTGATCCCCCTTGCCAAACTTTCAGGAAAAACACTCGTCTAGCCGAAACCACTATCAATAATTTCGAACGCTCTTTATCTGTACGTAAACCTAAACGTAGATTCCAAACAAAGTTTCTTTCTTAGAACTGTGGAACTCTGTTCCGTTTTCCTGATTACAATTTGATTGTGTTCAAGTCCAACCTAAACAAGTTCTTGATGAACCGTCTTCCTAAGTAATCCAATTTACAAAATTTCTACTACTTATGATTACTATGCTATAATCTCATTGACTAAGGTATACCCATTAACCCTTAAAAAATACTTAAAATCTGATCATATGTAACAGAACGCGGACGTGAGTATGTAAATACCAAGCTGTGTGGGAAGTGACGTCACGGTAGGTAAAAAAAAAAGACATCATCAATTGACAGAACTCGTATTTACGCATAAATGTTGCAGCCATTAAATAATATTCTAATAAATAATATTTTAAATTATAATCCACATACATGTATGTTTCATCCTTTTTGGGAATCGTTAGTGTGTAGATAACTGCTCAGCTTGTCGCACGTTTCAACTTATTTTGTTCTATATCATAGTATGTTCTTATACATCAGTTAAAATAGCAGAGTGCCAGCTTGAAATAATCGCTAGTCTAGCTAGCTGTATATATATATTAAATTAAAATAAATCAAGAATTGAGTTTAAAAAGTTTACCAACAAATCCTACTGGTGTGAATTATATATATATATATATATATATATATATATATATATATATATATATATATATATATATATATAATTCACACCAGTAGGATTTGTTGGTAAACTTTTTAAACTCAATTCTTGATTTATTTTAATTTCGGAAATCGCTGATTATCTGGTAGATTTTTATTGGCCTTTTAAAGGTTAAAAGGTCAATCTAGGTCAATGAAATCATGGTACATCTCTGAAATATGCAACATATATTTTTATAAATTAATGTATGTGCTTGGTGACATCCTAAAAATTGAAGCTATGAATTATGAGATATATACTCTAGTCAAGGGGGTCGTAGCCTGGTCACATTATATATATATATATATATATATATATATATATATATATATATATATATATATATATATATATATATATATATATAAAGGCACATAAATCTCGGCATATGCAGGAGTCAAAATTTCATAAATTCGTCCAAAGGAAATTTTTATTTGCATATAATTTTTCGGCTTTCTATGATCACATACATGTTCGTGATATACTATTAAACTATTACAAAAATATTTTTGTTATTAAAAAATTATATTTAAAAATGTTGAAATATATATCATATAATTCTTATGTTCATATCTATCTATCAGCTAGCCCTATATCTTTTGTTCTTATTTATCTCAGCCCTTTCTCGTCTATCTAAAAATGATTGCATCTCCCACGCCTTTACCTCCCCAAAGTTTATGCTCTGATTATATCCAAGAAATAGATCAAAGTGTTTGTAGATCGATTTGGTTTTCGTTCTTTTGTTTGTTTAATTTTTTTCAAATCGATACTTTGCAGCCATTTATTGGCTAGACTGACCAAGTTAAATGTTCTAAAAAGCCAAAGGCTTTAACTAAAAATCGCTCAAATTTACAACCAACTCCAACATTGTATAATGCCGCAGTTTCAAGGAGTTTCTGCTTCTTCTTCTTCTCATGTTTTTTGTTTTATTGTGTTTTCATTAAAGAAAATAGGAAAATCAATAAGATTGAGTTAAAATAATGAAGAAAAATTGAATGGCAAAATAAACATGGCAGTTTCGTTAGATGAGCGTTTACATGAAAACGAATATCGCTAATGAATACTTACTTTTTAGACAACATTCCTATTAGAAGGTATCACATTCATAATAATTTGCAATATGAGATATATAATAGCCATTAGCTTTCAAATTATGTAGAGCATTTATTGTATGGAGCGAGTGATTTTTTTTAACAACAAATGGTCGTCGAAATCGGTTAACTTGCTTATTTTTTCAATCAAATGGATTGATTGCTTGCACCACGAAGAGGCTTTACATGCCTCCCCTCAATGACGTAGTCCACGATATATTGCACTGTGGAGAACCTACTGTTGATTTTATAAAATTGTTTTTATATATAATGGCTTGGATTAAAGTTTAAAATGCAAAAGTCAAGTATCATGGTTGAATTGTGCTCTAAACAAAAACATTCATTTCGAACGCACCCTTGCCATATCAAAAAATATACTGTTGATTTTATATGCCAGACTTTTCTGCTTATGTGGCAAAACTTCTCAAATACACTCATGATGTTAGGCTGTATGAGTCCAAATCACCTGTTTCTTTCTTCATCGGGGGTTTTTGATTATCGATATTTATCAAAGACATTCCAATACAAAATCTATCTAAGAACATTGTACCTAAGTACATTTCTGCGAAATTTCGTAAAAGTCGACCTAGCCGTTTCGGAGAACATGGGAAATGAACTAACATACACACACAAAGTTCCTTTGATATAATAGTAAATGTTTATTAATTCATATCTATTATCTACAGTTAAAATTTCAGAAAAAGGGGAAGTATTTGATATTTCATGAAAGCTTCCATATTCCTTTGACCCATTTGTTTAAAACTACTGAATTTAGCCCATATATGGACCTCCTTATGCTTGTTTAAAACTGCACACATCTCGTACAGATGTTTACGTTTAAAACCACACATATCTTCTGCATATGTAAACTGCGTCAATCGCTTTATTGTAGATTAGTAAAATCTCAATATTTCACTCAATATATGTCACAAAAAGAAATGAAAATTGTATAATCAAATGACTGGGTCAAGGTTAGTTATTTCCCAAAATTTTATTCAAAGCCATGCGATATTCTCGAAGTTATGACATTGTATTATCAAGTAATTTATACTGTCTATCGCTTTATTGTGGGCCTTTTAAAATGCTAAAAAAAAGGGGCGATTAACGGTTATTGAAAAAGAAAGGATTGTTGCCGGACCCGCAAAAGGATTGTTCATCAAAGATTTCGCTATGGAGTTGGAAAGGGATCCAAGAAATTTTGCTTCATTCGTAAACATCTCCAACACCAAATCCAGAAAGAATAAAGGCACCAGGAGAAACCTTTCACATTGTGATATTTGGAAAATTCATAACGAAGTCAACCGAAACCCAAACATCACCTGTGCTTACATTTTTTGCAAGAGCTGGAATCGCTCCAAGATCCAGGCAGGCCCGATGTAATGTGTTGAATGAGATCCGAGGAATATCAAAACTATTCCAAGTCCTCCATTGAGCAAACAACACAGGGAAAAACGGATGGCTTGGGCACAGAATTACATGAAAATGAATTTTAAATGTGTCCTATTTACAGATGAGACCTGTGCTACTCTTGACGGTCCGGATAGATGGGCCAAAGTTTGGAATTCGAACGTTTAAACTCCAACCCCTTACAGAGTTCATTGCTAACAAGGAGGTGGAGGCATCATGTTTTGGGCGGGAATCATTGGGGATAAGTTGGGTGGACCGTTCTGAGTTTCGGAGGGTGTAAAGCATACCAGCAATGCGTATACGGACTTTTTGTATAAACATTTGTCACCATGGCTAGATGACCTACCATTGTCACGTCGCTTTCAAATGATGTTTATGCATGACAATGCACCATCCCATTCTGCTAGGGCGACCGCAGCCTTCCTTGCATCTATGGGCATCTTTGGAGAAACTCTCATGAGCTGGCCACAGTGTTCTCCGGATCTTAATGCCATTGAATATCTCTGGTCAATATTGAAAAAGGTATTTATGAGGGAGGGGAGCAATTTACTTCAAAGGATACCCTGTGGAGGGAAGTAGTTGATTTCGCCAGGACTATAACTCCTGTTCAGATCAAACAATTGACTTCTTCGATGGAAAAAAGGTTGTTTAAAATTATTTAAAAAAAATGGTGGATATGACAATAAATAATTCATTAATTTGAGGCTTAGCACCTAAGATGTGCTGTTGTTTATTATTCTTTAACAGAAAAATATAATAAAACGTTTTCATGATTAGGCATTGTATTTTTGTCCTAATACAACCTGCAATGAAGCGATGGACAGTGGACATTCCTTGGTAAAGAATAAAATGTCATAACTTTGTGAATATCGCATGAATTTAAATAAAATTTTGGGAAATAACTAACCTTAAAGCTATCATTTGCTTATACCATTTTTATTTTTTTATGACATATATGTAGTGAAATATTGATATTTTACTAATCTTCAATAAAGCGATTGACACAGTTTATATGTTTAAAACTACACCCATCTCGTAAATATGTATACGTTTGAAACTACAACAATCTCGTACATATGTATACGTTTAAAACTACAACAATCTCATGCATATGTATACGTTAAAAACTACAACAATCTCGTATATATTTATACGTTTAAAACTACAACAATCTCGTACATATTTATACGTTTAAAACTACAACAATCTCGTACATATTTATACGTTTAAAACTACAACAATCTCGTACATATTTATACGTTTAAAACTACAACAATCTCGTACATATTTATACGTTTAAAACTACACCCATCTCGTACATATTTATACGTTTAAAACTACAACAATCTCGTACATATTTATACGTTTAAAACTACAACAATCTCGTACATATGTATACGTTTAAAACTACAACAATCTCGTACATATTTATACGTTTAAAACTACAACAATCTCGTACATATTTATACGTTTAAAACTACAACAATCTCGTACATATTTATACGTTTAAAACTACAACAATCTCGTACATATTTATACGTTTAAAACTACAACAATCTCGTACATATTTATACGTTAAAAACTACAACAATCTCGTACATATTTATACGTTTTAAACTACAACAATCTCGTACATATTTATACGTTTAAAACTACAACAATCTCGTACATATTTATACTTTTAAAACTACAACAATCTCGTACATATTTATACGTTTAAAACTACAACAATCTCGTACATATTTATACGTTTAAAACTACAACAATCTCGTACATATGTATACGTTTAAAACTACAACAATCTCGTACATATTTATACGTTTAAAACTACAACAATCTCGTACATATTTATACGTTTAAAACTACAACAATCTCGTACATATTTATACGTTTAAAACTACAACAATCTCGTACATATTTATACGTTTAAAACTACAAAAATCTCGTACATATGTATACGTTAAAAACTACAACAATCTCGTACATATTTATACGTTTAAAACTACAACAATCTCGTACATATTTATACGTTTAAAACTACAACAATCTCGTACATATTTATACGTTAAAAACTACAACAATCTCGTACATATTTATACGTTTTAAACTACAACAATCTCGTACATATTTATACGTTTTAAACTACAACAATCTCGTACATATTTATACGTTTAAAACTACAACAATCTCGTACATATTTATACGTTTAAAACTACAACAATCTCGTACATATTTATACGTTTAAAACTACAACAATCTCGTACATATTTATACGTTTAAAACTACAACAATCTCGTACATATTTATACGTTTAAAACTACAACAATCTCGTACATATTTATACGTTTAAAACTACAACAATCTCATGCATATGTATACGTTTAAAACTACAACAATCTCGTACATATTTATACGTTTAAAACTACAACAATCTCGTACATATTTATACGTTTAAAACTACAACAATCTCGTACATATTTATACGTTTAAAACTACAACAATCTCATACATATGTATACGTTTAAAACTACAACAATCCTGTACATATGTATACGTTTAAAACTACAACAATCTCGTACATATTTATACGTTTAAAACTACAACAATCTCGTACATATTTATACGTTTAAAACTACAACAATCTCGTACATATTTATACGTTTAAAACTACAACAATCCTGTAATATGTATACGTTTAAAACTACAACAATCCTGTACATATGTATACGTTTAAAACTGCAACAATCTCATGCATATGTATACGTTTAAAACTACAACAATCTCGTACATATTTATACGTTTAAAACTACAACAATCTCGTACATATTTATACGTTAAAAACTACAACAATCTCGTACATATTTATACGTTTAAAACTACAACAATCTCGTACATATTTATACGTTTAAAACTACAACAATCTCGTACATATTTATACGTTAAAAACTACAACAATCTCGTACATATTTATACGTTTAAAACTACAACAAGCTCGTACATATGTATACGTTAAAAACTACAACAATCTCGTACATATTTATACGTTAAAAACTACAACAATCTCGTACATATTTATACGTTTAAAACTACAACAATCTCGTACATATGTATACGTTAAAAACTACAACAATCTCGTACATATTTATACGTTTAAAACTACAACAATCTCGTACATATGTATACGTTTAAAACTACAACAATCCTGTACATATTTATACGTTTAAAACTACAACAATCTCGTACATATTTATACGTTTAAAAGTACAACAATCTCGTACATATTTATACGTTAAAAACTACAACAATCTCGTACATATTTATACGTTTAAAACTACAACAATCTCGTACACATTTATACGTTTAAAACTACAACAATCTCGTGCATATTTATACGTTTAAAACTACAACAATCTCGTACATATTTATACGTTTAAAACTACAACAATCTCGTACATATGTATACGTTTAAAACTACAACAATCCTGTACATATTTATACGTTTAAAACTACAACAATCCTGTACATATTTATGTTTAAAACTACAACAATCCTGTACATATTTATACGTTTAAAACTACAACAATCTCGTACATATTTATACGTTTAAAACTACAACAATCTCGTACATATTTATACGTTTAAAACTACAACAATCTCGTACATATTTATACGTTTAAAACTACAACAACTTCATACATATGTATACGTTTAAAACTACAACAATCTCGTACATATGTATACGTTTAAAACTACAACAATCTCATACATATTTATACGTTTAAAATTACACACATCTCGTACATATGCATACATTTAAAACTACACACATCTCGTACATATGTATACATTTCAAACTACACCAATCTCATACATATGTACGCGTTTAAAACTACACCCATCCCGTACATTGTATACATTTTAAACTACACCCATCCCGTACCTATGTATACGTTTAAAACTAAACCCATCCCGTACCTATGTATGCGTTAAAAACTACACCAATCCCGTACATATGTATACGTTTAAAACTACACCTATCTCGTACATATGTATACGTTTAAAACTACACCAATCTCGTAAATATGTACACGTTTAAACTACATTATCTCGTACATATGTATACGTTTAAAACTACACCAATCTCGTAAATATGTATATGTTTTAAACTACACACATCTCGTACATATTTATACGTTTAAAACTACAACAATCTCGTAAATATGTATACGTTTAAAACTACACCTATCCCGTACATATGTATACGTTTAAAACTACACACGTCTCGTAAATATGTATACGTTTAAAACTACACCTATCTCGTACATATGTATACGTTTAAAACTACACACGTCTCGTAAATATGTATACGTTTAAAACTACACCTATCTCGTACATATGTATACGTTTAAAACTACACACATCTCGTAAATATGTATACGTTTAAAACTACACACATCTCGTACATATGTATACGTTTAAAACTACACACATCTCGTAAATATGTATACGTTTAAAACTACACACATCTCGTAAATATGTATACGTTTAAAACTACACCTATCTCGTACATATGTATACGTTTAAAACTACACACATCTCGTAAATATGTATACGTTTAAAACTACACCTATCTCGTAAATATGTATACGTTTAAAACTACACACATCTCGTAAATATGTATACGTTTAAAACTACACACATCTCGTAAATATGTATACGTTTAAAACTACACACATCTCGTAAATATGTATACGTTTAAAACTACACCTATCTCGTACATATGTATACGTTTAAAACTACACACATCTCGTACATATGTATACGTTTAAAACTACACCTATCTCGTAAATATGTATACGTTTAAAACTACACACATCTCGTAAATATGTATACGTTTAAAACTACACCTATCTCGTACATATGTATACGTTTAAAACTACACACATCTCGTAAATATGTATACGTTTAAAACTACACACATCTCGTAAATATGTATACGTTTAAAACTACACACATCTCGTAAATATGTATACGTTTAAAACTACACACATCTCGTACATATGTATACGTTTAAAACTACACACATCTCGTAAATATGTATACGTTTAAAACTACACACATCTCGTAAATATGTATACGTTTAAAACTACACACATCTCGTAAATATGTATACGTTTAAAACTACACCTATCTCGTACATATGTATACGTTTAAGTCTACACACATCTCGTAAATATGTATACGTTTAAAACTACATACATATGTATGCATTCTACCCCTTTGTATAAAACTAAATTAAATTGCATTAAGCCAACATAGGGGCCCCTTACGCTTAGCAGCTATATTTCAAAATTCATAATGATCGGCTAATTAGTTTGGGACTGAGTTCTATACATACAAATAAACAAACATATACGCATATCTTTATCTACATAAAGATAGATAAGTAAAGTTAATATATGTATACGTTTAAAACCACATACTAACGTATCCGTTTAAAAGTACATACATATCCATACGTTTAAAACTATATACACAGACATACGTTTAAAACTACATATACGCATATCTTATCTATGAAAACTTTGATAAGTAAAATTAATATACGTTTAAAACTACATACATATCCATACGTTTAAAAGTACATACACATGCATACGTTTAAAAATACATATACGCATATCTTATCTATGAAAACTTTGATAAGTAGAATTAATATACGTTTAAAACTACATACATATCCATACGTTTAAAACTACATACACATGCATATGTTTAAAACTACATATACGCATATCTTATCTATGAAAACTTTGATAAGTAGAATTAATATACGTTTAAAACTACATACACATGCCGTTAAGTGTAGATATATCTATATGTCCGCCTCTGTTTACAACATTTTTTTAACGAATTGCCAGGAAATATTTGAAGAGTCTTTTTGTCACTAAATATCTTGGAGGCAAAACAAAAAATGGCTTTTAGAGAAGCAGCCGGAATGAATTTATCAGAATCACAAAGACATTTTGTTGTCAATTAGGCGGCATCGTTAGCTTGATTGACTTTTCCAGGTAATTACGATCTCAGATTGACTGACTGAGAGATTAGTTTTGTGATGGACAACTTGCTGGAGGGGGAGGGGACATCAATGTCCAGTAGTTCGACTTCTTTGTAGGGTAATTTATTGATTACATACTCATATCATTCTGTTAAGTATGGAATGGATTTTCTGTTGTTGTTTTTTTCTTTATCTTTTATTTATTTATTTTTTTTTACAGAATGCAACCAATTTCGGGATCAGTTTTAGTTTGGCCATATTTTTTTCACTTGTTTTATTTTTTTTAGAAATCGCCCCAGACAAGTCATGAAGCCACTTGATTTAAAGATCCAGAACAAACCAACAATGTGTTAGATGGATAAATCCTGATCTCGGAAACAGCATTTTTCTCCCTTTGTCAGATACATCGCTCATAGAATGTGAAGACTAAAAGACAAAAAAAAAAGGAAGTGAACGGTAAAGAATTGATGAGAATGCTTGGTTTAGAAAATGTCAAACAGTTGAGGTAGCAGGTTCAGTTGGTCAAAGAAGGATGAGAGAAAAAGGGATTAATGAAGACGTGACCAGAGATAGGTTGGTTTTGAAGTAAATTTCTTAAAGCTGTCCAATGCACACAAGTATGTAAAACAGATGATGATGATGCTGATATTTCGAAGATGACTTGTCTTTTTTTTACATTCTGTATTTTACATTTACTTTCTAGGGAAGGGGCATAGGTGGCCATCATTCATTAACTTTCATGTTGTAATGCAGATTCTTTGGCCATATGGTTCCTATATAATTGTCAATTATCAGTATTACTAGCAGGACCCATTAACCGGCGTTGCCCGGTTGTAACATCCCCCCATCCGCGAAAAAAATTAAAGTGTTAAGAACGACAATCGGAATGGATACCCCAACCTACCTATGTAAAGAACGGCTTTCGCAACAGACACCCCATTTTGTGAGTGTAGGTATGGGTGTGGGTGGCAAGAAATTAGCCTGAAAATAAGGTATGTAATAATAACAAACAATATATTTTGCTTTGTGACCTATTTGTGTTAAAAATTAAAACAAAAATTCAATAAAAGTTATAATAGATTTAAGTACGCACAAATAAAAATAAAAAAGGAAACATTTAATAATAGTTAATCTCAGTCGAGTTCTCTGGTAAGAAAAATCTATAAAAATGTAAATAGCAGTGCTTACTGGTTTGAGCGCCACCCCCCTAAAAATAAAAAGAAAAAGAAAAAATGAAAAAAAAAGAAAAAGAGGGAAAAGAAAAATGAAATGCAATTCGGGTATGTCCGCCCTGAACGCTTTCACAATTAAACAACTTAGTTAAAATTTTGTAAAGAACAAAAAATATAATTTATTTTTAAAGTAAAACAAAAAAGTCATTTCCCAAAATAAATCAGTGCCTGTTCCTTTTCGTTCCGTCTGGAACCATTGTTTCATTTTGTGTGGACGCATTTTGGGTGTTGTAACTCTTTACCGAATTTTGTTTTCACAAGTGAACAAATGTAAAATGTCAGTTTCGATTTTAGAAGAAAAAAATCTATATTATTTTAAGTATATTCTTTCACAAATAAACAAAAGTAGTCGTGTACGTACGCACCGAACGTTGTCATAATCAAACAAATTATTTAAAAAATATCATTTATTTTTTAAGTAAGATTTTTAATATAAAAAATTTATTTATTTTTAAAGTAAAACATAAAAGTTAAGAAATAATTTCATGAATTACATAAATAAAACTTAAGAGCAATGTATACGTACGGAAATGGCGGCATGTTTTATAGTGGCGAACTGTTCGTTTAATGGTAGAATAACCGAATAGTGGAATATTAGAGTGTATACTTCTCAGCCAATCAGCTGGACCGGAAATCTAGACGGGAGAAATCATTATTTCTCTAGAATGAAGGTGGTAAGAATATGCGATTGTGTAGGAATTCTGTAGTCAGTTAATGACGGTTAACACCTAGGAAAGTAGGATAAAGTATAAATGCACACGGTGGAGAATAGGACCGTAAGAGGACTTATGGAAGTGGAGGTGAAAATATAGCTTCTTCCTCTATAGTTACGACGATGATAATCATGGCACTCCTCAGAATATATGTACTGTTTTAATATTACGAAATAATGTGTATGAAAAAGTGTTCTATATTTAAATAAGGTAATGGCTAATGGCATAAAAAAATAAATTTTTATGTGCCATCTGTTGTTGTCAACTACGGTAATTTCGTCGAGAAGGAAAAAATTGCATCTCTTTTATTATATACAAGATTATGTACTCATTAGGAGTTCTCGCACAGGGTATCGTGCGTAATTACTCACTGATAGTATGTAATGGAGACTGAGTGACAAAAAGTTCCCACAGATTTTCAATACTCTCCACTTCTTTCGATAATCTTAGCAAATGAATTTGTGTTATCACAACAGCCGATTTCCATTGATTTCTTGCTGGCAATAAGCAATTTCTAGAACTTTGATGGCAATAAGCCTCACAAAGGTTACAGTACTATTTACACCATTCTAGCGAAAGGCTCGTTAGTGTTCTCCTCCCTCATTTTTCTCATACTCCTTGACATTTCATAATTATTTCTATTTTTATGGTATCAGCGGAGGCTGGTACTATCACGATTTATCTTTGAAGAGGAGGTGTATAATTATTATTATTATCTTCATTATTATTATTATTATTATTAACTATTACTATTATTATTATTATTATTATTATTATTATTATTATTATCATCACAATACGACAGCTTTATTTTAAAACTTTTATTGAAAAAATCATTTCAAATTACTCGATTATGTAGTAGAGCTGACATCTATTCAATGTACCCGCCACAGTCTCAACCACTGGCTCAATACAGGTCCGGAACTGGGACCATGCCTTTTCCACAAGAGCTGGGGGGGGGAACTCAGCGAATACTTAGCGGATGGCAGCGATCAGGCTGGCTTTGGTGTTGTGGGAGGTTATGTTGGTGATGTTCTCGACATATAACCAAACGAAGTAGTCTGGCAGGTTTTGGTTGGGAGAAAAGATGGGCTAGTGAGAGAAGAGTACAAAGTCGTAGCACTCCTTATGAAACCAAGCCTGGATGTCTTTCGACTTGTGGGCTGGTGCCGAGTCCTGCTGCCACACCTAGGATCTGCCAACGGCCACCTGATTGCACCAAAGGATCACCACACTCTTCAGCCCATCCAGGTACATTTTTATCTTGACTTCCAAGCTGACTTCGAAGATGTGAGGTGGCATGATGTTGCCCTCACACAAACCATAACCCTGGCTGGAAACTTTGTTTTCTATCACCCTGGGCATATCCTTGTTATTCATGGCAATCTAGCGATGCATTTGTAAGGTGCTGGCAATGGTCCTGTTGCTATAATTCTGATCGAAAGAGAGCATGGGTTGTACAGCGGCGTATCTCCGATCTCATTCGTTGAACATTGCGTCATTTTAAAACATGATAGAATGCTCCTATCGCTCTTGGGATTTGTACATACTAAGTAACTAATAGAAAAAAAAGAACCCCAGTTCTCATCAAAGGTAAACAGAATCATATCTTTTCTAGGAAAATAATTTTATCGTTCCACCCTATATATATATATATATATATATATATATATATATATATATATATATGTATATATATATATATATATATATATGTATATATATATATGTATATATATATATATATATATATATGTATATATATATATATATATATATATATGTATATATATATATATATATATATGTATATATATATATATATATATATATATATGTATATATATATATATATATATATATATATGTATATATATATATATGTATATATATGTATATATATATATATATATATATATATAGGGTGGAACGATATATATATATATATATATATATATATATATATATATATATATATATATATATATATATTAGGGTATTGAAGCAGAATTCCTTCATTCAGGCAAACATTATTAAAAACAACAGAGATACCTTGCTTAATGATTCTTTTTTTTTTCATTTTTTCGATCTTTCGTAAGATTTTTTTAACTTCAAGATGGAAGGTATTTACAAATGTTCCATGGTTCACACGAGCGCTTTCGATTCTTTCTTGAATCATCATCAGGTGGAGATAAAATATTAAAAATAGAAGTGAAATATATAGTTACGAATGATAAAGAGTCAATGAAAAGTCGATTAAAATATACATTTACGAGTGATAAAAAAACTCGACTAAAAATTAGGATGATAAAAGGCAATGCTAGTAAAACCAGTCGTGTACTGGTTATGCTAAACATTTCAGCACATTATTGCTACTTTCAAAATTAATGCTATTTATAGATGGGTGCTGCGTTTTTATATATAGTGCTTCAATATTTTTAATTTTTTTACAATTACTTTCTCGTTGCAAAATCCTTGTGTTGTCCACGAGGACCTTTCTAAGATTAGAGGGGGACAGCTATGTTGATTTGTTAAATGCTGGTATATTGAGCTAGTACTGTTCAAATGCATCGTTAATCGACGGGCAATGTTGTTTTTGTATGTCCAATATATGCGTTTTTATTTTCGGAGTTACACTCTCCTAAGGGGCAATGAAATTTGTACACAATATTGGTTTGCTCCAACATTTTTGTCGCCGGCGAGGAGTTTTTAACGATGAGGTTCTGGGTTCGATACTTCTTATAGTATATAATAAATCTAATCTTAGAATTGTTCTCTAGAGGTGCTGTATATCTATGTATGATGCTTTTAATTATTATTTCTTCCACTCTAAAATTTGGTGTCATTTGGTTTTTATAAAATATGTCTATAGGGTTAGTGTTAGAAGATTGACTAGTATTGCTGTTAAGGTTTTTAGGGGACTGTAACAATAGTTTAATTTGTTGATCAACAATATAATTCGGAAAGTAATTATTTATAAGAACCTGTTTGATATTTTTAATTTCTATTAGTAGTGCTTTTTTCGTAGAAGAAATCATCTTAACATGGTTTAAAAGATTTTTGATTATGGCAATTTTATAATGCTAAGGGCACTCACTCTTAAAGTTCAAGAGGCTGGATTTTGTACTAGTTGGTTTTTTATATACAGCTGTGTCGAAAGTATTGTTAGATGAGTCTATAAGTACGTCCAGAAAGTGAATTTGTTTGTTATCATTTAATTCTATTGTAAACTAAAGGACAGAGTTTGTTTTTTTTAAAAAGATCTTGAAGTTTATATATCTGTTCGTCATTATCAGCTAAGAGGAGTATGTCGTCAACATAACGTACATACATAGAGGGCTTTATATTATTTTTAAATGTTTTATTTTCTAAGTCTGCCATATAAAATTCACTCAGGGTAGGTCCGAGGACTGATCCCATTGCGACGCCATCTATTTGATTATATATAATGCCATTAGGATCATAAAAAGGTATTTCCGTGGTGCAGATTAATAATATTTTTTTTAAATATATTTTTATTAATTTTAAGTGGGGGGAGTGACGGATGATTGTAGATGTTGTTTATAATTATATCTATGGTTTTCGCTACAGGGACATTTGTAAAAAGACTTTCTACGTCAAGGGAAGCGATATTTCTATTTTCGGGTTGCATTGTTTTAAGTATTTGCATGAGCTCATGTGTGGATCTAACGCTGTACTTGCTAGGAATGTATGGGCTGATAAGTTCGTTTAAAGTTTTGGTAAGTGAATAAATGGGAGTGGGGATTTGCGAAATGATAGGGCGGAGAGGAGCATTAGGTTTATGTATCTTAACCATACCATAAAGATAGCCGGGTTTATATTTTTAATATTTTATCTCCACCTGATGATGATTCAAGAAAGAATCGAAAGCGCTCGTGTGAACCATGGAACATTTGTAAATACCTTCCATCTTGAAGTTAAAAAAATCTTACGAAAGATCGAAAAAATGAAAAAAAGAATCATTAAGCAAGGTATCTCTGTTGTTTTTAATAATGTTTGCCTGAATATATATATATATATATATATATATATATATATATATATATATATGTTTTTACATAAGCAGTAATGTGTTGCTACACGGTCATGAGCATGTTTCGATCAGATAGTTTTTTCTAACTAGTGACCTCATCAGGCGGTCCCAGTTTTATGAAAACAAAGTTTGCAATCTTGTTGAGGCTTCATGACATTGAAAACCAGTTTTAACCTTCAGCAAGCGATTGTCTTGCGGGGTAGGAGGTTACACTCATGGCCGACCGCCCTCCGACCGTTCAGGCTTGCCTGAAGGCTTAAGGCGACCATTACCGACTCTTGCCATGAGGAGGTGGGGCAACCGAAAGTGAGCTACCCTTAAAAGAGTCAAACAGATTACAAACTTTGCTTTCATAGCACCACATTACTGCTTATTTAGAAACAAATAATAATATATACCTTGCTCTACTTTGGTATTAGGCACTCTTGTTTTAACCTCGTTATATTTCACTGGTTACCTTACCTCTAAAAAACAACAACCTCAAATTACACACACACACATATATAAAGTTGTGAAAACATATGACAATTAAATTACACAGAATATTTCTCGTTTCATTCTCGTGAGATTCGTCAGGCCCTGACGAATTCTCACGAGAATGAAACGCAAAATATTCTGTGTAGCTTAATTGTCATATATATTTACATAACTTACTACCTAGTTGTACCTATGTATTGAGCACTGAAGTAAATACTAAAAATTTGTGGATAAAATTATATCTTCATATATTAATTTATGTGATTAAATAAAGTAGTCATGTATATATGTTTTTTATTTTACAACCTCGAGATATTAGTCTATTACAGTATTACGTATTCAGCATTTTTTATCCCAATTTTTACCACTTATACCTCTAAGTATATCTAAACTACATTTACAACTATATATATATATATATATATATATATATAGAGAGAGAGAGAGAGAGAGAGAGTTAGATAGATAGATAGATAGATAGATAGATAGATAGATATCCGAATAACGAAATGAATTATATCACGGATTAATCAATCTTGTCGTCTTACAAAACAGTTTTGGGAGGTAATATTTTTACATAAGGCACTCCCAGCAAAATTAAATTGCTCAATATACTAGATAGAGTAAATTAAAAATTGCAGGTTATATGTTTGAACTTATTTCATTGATGTGTTCTTTGTTAAAAAAAAAGCATTTTTTTTTAAAGTTATATTTTCTGAAAGAAACTTTAATATATATATATATATATATATATATATATATATATATATATATATATATATATATATATATATATATATTGTAAGATTTATAGTTAAATCCTGGAGAAGTAAAAATATAGAATTTTTAGACAAAAAAATTATTGTTTGAAATAAGATATACAAGCAATTTAAATTTATTTCCTTAATCCATGGATTTTCGATGCATGTCCCACATCCTCAGAGAAAATGTTTATCCCAAAATAATCATTATGCATAATCATAAATTTTGCTATTTAGCAAATATATTGAAAATTAGGTTTAAAAATGTATTTCCTTAAAAACATAGATAAGGACATCAATTGCTTAATAAACCACAAGATTGATTAATTTGTGATTGGGATTATCTTACAAACATATTTCCTCTCAACAATATTTTATTAGACTGTAAACAACAACACTAATTCATCTGTAATTTATCTCATCTCATGGTTCGTATATATATATATATATATATATATATATACATAATTATTTTTTACGATAATAACTAAATACCTACAGACACTAGTGTTTCATCCTTTCGGGGATCTTCAGTGCAGGGTGTCACGATTAACACCAGTCGACAGACTCGAACTCGGCAACACGAGTCATTTCTGGCTCGATTAGCAAAGACCGTATCCATTCGGCTACCATTAACCGCGTGAAATAACGTTGAATTTAAACATCTTAATTTTAAAACAGTTTACTGTTTTTTGGGAAAGAATTCCAACAAAGTGCTCGATTACATAGAAAAAACCGTTTTCGATAGAATAATTCATTTAATCGTACAGAAGGTCAGAAAAACATTGGTACCGTCGGTTTCAAGCCTAGCATAAGGGGAACCAGTTAATGGTAAATAAAGTTAGGCTCTCGTCAGCCATGTTGTTTTCTGTTTGAGGAAAAGCAGGACTGCATATATTGTTTATAATGATGTTCATTTTTATTTAATTATAGATTATCTCTATTTCTATATATTTTATTTTAATATCAACTTTCTAATTTTTTCATTTTTTTTATTTAATGTATATTTAGTAAATGTAGGTTGTCTTATTCTGATTCTTATTGGCATGGTTTCGCTCTCATCAAATGCCGATATCTTCAATAAAAATATATAAAAAAATAAAACATAAAATAAAAGCAAAGAATCACGAATTACCTCCCTTTTACTAAAATAAAGCAAGACAAAAGGTTTAAGAATTAATAAAATAGATTAATTATCTCCCTTGGACCAACCAAGACTAACCGATCAGACTGGAAAGCATGTCGGTTTATATCAGATATATATACGTCATAAAACAACATTATTTCTGCACCAGAATAATATATATATATATATATATATATATATATATATATATATATATATATATATATATATATATATATATATATATATATAAAGAGAGAGATACACTTTAAAAGAAAAAGACATATACAAATGATGGACTGGCCAAGCATGTCTCCAGACCTTACCCTAATAGAACATCTTTGGGGCATCCTCAAGCAGAAGATGGAGGTGCACAAAGTCTCAAATATCCGCCAGCTCCGTGATGTTGTAATTGAAGAGTGAAAGAGCATTCCAGCGGCTACATGTGAAGCTCTGGTAAAATCCATACCCAGGAGAGTAAAGGCAGTTTTGGATAATGATGATGGCCTCACAAAATATTAAGAGGTGACATGTTGTATGTTAATATTGACAACTTTTCGTAAGGAGTGCTCTCACCTTTGTTGCCAAGAATTAAGATTTTAATGGCTATATTTTGAGTTATTTTTGAGGGGAAAATAAAGTAACTTGGTTATATACGCTGCAGACAGACTACTTATTATTTTTTCAGTGTTGTCTCATACTTAAATACGTGAAGAAATGTGAGGGGTGTAGTCAGTTTTGTGATACACTATATATATATATATATATATATATATATATATATATATATATATATATATAAAGAGAGAGAGAGAGAGAGCGAGAGAGAGAGAGAGAGATACACTGATATTTCTAAAAAGATTTATAAAAAAAAAAAACGAAATGAAAATTGTCATAAAAATATACTCCAAGATGGCGAATCTTTTCTTCAATTGCTGCTTTTGACTTTTATTTTTGCCCACAATTTCTTCCATTGTGATTTTGACAAACAAAAAATGCAATGCATGAAAGTCGATGTCTTGGTGCATTCAATCTTAGCAGTTTTGAAAACCGGAAATGCATTAGTGACCCAATTAAGATGAAGAATTCAGTTTATGGATTTGGCAAAGGTACATTTTGGCATCAAAACTTACAAACACAAACGGTTTAATGAAAAAAAGAAAGGCTTTTCTTTATAGAAATGTCTAACATGATAAGATTTGTAAACCTATCACTGATATTTATCTTTCGTGAATAATCGTACAAATTTAGAATAGATTAAACTGGAAATCGAAAGTGCTCTTCCTGTCAGATATACATACGCCCACACGCACCCATATACAAAATTTCTATCTCTCTCTCTCTCTATATATATATTAGTGGCCTGGCACAGCCACAGGGGAGAAAACTAAGCAAAAACACGCTAAGCAAAATTCATCCCAAAGCAAGAAAACTGAAGCCTACCTGCCAGAACACTATATAGGCAAATATTGTTCTTTTTTACTAATTGTAATAAAATATTAACCAAAAAATAGTATTAACATCTTTAAAAGGCCTTCAAAAACCTGAAAAAAGTCTATATTCCAAATTTCATGATGTTGATCATCTTACAATTTATTCCTTTAATTCTGTTAACACTTAGAATTCTTGACCATAACTGTTTCGTAGCACAAAGTTCAAAATGGCGTAAGGTAAGCTAAGAATAAGGAAATTTCAACTTCTCTTCCAATTGTCGGATTTTGTATTTATGTCCAAATGCATTTAATTTTCTTTTTGTAGGTTGATATTTACTACTTCTTCTGATGAGATAAGGGAAAAATAGATTCATTGATGGATATAATAATTAAATTAAATATGTTATATATAGTCACGGCACCAAATTGTGTTTGTCATATATAGGGGTTTCATTATTATTATTATTATTATTATTATTATTATTGTTGTTGTTGTTGTTGTTGTTGTTGTTATTGTTTGTTGTTAGGAAGTCTTATTAAAAGTGAGTCTTAGGGAGTCTTATTAAGAGAGATGTTGCGTTCTGTGTTCGTGTTATGAAGAGATTCATGTATATAAAATGTTCATACTTAGAAGTGTAGTAGAAGCTCTTAGAGTGAGGAGACAGTGTTGAGACACTCTTAGTGTTTACATTGTAGATATGAGATGTAGAGACATTTTGTATGTGAAGACATTTTAAAACACAGGATATATAAGACATATAATGACAATTTCACTTTACTTTTTGGTAGAATTACAATACAAAGACGACGTTTATAAAAACACATGACGCGTTTATTTCCATGGACCGGTCGGTGGTTTTCTTAGTAAGGAATTCAAAGTTTTACATTCTATGTTTCAAAGGTGACCGTCTCGCTTCCAGATATTCGACTGTCCATCTCTGGACTCCAGACTGTCGTCTGTCGTCCTCAGACTCTCTCTGCTTAACTCTAAAGTTTCTAACTATATCGAGAACTTCTCATTTTCCATGACGTCATAACCCATGTTAAACATGTGTCTTCTTTCACGTGTTCTGAAAATGCGTGTCCAAAACTTTTTCCTTTGTTTACAAAAGGAATTTTAACCTATATTTCCAGTAACCTATATTTCCAATATGTTAAACACATGTTTATTAAATTATCCTATAGTTGCATTCCTCAATTCAATTTCATAACAGAATTGACAAATGCACATTCCTTTTCTTAAAACTATTTTATCTCTAAGCTAAACAATGGTTTGTTTTTACATTCCATTGTCTAATTCGCTCTCGTAATCTATTTCTAAACCTAAATTACGAGGTTCGAATTTCGTCTATTCTATTTCATTTTCATTTCAACTAAATCTCTCTATTTTTATACTTACATGAAAAGGGGGCAGTCCTTATCATGTAACAAATAGATTGATATATTAATTAAATGAAATAGATTGATATAATAATTATTTGATTTTGCGCTACAGAACAGTTATTGTCATGAATTGTAGGTGACAACAGAATTAAAGGACTAAATTGTAAGATGCTCAACATCATGAAATAGTGCATATAGACTTTTGTCATTTATTTCTTATATGCTTTGTAATCACATTGGGCTTCTTAAATTAAGGATTTGTATATACTAGCAGGTCAGCCTGGCTTTGCTCCTATGCACTGTTAATAACTTTATGTGCATATATATATATATTAGAAAGTTTTACTCATGTCCAGGTAACCTACATCTAAAATTTTAAGTGTTTAGACCCAAAATTGGTGGAGTTTGCAAACGTCAACTCTTTCAACTTTGCACTCTTGGCAGACAAATTTTCGCCCCAAAAAAAAAAAAAGCTTGCTGCATGTCTGAATACCCTTTATGTAAAACTTCAAATGTTTAGACTCAAAATTAGCTGAATAGTTTGCTATACACTGCAAAGGTCAAATCTTTTGAACTTTGACCACTTGGCATCCAGATTTTCGACAATACCCGATTAAAAAACTAGCCCTGTGTCTGTATACACTATATGTAAAATTTCAAATGTTTAGACCAAAAATTGGCTTAGTAATTTGGTAGAAACCGAAGAGGTCAAATTTTTTAAAAATTTGCCCCAATCTTGACACGTTAACATTTATTATTTTGGGCTCAAATCAAATTAAAAAGTTTGATCCATGTCCAAGTAAACTATATCTAAAATTTCACATGTTTAGACCCAAAATTGGCGGAGGAGTTTGGTAGTTTTCAAAAGTCAAATAGTTGAACTGACCCCTTGACAGCCAAATTTCTGGGCGAAAATCGATTAAAAAGATTTTCCCAAATCTCAATATTCTTTATAGCAAATCTCGAGTCTGTAGACTGAAAATCGACAAAGTAGTTTGGTAGGGAAATGTACACACACAGATATACACACAAATAAAGACAACTTCACTTTTATAGATATATAGATAAAAAATGAAATATAATTGAAAAAATCATAATTCCACATATATATATATATATATATATATGACCGGGCAACGCTGGGTGGCTTGGTCATATTTATATATATATATATATATATATATATATATATATATATATATATATATATATATATATATATAAATACCCGTTCACATACACCTTTCATGATAATGCTAGAACCCAGAATTAGATAGAATCGAGCAACTGCATCGACAATGGATAACGCCAGACCCAAAGTGGGTTTCAATGTACTGCATCTCATCAGTGACATGCTCCGACATAGGCGCGAACCCAGGTCGTCATATATATATCTGTGGAATTTGCCCGGTTATATATATATATATATATATATATATATATTTCACCAAAACTTCTGGCCTTGATGGAGGGAGAACTATAACTTGCCGCTATGGTTTCAAATGATCTGTAATACCAGCAAGGGGAGACTTGATTCCAAATATTTCTTACATGTTATATCTCCCCTTTTTTTGGAAATAGAGTACGATATGAATATCTCCAATATCAAATAAGCCGTATACACTGTGAAATTTACTTTATGTGTGAAAACCAAAGAGGGGAGATATAAAATGAGAAATATTTGGAATCAAGTCTCCCCTTGCTGTTATTTCCATCAAGGCCAGGAATTTGGGAGAAATATAAGATATTTTGTAATTCGTATGCAAAACTAGGAAAACAAATGACTATGATTGAAACCACTTTTTTAATTGTGCCAAAAATAGGCTCTGGATGATGGATGATCCCCTTAAAATGCGACTATAAGGGCAAATGTCACATAGCCCACTACACAGCTCACGTCATTAGCTTTCCAACAAGCCTTTTAATCGTTTAAAAAGCAGCAAATCATTGGATTTTTTGTAAATAAGGTTTTTTTGAACAGCCTTTCGCTAGGTGTTTCAGAATTTTGGGGGAATTTTTGACACCCCTAACACGAAACTGCGAATAAAATAAAAAAAAACTCGTAATTTCTCTTTTAAAAGTGGGTTGTTTATTTTCTTTATGGATTATACTTCCAAAATAAACTATTAAAGTTGTATAAAAAGTAATAGAAATATTATTTTTTATTTTTTAAAAAACAGTAATGAAATCAATTGAATTTTACGAGTTGAGTAATTTTCAATTTTTAAACTTTAAAAATCTATCAAAATTATTTTATTCATTCAATTTTTACGATGTTTTCAGGGTCAATGTGAAATTTTATGCTCTTTCCAATAAACCGAATACAATATTTTAGACAAACGTGTGTTTTTAAATTCACGCCCCGCCCCATTTTTAAATGTCTATTAAAAAGTAATTCATTTACTCACCAAAGTTTTATATATCACAAATTGAAGATAAAAGATCAATAAATAATATATTCGAATTTAAAACAAAAAAAAAAGAAGTGTTTTTTAGAAATTTACCTCCGAAGTTTAAAACCTTTTTTTTTTAAAACCACGTTGTTTTCTTTTTGTTTGTTTTTTCTTTTAAATGAAACCTTGGTTCTTGCTCCTTTAATTGAAAATAAATTAGGGTTTGAATTACATTTTTCGAGTAGTTATAAGCTTGGAAAGACAGGGGGTCGAATTATTCACTATATTTCACACATTCGTAAGGTAAATTTCTGACACACCTAGCCTTTCGCTTAATTTATGTAATAGTGTAAACTTTGCCCATTTTGTCGCACATAAAATGTGTCAATCATTGTTTTTTGTTATCCAAGTTTTGCATTTGAATTATAAAATATCTGATATTTCCCAAAAACTTGATGGAGGGGAGACTAAAACTTGCTAATATGATTTCAAATGATGTGAAATAACAGTAAGGGAAGACTTGATTCCAAAGTTTTTAGATTATTCTCAATGCTTATATATAGATTTGGTGAAATATATATATTTTACATATATCAATTGAAATATAGAAATGATTTAACATATGTTTATTTCACCAAATTTATTGACAAGCGTTGAGAATAATCAAGTTTGGAATCAGGTCTCCTCTTGCTATTCTTTCAGATCGTTTGAAATCATATTAGCAAGTTTTAGTCTCTTCGCCATAAAAGCCAGCCATTTTAGGGAAATAAAACAGACACACACACACACATATATAATAGTAAAATAATTATTACAAGACGGATATAAGCAAGAAATAAGGCATTAGTTTTAAATTTTAATGTTTTTTTTATTGGGGGGGGGGACGTTTTGGTGACGTCCCATTAAGTGATAAAGTTAACAAAATAAAACCACCAATCATGTGGCTAGCGATTTGTATCCCCGGTCCGCAAAATCAACAGAGATGAAAACATTCCTAGTCCCTGTTGATTGAGATGTAATGCCAGTTCTGTGCGGTTCTCGATCCACTCTCTCAGGTTTCTCTTTGAGAACGGATTAGTTTATTGAGGCGCCCTTACTGAAGAATGCAGACGGGGCTGCCCAGGCACTTTTGTGGGTTAGAGTGCTTTTCCATGAAGGCGCTGACTTCTCAATTCCACTTTCCGACCCCAGTGCCACAGTTCTTGCAACAGGAGAGAACTAATTACTATGATACTCACCCTCTTACCTAGAATACATATTCCATAATCCATGATGATGATTCAATAGTTTAGAATTTTACCGTGTACATGCATATAGATGTTACTCAAGCATGCGCACATGGTTCTTTTGAAATGTATTATTTGATATAACTCGAAATTTGATGTAATTCTTTCCACTATTAATTTTTTTTATCTAATTTATTTTAAAGTATTTTTTTTTGACAAGGAGCGGGTGCGAGTTTAAATGGACACATTCTTAAATGTGAATATTTATAAAAAAATAAATAAATAAATAAAAAAAACCTCATGTGCCCATTTTACTCATTGGGTTACCAAGAGTATATATTTCAAAATTCATAATGATCAGTTAGTTTAAAAAAAAACTTTTGAAAATAAAATAAAAACTTTATACATGTGCATCTGCTAAAAGTTAACGTTTACAATAGATTAAAAGAATACCAGGATAGGCACAATGAATTGCTTGAACAGTTTTGCACCACTTTTTTTTATTTTATGAATTTTTAAACATAGCTGATAGGCAGAAGGATCATAATGTAGGTTATATTTTGTTTAATTTAGTTTTTAGGTAAACTGAGCAAACAAAATCCATTGTGAAAATACAATTATCTCTGATTCTGTGTAAAATCTCTTCGGTATGTAGTAGACATCAATAAACATTTCCAAAATTTTGATTTCTTTGAAATGTTTGAAAATATTTTAGGGGAAATACTATATGCACAACCTCCCATTTTTCAATTCAAATATTTCAGATTTGCATCCAATCTGATTCCTATTTGCAATTAAGCAAGATTTCATGAATTTCAATTTCTTTAAGCTTAAATCTTCAATTTGAGACATTTTCGAGAATCAAAATCATGTCACTGATTTCGATTAAAATTCGAATAAGGATTCTAAACATGAAGCTTAGTACCGTCATATTTAAATCATAGAAAATGGGGGAAAAAGTGGTTCACAAGTTTTGTTCTAGAAATTAATTTTACCCATCCTGGAATGTATTTCATGTGTCGACAGAAACTATTATAAGGCGACATAATATTTTATGCACAATTTTCAGTATTTAGTTCAACAGTGATGAATACATAAGTAGAACCAGGCAGTGAGTTATGAAAATATATTCCAATCAAGCTACCCAATATAGAGTCTGTTGAGCCATTCCGATATAATTAAAACCGACAGAGTTAATAAATAATTCAAACAAATAACTATCTGAACCTATATAGACTAGAGACATATCATGTTGATAACAAACTTATACTACTTCATTTGATAACAAACCTATACTACTTCATTTGATAACAAACCTATACTACTTCATTTGATAACAAACCTATACTACTTCATTTGATAACCCTCGGAAATCTCTTCTACCAATAAAGATATCCCCCTTTTTTTTACAGAACCCATCCTCATCTAGGTAAGGACTACAATAATGATCATACTTGTATACACCCAATCCTCATTTTTTAAAAGAATCTTTAAACTTATATTTTAAAATATTTAGAATAAATGATAAATAATAGAATAAATAATTCTACTGGAATAGAAACGAAAATATTTCGAACGTCGAAATATTTTATATTCTACTGTAATTAAAACAGAAAAGACTAACTCTTAGCTTAGTAAAAACAGCGTCATGGTGTGTTTGAAAAATGCTAAATTCTGCTTTTCTCTTAATCTAGATATTGTCTATCAAAGCGGCCTTCCATAAAACTTGCAAGTCGAGAACTGAACAGAAAAAACATAAACAAATAAAAAGTAAATTAATGTAACCGGCGTTACCTGGGATCATGTTGTTTGTTGACAATGCATTTATGTTGCATGTTATTTCTAGATTTATACGTGCTTTGTTAACAAAGGAGTCAATCTGGTGATAGAGGTCGAAATATGGCCGAAATGACCGCTAGGGTTTTCTAACTTGATTCACTCTTTCCTAATTAAAAAATCTAACTCCTGGCTATGTAAAAGTTGTATCAACCAATCAGACCCCGTTATCTATGCTTCTTCCAGCATATAAGAGAAATGTATCATTATATTAAACTAATTTAATATTACAGCCTAGCAGGCACACGTATTTGCCAGCAAAGCATAATGAGAAGCAAATTGAGTTTATTTATTTATACTTTTATTTTTTGTAGAACAAAAATAAAAGTAACTAAACAGTTTCAGCAAGAAGTTTTAAAATGGATCTTTACATGAAAAGAATTAAAGAATAATCTAGCATATAAAGTTATGTTACCAACTCTTAAAAGTCAGATCAAAATAACAATCAGTTCGACATATCGCTACTTGATTCAGAATAGCCCAAATTTTTATCCTAGTTTATTCTCATTTTGTTTTTGCTTTTCACTCCAAACAAGGCACAGTGTTACTTCAATATAAGGGGCTGCTATTTTGGGACAAAGTTTATTTGTGTAATACTAGCAGTTCAGCACGGCTTTGCTCGGACCCTATATACTGTTCATAACTTTATGTGCATATATATATATATATATATATATATATATATATATATATGAGCAAACAGTTAATGAAATATGTTAAAAAACACTTTGAAATGAGTTAAAAACATATTTAATCTGAAAAGGAAACACTAGATAAATGGATAGTCCTTAATACGCGGAGTTTCGAAGAAATACTCTCCTTCTGATCAGAGGGTAGGAATTAGTAAAATGCAGGATCAGATTTTGCATGCAGAAGTATTTGATGAAACAACAAATAAGTCAAAGATCTTACTTGAAAACAAAATAAGTTAAGCAGAGGGAATATGGTAAATAAAAAGGTGATTATACATTAATGGATAGTCTTGTGGAGGATAAAAAATCCAGTGACGGTAAACTCTAAATGTAAAACTTCAAGAAAGTTAAAAGAGTTTCCATTTGTACAAGTAAAATCCAAAGAAATCCCGTAATTGGAAGAAGATGGTCCATAATAATCCAAACGCAGAAATCCGTGGAATAATTCACAAAAAAGTGTGTACAAGGAAAAAATAATATTAATAAAAGAAAAATAAGATGTGCTTTTCACTCTACTTGCGAGACATAACTAATATATATATATATATATATATATATATATATATATATATATATATATATATATATATATTAATTATGTATTTTGTACTGTTAATCAATTAGCTTTAGGAACTTTTTAAAATAATCTCTATTTCCTAAAATTAAAATCACCAAAATTTATTTTTGTTTCTTCATAAATAAGTCAGTAATTTTTAAAGCTTTACTCTGAGGCAAACCAAGTAGGCATAACTAATAATAATAAAAGATGGCTTCATTAATGCCATTCAGAATCGGTTATTTACCTTATTAAGAACTGTGGTCTGAAATGCTATTAAAAGCAAAATAAGTTACTCTTCTGAAATTAAACGCTTCAAAAAAATGAATACAAGTCTGTAGACTTCCATGCAGACAAAAAGAAAGAAGAAAAAAAAGAAAAAAAATGGTCGCCTTTTCTCTTTATATGCTTGCAATAGTGTTATATAATATGCAAATGAGATGCTTTTGGTTGAATATGAAAAGTCTGATTTTTTCAAAGACTGTTGATTTTGGATTTGGATGTCAGAATAGCAAGTTTTGTCAGCAGTATGTAGTGTTCTATAGTTTAGTTTTGAAAGCAAAGTGTCGAGTTTTGGAGTTGAGTTTTGACAGCAGAGCGTCGAGATCTGGAGTAGCAAGTTTTTGGTAGCAGTGTGTCGAACTTAACACTTGTTTTAACCACACAAACTTAAAACACAATTAGATGTATAGTATATATACATATACTGTACTTATGGTTATTCCCTTTATACTATGAGATTATGGGATTATGTGTAGGTGGGTGCTGTATGGGTTGGTGGATACTGTATGAGTTAATGATATAGATAATGGGTTTAACATGTTCTGCTCAGGATCCATCAAGGCTATTCAGATACCCGCACGAATATAATATTTTGGATAAAAAAATAATTTCATTTCTCTCCTCCATTTTGACAAGATACACCTCAAAAAGATTCAAGATTACATCGACCGAAACGTTGTGAAATGAAAACTTAAGATGATAACGGTTGTTGGTTTGTTGGGTTGGTAACTTGCTGTTGGGAGCTTCGGTAATGTTTCTAGGATGAACATTACTATGATATTGTCCCATTGACTACTGTACACTCTTTAACCCTTATCCTCGAGTGGCATCTGAACCTTGATAAGTGGTGATTTCATGTAAAAAAAAAGTAGTCGGAATAATCAGAAAAATACAAAGAGTAGAAGGTAAAGGAAGAAATAAAAGAAAAACAGAAAGAAGAAGAAAAAAAAGAAAGAAAGAGAGAAGGAAAGAGAATGGGAGACAAAGTCAGTTAATGTGTTTGCATTTCGGGTTTTTCCTGTAAAGAATGTCTTCAAGCCAGTGACTAATTAGGAAAGAGAAGGAAAATTAAAAAAAAAAAAAAATGGTGAAATTGGTACGGGAGGTATTAAAAGCATTAGTGCAAGAAGATAATTCCAACAAATTGGTTGACAGGGTGTGGTTTGGTCAGTGCGTCGAGTCATTGGATGAACACATCTTTTAGTAATAGGGTTGCGATATGGTGGAGGGAAAGAAAGAGGCTTAATTTTTGAATAAGCAATAATGTAAAGTCTTTCTGAATTAATGAGATTTATTTCAAAGGAAAAAATTTGGAAGTCTTCAACAAATAAACATGAAACAATGCTAAATATTAACACAGAATAATACTCTCTCTTTTATAGATATTATGTGTACATCTTTCATCGTTCATATATAAAGTTAGGTATGTCTACATTGTTTATACATGTCTATACATATTTTTACTCCTAAACTAATTAACAGATCATTATGAATTTTGGAACACCATTGACAGGTGCAACCATTGATAATGTGCTTTATATTTAGTTTAATTTAAATTTATACAAAGGAAATAAAGAGTGGGATCCATTGGTTTTTTTGATTTTGTAAAATTTTAGCAATAAATATTAGACATCTATTCACTAAATTTCCAATTTTTTTATTTTATTTTAAAAGGTTTAATGTGTAAAAAAAATATCAGATTTTATTTTTACCCCAAACAAGGCACATTGCCCCTTTGATGTAGGAGGCTACTATCAGGGACATAAGCTACAGAGGTACTATGTTAAGAGTTAGGCAGCAGGATGTTGGTTGACGTTACACCTGAACTTCTGCATGTCAGTATAGTTGAGGAAGCAGGTACCCGGAAGGGAATTCCAAAGTTTAGCAGTTCTGGAGAAGAAACTACTGGAGTAAAAGGCTTTCTTACATCTAGGAATCTCTACTGTGTAGGGGTGGGATTTAGCTGCTTGTCGAGTTTGTTGGGGGTATTTATGTCGAGGGGGTACAAGTGCTTGCAGTTACTCGAAGCATTCACCATTAAAATACTTGTAGAACAGGCAGAGGGATGCAACATTTCATCGATGGGACAGAGACTGGAGCTTAGATAACAGTTCAGGACCTATTAGGTTGGCGACTCTCTTTTGAACCGTATCTAAGAGCGAGATACACCAGCCCAAATGTGACAACAATACTCCGTACATGAGCGAATGATGGCGTTATAAAGGTACAGGATACTTTTGGGCGTTAGTAGCTTTCTAGCATGGTACAGAGAGCCCACCTTCTTTACAGCAGTCCTAACAATTCTCTCAATGTAATTGTTCCAACTCATGTTCCCTGTAAACCTTAGGCCGAAGAGTTTGAAAGAAGTACTTTCAGATAATGAGCATTTTGCCATTGCTATTGGTGACAGAGAAGGTTTTTTGTAATTATTGAAGGAAACGAGTTTAGCCTTGCCACATTGAATGTGACCATCCATTTTTGTCCCTATTTCACTACAGATTTGCATTGAATTTGGTTCAGAAATATTCCCTAAAATTTTAGAGGGTCTTGATATGGATACAAGCTCCAATTAAAAAATTCAAATATTTCTAATCGTTTTAAATTTGATCGGGGGGGGGGGCAAAGTTGTCTCTTCAGTGATGTTCCCTCCTTTGGAATATTGTTTCTCCATTCCTCTTTTTATGTCTCAAATGGGTCGAATTTTTTTTTATTCTTGATATAAAGTGAAATTGTCTGTGTGTGCGTCTGTCTGAGTGTGTACATTTCCCTACCAAATTACTCTGTCAATTTTCAGTCTACAGACTCGAGATTCGACATAAGGGGAATTAAGATTTGGAAAAATCGTTTTAATGGGTTTCGGCCAGAAATTTGGCTGTCAACAGGTCAAAGTTCAACGATTTGACCTTTGAAAACTCTACAAAACTCCTCTGTCAATTTTGGGTCTAAACTCTTGAAATTTTAGATGTGGGCTACTTCGACATGCATCAAACTTTTTAATTTGATTTGAGCCTCAACAATAAATGTTAAGCGATCAAAATTGGGGTCAAAGTTTTTAAAAATTTTGACCTCTCAGCCAATTTTTGGTCTACACATTTGAAATTTTACATTCAGTCATGGGCCAAGTTTTTAATCGGTTTTTGGTCGAAAATTCGGCTACCAAGAGGTCAAAGTCCAAAAGATTTGAACTTTGCGGTCTCTAGAAAACTATTCAGCCAATTTTGGGTCTAAACATTTGAAATTTTACATAAAGGGTATTCAGATATGCAGCAAGCTTTTTAATCAGTTTTTGGACGAAAATTTGGCTGCCAAGAGGTCAAAGTTGAAAGAGTTGACCTTTGCAGACCCTACCAGTCTCCTTCGCTAATTTTGATTCTAAACACTTGAAATTTTAGATGTAGGTTACCTGGACATGAGTCAAAATTTTTAATATATATATACATATGTACATAAAGTTATGAACAGTACGTAGGGCCCAAACAAAGCTGGGCGGAACTGCTGGTATATATGTATGTGTGTGTGTTTCTCTGTGTGTGTGTGTTGGGACGATTAATCGGAATGAGAATGGAGAATCGGAAAAAACAGAACTTTTGGCGGTATCGAAATCGGAAAAATCTGTGCTTATTTTCTGTTGCCTAAACCGATTCTTTTAATCCTTTTTTTTTTAATTTAATTTTGTTTAAAACAAAATCTTCTATTGTTCGTAGTAATAATGAAATCACAAATATTTATTGATTTTAAACTACCAGTAAAACTAAAATAGATAGATCATCCTCCACAAGTGTATTTTCACGTTTGAGAAAATATTTGCACTTTAACATGTGTTTTTACTGTATACGTGGAAAATAACAAATTCGTAGTTAAATATTTAAAAATTTATAAAGGATCGGTATCGGTAATTTTATCAGAATCAGAAAAAGTATTGGAATCGTCCCAGCACTAATATATAAAAATTACAATTAAATTTACCAAAATGATCCAGGATGGTAAAATTAAAGTATATTATAAATATTAAAGAATGAATATTTATAAAGTTATCTCAGTCAGATGTAAAAGCTCGATAAAACCAAATAGCAAATAGAGCTTATAATACGACCAAACAGTTAATAAAACATGTAAAAAACACTTTGATGCCCGCCGTTGGTCGATCGTACAATACGCTTAAATATGATATTTTAATTCATGCGGATTGTGTATTTATTATTATAAAATCAATCCTCTATTTCAATAGAGGATTATATTATATATTATGAGGAATAATTTGCCAGGTGGACTAATTCACAAAAAGCAAAACCATAAATAAATAAATAAATAAATAAATAAATAAATAATAATAATAATAATAATAATAATAATAATAATAATAATAATAATAATAATAATAATAACGATGATAATAATGATAATAATATATAAATAAATAGATAAATGAATAAAATAAAATATATAATAGTGATAATTTGATCTGTAGTCGAATGCTCTACCACTAAGCTATATTTTACGATGTCAACAAATCTGCTTTATTCTAAGAAGAAATTACTTGTTGAGATTTCATTATCTCCCTTGCCGGTGAAACCTAAAATAACCCGCTGTATTTTAAGGATCGGACTTTTCGATTTTCAATACTTATCGGGCGAATTTCTATAGAAAAAATATCTAAGAACACTGCCAGACATATAAATTACCTTTGCGTGAAATTTGCAAATGATAGACTCAACCAATTCGGACTCTTTTTCTGTGCCTAAACCTAAACGTAGATTCCATGAACAAAGCTTCTTTCTTAGAACTGCACGCCTGTGGAATTGTTTTCCGTCTTCCTGCTTTCCAACTGACTAGAATATCGTTGTCTTTAAGTTCTTGATAAGCCGTTCCACTTAAGTTAACAAATTTACTGATTTTCTATTACTAACGATTACTAAATTGTCTAATTGACTACTGTACACTCTTAACCCTTGTCCTCGAGTGGTCTCTGGTCTTGATAAGTGGTTATGCCTATGTAAAAAAAAACAAAAAAACTCACACACACACAAACGCACACACACAAAGTGACATATATATTTCATGTATGTACTATCAACCAAAGTGCTCGTACGAAAAAGTCTGGGAACTTATTAAAGACACCTCGTGTGTATATATATATATATATATATATATATATATATATATATATATATATATATATATATATATCAGACAACTGCTTCTGGCTGGTGTATCAACCATTTGAGATTTGCAAATTATTATCTAGTAAAAATGCGAATTCAAATAAAGAAGACAAGAAAAAAAAAGCGCCGATTCCTGTTATATTTACAGTAAGGCAATTTATCAGATTCTTAAATCGAAATTTACATTTATTCCCTATTTATATTTCCTCTTGAGTCGCATTCGCGGTTTGTTTTTGTTCTTCTTCGCTTTTCTTAACCCTCGAGATGAATTATGAGTGTCGAAGAGATTTTATCTCCTCTTTGCAACATGTTTTCTTATTCAGGCAGACACTCATTAAATAACAAGAGAAATCTAGACAACATTCAAACAAAATCTAGCAAGAAATGAGAAGTAAAATTTGAAATCCCAACGGAAAGCACGAAGTAGAGAGAGAGAGAGAGAGAGAGAGAGAGAGAGAGAGAGAGAGAGAGGAGAGGGGGGAAGAGATGGGAGATAGAGAGAGAGAGAGAAAGAGAGAGAGAGAGAGAGAGAGAGAGAGAGAGAGAGGGGGAAAGTGAGAGAGATGTTGCGAAATGAGAAATCCTTCAAGACAGCAGAGATTACAACCAAAAAGAGAAAAAAAAAAAAAGAAAAAAAAACATGATAAGCAAAACAAGACATTTATAAAATCGCTATGCCTGGAAGAAAGATAATAATTAAGATTGGCTAAATTGCACACAATTGTTTACATATGCATATACATTAACAATAGTATGCAACACATTATATATATTACTAGCAGGAGATGGCACCGGCTTTGCCCGGTCGTAAAATACGCTTTAATATATGATATTTTAATTTTTCCTCATTTTATATATATTATTATTGGGTCGTGATGACAAAATTAACAAAAAAAGCACCAGCTAGAATCGAAACCGAAAGCAAAACTGTAGCATTCAAAGCTGGTGACGTTACCACTGTAACACTGTGACACGCGTATGAACTGATTAAAAATAAACTAAGATGAATGTACAAAATGTATAACGATTTTTTAAATTTTGACCCCTTTTTAGCCCCTTAAAACTGTTTTAACCAGCTAAAACCCCATAAAAGAACGGTTCATAAATAATACATTCAAATCATTTGAGGACCCTAGCGCTGCTCTGCAACTTTTAGTTTCGGAAGAGATAGAGTTTGAAAATATGGAGACAAACAAACAGTACTTTTTATATATTAGATGACTAGCAGGTCGCCCGACGTTGTCCGGTCATAAAATTCATCTGCTACTAGTCTCTCAATCATAAAATGCATCTGCTACTAGTCTCTTGCTTCTTGACAGGGTTAAAAAGAGAGTCGCTAACCTGATGGTGAATGCTCTGACGAACTACAAGCACTTGTACCCCCTCGAATACTCCCGACAAACCCGACAAGCAGCTAAATCCTACTCCTTCACAGTAGAAATCCCTAGGTGTAAGAAAGCCTTCTATTCCAATAGTTTCTTCCCTTGAACTGCTAGACTTTAGAACTCCCTTTTGGGATTCTACTTTCCAAACTGTACTGACATGCAGAAGTTCAAGTGTAGCGTGAACCAACATCTTGCTGCCCAACTCCCTACATAGTACTCCTGTAGCTTACGTCTCTGATAGTAGCCTCCTACATCAGTGGTAATGTGCCTTGTTTGGGGTTAAAATGTAATAAATATAATATAATAAAATAAAATATGAATAAATATGATATTTTACTTTATGTAGATTTATTATTATAGAGTCAATACTCTATTGGTATTGTACCCAATATAAAGTAGTTATTTCACAAGTTTAAAAGCAAGTGACTTAGGTGCCATCAGCTAGAATCGAACATATAGCTCTACAGTCTTATTCATTTCGACTTGAGCCACGTTTATACACATATAAAAAGTTAAACAATAACATTGGTCAGTCTGAAAATGTATATTTGTGCATACGTAGAAGAGTACTTTGTCGACTTACGACTGGCAAGTTACAGTTTGTTTTCAATTTGGACCCCTTAACAGCTATTTTTACAGACTAAAAACCAAATTGAATTTGTTTCACAGGTCTGAATCACCTATATATAAAGTTTCAAGTTTATGGACCAAAAATTGACGTAGTTTGGAAGAGTCCATTCTGGCCACATACACACTGACAAGGTCATGTGTGTGTATGCATATATATATATATATATATATATATATATATATATATATATATATATATATATATATATTGTTTTTGTGTATTGATATTCATATTAAAAACCCTTTTTTCTATTTATTTAAAAAGAAAATACGACTTTGTTATATATGGGTCATGGAATTGCATTAATCTACAAAAGATCTAGTTAATTTGCATATTCTTTTAAACATTAATTTTAATTAATTCTCTATTAGTTTTTTTTCGGTTTTCTTATGAGATGGTCACCTTCAGTAAACTATTACGTGTTATTATACTAATGCAGATATTCTGCATGATTTATACTTGCGTGATATTTGCTTAAAAACTTTATAGCAACACACAAACCTATATATATATGAGCATATATATTTGCTTAAAAATTTTGCCTACCAAACTCCTCTATCAATTTGTTGGTCTACGGACATGAAACTTAATAAGTAGCGTATTTGAACCCATGCGAAACTTTATATTTGGGTTTTAGCCGGGAAAGTCGGTGCAAAAGTGTGAATATATATATATATATATATATATATATATATATATATATATATATATATCACTTTTTGTGTGTGTGTGTGTGTGTGTGTATCAGTTCTTTCCTCATAGGTTCCGAAACGGCTGAGACTATCTTTTGTAAATTTCACACAATGGAAAGTTATATTCTTTGATATGTTTTTTTACAGAAATTCATCCGATAAGTATCGAAAATCGAAAAATTCCAATTTTTAAAATAGCTTTTCTCTCTTATAGATAAAAAGGATAATTTTTTTCAGGGGAATATTTTACGTTACACCGGCCAAAAGAGATAATAAAATTCCAACAAATCATTTTTTCTTAAACAAAAAAAAAAAAACCCAGATTTATTATAATCTGGAGATATATCTTAGTCGTAGAGCATTCGACTACAGATCGGATGATCCCCTGTTCAAGCCCCGATGCACCTCACCATTTTATTTAAAATTTTTTTTTTTTTACTAATAAGTTCAATTTATGATAAAAGAAGAGGTACTATTTAAAATCGCAGGCAAATTATTTCGTTGTCTGCATATTTTAAAAATAAACAATCATTAGAAGTGACTTTTCTAGGACATTCATCGTCAAGCCCAAATATCAGCTGACGTGATATTGTAAACAAATACAGACGGAATTTGATGAATGACATTATCATTATTATTTTTGTTTTAATCTTTTTTGCGAATTAGTCCACCGGGCAAATTAGTCCTCATAATATATAATAATCAAGAGAGGATTGATTTTATCTATAATAATACATATGCAATCTGCATGAATTAAAATATCATGTTTAAACATATTGCACGACCGGGCAATCAGTTAGTATATATATATATATATATATATATATATATATATATATATATATATATATATGGGGGGTACATTACAAGTTTATTTTATTTTGTACTCCATTTTTCTTTTTTTTTCATAGTATTTGTTTTCTGCTGATCCTATTTATATACTTTTTTTTATTTTACTTTTGTTAGTTTGAAGAGATCAAGGGACTCCTTCCTGGGGATAACACTTGATTCTATTATAGTTTAAATTTATATACATGATTAGAGTTTGTTGTGTCTCATTACCGGAAATCATAAAGTGCCAACATTCGCAGGATGCTGATTAGGTTTCACATGTCGGCTATTAAAGAAGTCCATACTGATCATGGAGTTTGAATCTTTCTTCTGAGTTTCAAGGCTTATATATTTGCTTGGTGTAATATTTTCATGGCTTTGTTGATGTATGTAACACCAATCCCAGGCTTATTTTACATGTAATCCTTTTAAAGGCATAGCATTTATCCCACATGAGAAAAAAAAACACATTAGGCTATCACATATATATAGATGTTTACAATAAAGAATGTTGATCAGTATTTGCTTCATTCAAGTCTGCTTTGGTGTTTCTTGTTTTTTTTTTTTTTTAATTTGATTGAATGAACATAAATAATGTGTTTTAAGAAAAATATTTGCAGAACAAGAAGCAGAAATGATGTAAACTTTTCAACTTCTGACTTTTGGATAATGTGAGGTCAATGTTCAAGTCAAAAAGGTCAATAGATCAGATTACTTCCTGTGTAAAATTTGCGATGTATCTCGTAACAAGGCCTTTTTTTTATATTGTCGCTTATAATACTTTTAAAAGTATATGAACAGTCAATGTTAATAAGTTCACTTGCATAACGTGGCCTCCAGATAAAGAAATTAGGATAATACTACCAATGCAATAAAACTCATCCCTTTTTTGAGTCCAATCATAGTTGGTAAAAATAAACTGCACTTTATGCCTGACTTGTCCATTAAGTTTCAATCATGAATGTCCAACAGTCTTTATTTTATTGCTGTTTAATGCTATAGTTTTTGTTTATGGGAGTCGTTCCACAGAAGGCATAAAAAACGATTAATAGAAAGAACTAGTCCTCATAAAAGGAAGATAAATGTAGAATCACTTGAAAGAAATCCCACCTACAGCGTTCAATCCTTTAGACTACAAACAGGCAAGCCAAAACTATGTCCCCTAAGAACACAATAGAAAAAGAAAGTGTCACAAGGTTAATTGACAAAAAGTCTACCCATAAATATGGTGATTCACTGAATATGCACAGTAATTTCGTCTATGTAAAGGTTTTAATTTTTTAACAAAAATCTCAATAAGGGAATTTAATACATTTAATTAGATTAGAAATTGATTAGATTAGAAATAGTTTCATGTTAATAAACGCCTAAAAGTTCCTCCCTCTACTCCAATATTAACTCAAATATGAATAAGAAGGCGTCGGGGAAACAGATGACGGTTCTAAATGATTGTCGATTGTTTTAGAATTTTAAATTATAGGTTATTTTCTCGTCATCCTTCTTAGACCAAGATTCTAAAAATCTCATTACTTATTCTGTTCTGCCAGTCAAGAGTTTTAATTACAACATTGACAGAATGGACCCCGAAATGACGAATAAAAGAAAAGGAAAAGACAGATGTTTCTGATAAACAATTTTCAAGATAACACGCTTATAAGAAAAGTTCTTTGTGACTAGATTTAATGTTGAATATTAAGAATATTGGATACAGTTTCTAAGAATGTAAGTTCCGACCACATAAAACCAAATAAATATTAAAAATAAGATTAGATGAAATGGAATTAAATATTTCAACTAGTAAAACAATTACTTTTTACCTTTTTTTTCTTTTCGCATTCAAATGTCATGTTAGTCCTCTATGTCCAGATTTGTCCAACAGTTTCTGCTTTTTCTTAAAGTTAGAACCGCAGTTTGCAAACAGTCGATAGAGTATCATCGGAAAAGGACTTTATATACTTGAAAAGCATGTTAACTCCATGGATTAAATAAAAGGTTCTGTTTGAAATTCCATGCAAATTTCTGAGTTTGGTAAGATGCACCTGAAGAAGATCAGCGGTTACATCGGCCGAAACGTTGTGAAAATAGTGTTCAATATAAAAACAGTAGTCTAGATAATCCAGAAAATACAAATGAGGTTAATTTTTTATTTTGTCTTCGATATCATGAATATGAATACATCCGATCTTTCCTCCTTACAAGATTGTGATTGGCTGGTTTAGCCATAAGTACTGACTGGTGAAGCCACATGGGATAAGCATCGAAAGATACGCAATCCTCGCACTAGGAATATCAGTTGCAACTATGACACTCGTTCAACTACTTTTTTTTTAATTACATTTTCACCCCAAACAAGGCGCATTGCCACTTTGGTGTAGGGGGCTACTATCAGGGGCAGCAACTACTGGGGCACTATGTTGGGATTTGGGCAGCAAGATGTCGGTTCACGTTGCACTTGAACTTCTGTATGTCAGTACAGTTGGGGAAGCAGGAACTTGGAATGGAATTCCAGAGTCTAGCGGTTCTGGGGAAGAAACTACTGGAGTAGAAAGATCTTTTACATCTAGGGATCTCTACTGTGTGGGGGTGGGATTTAGCTGCCTGTCGAGTTGTCGAGGGTGTCTACGTCGTGGGGGCACAAGTGTCTGCAGTTCGTCAGAGCATTCACCATTAAAATACTTGTAGAACAGGCAGAGGGATGCAAAGTTTCAAACGATATATCTCACTTTCGCTGAATATGTTAGTGGCGACTTAGGATTCGAAACGAATTCACAAGTTTCGAAAACAAAATTGCTAATGATAAACTTACTGAGACGACTTCGAAAGTCGAAAAGAAAAACAAACAAAAAACAAAACTAACGAAGAACTTTAGAAATATTCACCATTATTTACAGAAAGTGAGTAATTATTTTTGTCTTTCACGTTCACCTTAACGAGGAACGTAAAAAAATACTTATTCAATTCTTACATAAAGTAAGACTTTGTCCTTCATCTTGTTTATACTAATATTTATCGTGAATACATCAAAAAGTTGAACAAGCTTCGGAATTAACTAAAGTGTTACGAGTCACTTTACAACAGCAATTTCAAAAACAGCAAAAACTGGAACAATAAATACACTTATAACAACAACTGGAACAACAAAAACAATTCCAACAACAAGAGAGGTTTCAAATCTTATTCAAGACAATTGCTTCAAGTCACTTTACAACAAGAAACACAATTAAAAAACAGCAATAATTCCAACAGTAAGAGAGCTTTGAAAAGATATTAAAACAACAAGCAAAAGAAAATAAATCACTTTTGGAAGACGTATTTTCTAGGGTCACAAAAATCACAAGGTTCGAGGAATTTTTCAGCTGAAGGAATCTCAAATTAATTCTCTGAATTTAAATACGACCCGGATATTGGTTCAACGTTGCACATATTTACGAAAAGATGCAAACAATAGTCTGATGAAGAAAAATACACCCTATTGTTATAAAAGTTGGGAACAGAAGAAAATACTAATTAAGTGTGGGGTATATGCAAAAGGGGGGAAAAGGGTACCGTTTAAGGCTAGGTTATGGTTAGAAAAAAAAAAAAAATAAAAGAAAAGAATCGTGAACATATTCTCTTGAAAAGTATTTCGTATTGCTGACGTTCAGATTGTGCGATTTGACATTGGTGGCGAGAGGCCAGGTGTGGTGGATTGGAAAAGAAGAGGGCAGAAACGTGCTGTTGTCGAGCGAATGACTCACTCCTTTCCGAACCCCAGAACCGAATCCTGATCGTAACTTTTAGAAGCTATTTCGGCCTGACAAGCAGATTAACATGGCTGACTGGAGACTGAACACTTAGATGTTGATGCGGTTTTAGGTGTAAGTGCGATCAACCAACTGGGGGGGGGGTACCTTGAGAGGAGGTCAAGTAACTTTCGGAGTGAATCTAATCATTCCTAAAAAATAAACATAGGAGGACATCATTTTCTGAAACAATAGAAATTTTAATAAATTGTTTCGTACACAATATAAGTATTTAAATATCATAAAATTAGAGAACAATGAGTTTGTCATGTATACTGGTATGATTAATACAGTGTGAACAGAATTATCGAGCGACGTGTTCAAATGTCTGATTTTTGTCCAAGTTCTAACCATGATGAAGGACAAAGAAATTAGATAAAGAATTCTTAATATTATGGAACAAGATCCAAATTTTACACTGCAAAATGGAGCGGGAAACCACCAGCATCTAATAAATATATAAAAAAGAGTATAACCAGATTGAAGAGAAAAGCGTTTTTTGGAAGGGTTCGGTCTGTGCACAAAAACGGATGTTGATTTCAAATTAAAAGATAATGTTAATCCGATTGTTTATTTGTTGATTTTGAATTAAAAGTAAAAAACGATTTTTAAACCCAAATCAAAAGTACCATTTTCTGCACTAGGTGTAAAATACGAGAACTAAGAAATATTGGGAAAATGGCATAATTTTAAAAATCGATTGCTCGGATTGGGCGTCGCCAACAGTATATGACTGAAATGATAAAACTGTGAAAATAAACTTTGTAGATTATACAGAACATTTTAAATTATTAAGGCACAAGGTCTACTGAGATTATAGACTAGATTTATAGGCGGTATCCTTAATGGAGAGGTTTATAGCAAGATGCTTGTTCACATTACATTTAAATTTCTGCATTTTGGTACAATCGGAGATATTGAGAGCAAGAGGAGAATTCCAAAGTAATACTTTATCAGAGAATATTAAAATGATTCAATAACTTAGTTACTTTTATGTGTATGTTTTCTAATATCTGGAGGTGGTGATGGCTAAGTAATTGACGACACATACTCACAACCTGGTTGTGACAAGTTCAAACCCAGTTTGTTCCACAGAAACACTTTCACTTTGGGTGTTGGCAACATTCATGTGGTCCCTCATTTAAGAACCCAATGTCTCTGTAGGAAGCATTCTAACTAAAAAGATATTGTAGAAACCAACACCAACAATAGAATTATCTGATTCGTACGAAACGAATGGATTAACTGTTATATGTGTAGTTTGAAAAAAAATTACTTTTTGAAGACAAAAGGAGAGTGGACCAGTAAATACACCTTTGTCCATTCGTCTGTTCGTCTGTCCACACTTTTCTCAATAACTATGCCTTGCAATTTTTTTGAAACTTTGCACAAACATTAAACATGATATGAGTAAAAAAGTAACAGAACAAATTTTACGGGAAAACTCCTGTTGTCCCCCCTAGTGGTGCCTTTCGGGTTAAAATGGCTAAAATTGACACTTTTGTGCTCATTAGAAAAATTAATGCCTTGGATTTTTATAAAATTTTCTGAAAAGTTGTAACTGATTTCTCTATGATTTTGTTTGTCTATACTTCATGATAACTCTTGGGTGTGCCCCAGGGGCTCTTTTAGGGCTAATAAAAACACTCCATTTTGGGGACTATTTTACCATATTTGTCCAAAATTTTCTGTGTATGTCTATTTAGCAGTTTTGCATGGTGCTGAACTCAAATCTAAATATGTTAAGGTCTCGGGGACTTTTGGGACTAAATAGCGGGGGGGGGGACAAATGATAGTCATTTCTTTTTTTTGCATGGTGCAGAACTCAAATTCACATATGTTAAGGCCTAAAACTGCACTGTTTGTTCATATTCATCATAATTTGACATCCCCTGGGAATTTTTGGGAGGCTAAATGGGGGGGGAGCAATGCTGAATTTAGTAATTTTTTTATTCCTCATTCACTGTGCACTCACGGAAGACCATGTGTGCTTCACTTGCTTAAATGTGATTTATTTTCTGTGCTAAGATGCATAAACATATCAATAAAGAGTCATCCTTACCAAGGAATGCCGGTAGAGCTGTTCAGGCAATTTTTGCTGGGTCTGACTGCTTCTTTTTTAAGGGGCTCTAGCTTGACTTTCTCCACCTTACTGGCTGTGTGTCGCATCTTCCTGTGGTGAGAAAGAAATAAATAACAGCTACAGTAAATACATATACTTTCTCCATTATTCAAAAAGTTTGCAGACAACTTTATGTTTCAATCTTAAAAAAAAAGACTGTGATTGTAAAACTTAGCAATATCTAAAAGATTCTGAAAATGTCAGAGTTACTTTCTCTTTTTGGCCTCATTTGTTATTGTATCATATTTAACGTTAATAAATAAATATTTTGCTTGTATCCAATGTTGTTTTGTCAGGAACAGAATTTGTCTTTTATATTTTGAATCCAAATTCCAGCTGGGAATGTTTATGTTCATGAAACTCTAATACCCTTTGGGAGGGGGCAAGTCATGAATCCACTTAGCATAACACTCAGTTCCCCATTGCATAAAATATATGTACTAAATGGAAACGGGCACTTGTTTGGGTGGAAAAGCAGAACTTGTTAGGTGGGTGGGTTGATGGGCTCTAGGGCATGCTTGTTGGGAAAATATGTGTGTGTGTGTGTGTGTGTGTGTGTGCGTGTGTGTGTGTGAATATATATGGATTGTAGATCATGTTACACACACATATTTAAACCCTTATGGATTAATAAATAGAAATTGTTTTTCAAATATTTTTATAATAAAAAACAAATGAGATTTTTTTGTTTTAATTAACTATTACTTTGTGGCTATGATCACAATAGTTTGGAGCGTTATTTTTATAGCTAAGGGATGTAAGGCTCGAACTGGGTTAATATTATTAATTTTTATCCAGAATTCTTTTATAATTAAAAGCTTCTCTGATTAGATTGATACCATTAATTTTTACTCAGAACAACTATATTCAATCATCGCAGGCTTCCGGCGTTGCCTGATCATAAAATACACAAATAATAAATTTTAATTAATACAGAAACTGAGACATGTGCTTGCGAATATTATTTATTTTAATCCGTTCACTTCTTGTAAATAATAAAAAAAAAACTCGAGCTGAGATCGAAACCAAAGCCTAAAGATAGTGAGTCAAGTACGATAACCACCAGACCAGCGTGATACGATTTTTAAAAGGAGACTAATGGGATGATTAAGTGTGTTAGTTCTTTCGCCATAATTCTTAAATACTAATACCACAGAATCAATTTTCCAGCAGTCAGAAAAGCAAGATTTGATAAGGCATTTATTGTAGAGTTTGAAGAGAGCAAGTAACATCAGCAGAGCACTTTTTTTTATCAGGGATGAGATCACACCCACAAGCCTTTGACATGTTCGTGATATCATAAAAAGTGATGTTCAGATCATTGAGCGTGGCTTTTGTCTGTAAACTGGAGTTGGACGCAAACTGTTGAGCAAGCAGGTTAGTCTTTTCAGTTACCGTGCCAACTACCTCAAAGTTGTCGGATAGTGAGGGAAGTGTCAACTAACCATTATTTAGAACATTGTTATAAATTTTTCAGAAATCACGAGTTCTTAATTTCTGTGCTTCAATGCATTTTCTGGCGGTGTTCGTATATTTTCTCTTAGCTGTAGTTATTTCTTTCTTACAATTATTTCTAGCTTCTATATACTTTTGTCTATTTGTGGTGGATTTATATTGGGTAAATCTGCAGTATGGGGGTTTACTATAGAACTTTTGTGTGCTTCAATTGTTGCTTTGAACCATTCAGTGGTTTCATTTGCACATTATTTCGCAGGAACAGAAAAGATACTACTCTATGGGGCATCTCTGATGTGATTCCTGATGGCTTCCCAGTCAGCTTTCTTGAAATAACTTGTCGTTTTGAGCAATGACTCTTCAACTTGGGGTCGAGAATTATATACCCCCTTTCCTCTTTGACGTTTTGTTATACTTAACAAGGCCTAGTAAATAGGTAACTACTATTTGCAATTTAAAGTACAATAAAACTTTATAAATCATATCTTAACTGTCAGAGCATTGGAAATAATTGCCTTTTCCACAATGTCTGGAAATATTTCATCTGATGATTTCAATAAAGCTGGAATTTATTCATGTCAATATTTACTTATATATCAGGGCAATTTTGAATACAAGTGTCAGAACCTGCTGTTATCCATACATACCCAATTACTATCGACCTCCATTAAACGAGCGGCAAGGTATTTCTTATTATCTTGCAGAATATTAAAAAAAAACTGTCCACCTCCTTGATTTGATTTCAACACAGCAGACTACACAAATAGGAATAAAAAAGGAAATACATATATTGCTATTTAAAAAGACAACAACCTTTTGTATAATAGTAAAAAAAAATAGTTGGAACAAAATATTTATTTGATTTTATTCGTGAAAACAAACACAAGAGTTTTCTTTTTAGTTTGTAATAGTTCAGTGAGCATTATTCAAGTCATGACTAGATTGAAGATTTGTGTGTATAGATATATATGTTAAATAATCTTATATATATATATGAGTATTGTATACATATATTAAAATGTACTGTATATATATTAAAGAGTATTGTATATATATATATATATATATACATATATATATATATATATATATACATATATATATATATATATATATATATATATATATATATATATATTAAAGAGTATTATATATACACTGCTGATCAAAAATTTAAGACCACTAAAAATCTTTAAAAAAACAAACTTTTGAGATAGATGTGAAACAAACTTTTTAGATAGATGTGAAACTCTTCCGACTTAAGGTTACCAATACTACAATCTAAAAGATTATGGAAACAAAAAGCTACATTCCAAAAATTTATTTTTAAAATTTACATTTTTATCAAATTAGGCTCTTTACACATGATCAAAATTATAAAACCAGAGACAATAAAATCTATAAAATTGTACAAAAAGTGTATAAAAAGTGTATGAAAGCATTCAACAATCAAACTTAATAATGAGTTCTACCTCCACTGCTTTTGATGACTTCAAAAATTCTTTGGGGCATGCTATAAATAAGGGTTTCTATTATGGTGCGGGGGATCCTGCTCTAGTTTCTGAAGATGATTTCAGGAAGTTGATTTTTTGTTGAATATTGTTTGTCATTTCGATAAACCTCTCTTGTCATCCATCCCCAAACATTTTCAATTGGGTTCAAGTCCGGTGAGCATGCAAGATGTCCCAAGAGATGGACTCCATTTTCTTGTAGAAAGCTCAAAGTCCGTTTTGCAGTGTGGATTACAGCATTATCTTGTTGGAACAACCATCCAGCCTCACACAAACGATGACCCTCCATCATTAAAGATGCTTTTTGTAGCATGCTAACATAACCATGGAAAACCATTAAAAGTCATCATTTTAAAGTTTTTGGGGAAGTTGGAAAGAAACTTGACATTGACCAAAAAAATTAAGACCTGTTTTTTTTGTGGCCTAATACATTTAAGCTTTCTTTATAAATAATATGAAAGAAGAAATTTTGAAAAAAAAAAAATAATAACATTTTAGCGTGGGGGGATAACTTTCTATATAAATTTAATGTAAAATGAGCACCCACCTTTTGGCCACAAGGCATTCAACCAGACATGTCATCTCTAAAATTTTTTCAAGTTTGGCGATCGAGTACACATATACATGCACACATACATACATATATATATATATATATATATATATATATATATATATATATACATATATATATATATGTATGTATGTGTGCATGTATATGTGTACACATATGTATATTTATATATATAAAAAAAGAGCAGAAATGAGGAAAATCGTCTGCCTTAAACCAGCCCATTGGCTGATAGGAAGGGGCGCGGTGGATACTAGAAAGCTGATTGGCTAACTAAAATCTTCAACATATATAAAAACGAAAAACAACCACAGAATTCGCGCATAAGCCTGACGAATCCTATAGTGGATGAAACGCCGAATATTCAGTGTAGCTTAATCGCCATATATATTTTATAAATTACTATATATATATATATATATATATATATATATATATATATATACACATATACACACACACATTAAAGAATATTGTATATATATATATATGTGTGCACATTAAAGAGTATTATATATACATTAAAGAGTATTGTATTCATACAGATTAAAGAGTATGGCGTGTATATATATAATTAAAGAGGATTATGTATGCATTAGCGAATATTGTGTATATATACATTAAAGAGTATAGTGCATATATACATTTAAATGTATTGTTTATATATAATTAAAAAATATGGTGCATATTTATATTAAAGAGTATGGCGTGTATATATATAATTAAAGAGGACTATGTATGCATTAGCGAATATTGTGTATATATACATTAAAGAGTATAGTGCATATATTTTTTTTTTTTTTTTTTACAAAGGCAACACCACATTATCAAGGCCCAGAGGCCACTCAAGGATAAGGGTTAAAGAGTGTACAGTAGAAATTGGTCAATATAGTAATCATTAGTAATGAAAATTTGGTAAATTTAATGACTTATATGGAACGGCTCATCAAGAACTTATTTACTTTAGACTTGAACACAACCATATTGTAGTCAGCCGGAAAGCAGGAAAACGGAAGATAATTCCACAGGTGTGCAGTTCTAAGAAAGAAGCTTTGTTCATGGAATCTACGTTTAGGTTTAGGCACAGATAAAGAGTGGGGGAAATTATTGATAGTGTTTACAGCTAGACGAGTGTTTCTTGTGAAAGTTTGGCGAGGGGGGACCATAGATTGAAGCTCAGTTGAACACTTTCCATGAAAATAACGATACATCAGAGACAAACTCGCAACATCTCTTCTGTGAGATAGAGGTTGCAAGGAGGAGAAAAGGACATCTCCTACGAGGCTACGAAGTCTATTTTGAACTCTATCAAGGCAGGACAAGTCCTTTCTAGCAGCTCCTGCCCAGATGTGGCAACAGTATTCCATCCTTGGACGTACCTGGCTCTTATATAGGTAGAGAATAGCATCAGCAGTGAGATATCTACTGGATCGATAGAAAGATCCCACCATTTTTCCAGCGGCCTTGGCAACAGATTTGATATACGTGTTCCATTTAAGATCAGGAGTAATGGTCAAGCCAAGAAGCTTGTCAAAACTTGAGGCCTCCTGAAGACGAGAGCCATTCATTTCAATTGATGACAAATGTGAATTAGAATGTTGATGATGTAAAGAGAGAAGCTTGGTTTTAGATGCATTAAAAGTAACCAGCCACTCCTTTCCCCATTGTACTACGTGCTCAAGATCAGAGGAGAGAGAATTGGAGAGAACTTGGTCGTTTACTGTCTTAGATGTGGTACCATAAATGGTAGTGTCGTCAGCATAAATGTCTACAAATGATGTAAGGATATGATTTGGAAGATCATTAATGTAGATCAGGAAAAGAGTTGGGCCCAGGATGGATCCCTGAGGGACACCGGCATTAATACTGTGAGCTTCTGATTTTTGCCCCTCAACTACTACTCTTATGAACCTATCAGAAATAAATGATTTAATAATTGAGAAGACTTTTCCAGCTATACCATAGCTAGCGATCTTATGAAGTAAACCTTTATGCCATACCCTATCAAAGGCTTTAGATATGTCAAGAGCAATTGCCCTAGAAAGATTGCCACCGTCGAGAGATTTGCTAATCCTATGCGATATAACTGTAAGGACATCTGCTGTAGATCTAGCAGAACGGAAACCATATTGAGTGTCACTAAGAAGGTTATTTTTGTTGAGATGTTTGATTACTTCTGTATTTAACACAGATTCTAGCAACTTACTCATGACGCACAGGAGACTTATTGGCCTGTACTGAGAGGGGGATGAGCGATCACCTGAATTCTTAAATACAGGGCATACTGATGAGATTTTCCAGTCAGTCAAAGTGTCAAGTGATATTTATTTTCTTCCCACGGCAGGAAGATATGATAGAAAGTTGGAAGGTGGGTGAGAGGAAAAGCCAGTGCTCCCAAAGAAACCAACTCATTAGCCACATCTGGGCTGCAAGTAATACCTTATCCTGCCTTGACAGAGTTCAAAATAGACTTCGTGGCCTAGTAGCGGATGCCCTTTTCTCTTCCCTGTAACCTCTTTCTCACAGGAGACGTTGCGAGCCTGATTGATATTGATATAGAGAACACGCGTTCTTATTCTAATCCTATGAGTATATTTTTAAACCCTGCTCGAATTTTTCAATATATTTCATATTTTGATTGTGTTATTTTTTTCTGGAAATTTTTTTCTTTTTTATGGAAATCACACCATGCAACGCATGAAGTCACTTATTGAAGGGAGCTAAAGAAAATACCACTTCAAAGTTAAAAACTAGTCAACGATAAAGGTCATATGGATAGATTTCAACCCAGAAAATAGCAATTCTTCTACCTTTATAAGAAACATTGCTCATGTAATGTGAGAACTAATGGACAAAATAAGGAAAGCAAGTATAACGAGGCTGTTGAAAGTCAACCTAAGCTGCACTTTCTACTCCAAATATCGCAAGAAAATTGCTTATGTTATAAGGTTGTTTCGGTAAATGTTTACTTTAACTACAACAGAACACCGACCAATAAAATTTTTTTTTCTGACAACGAATCTGATATTCAAATCTGTTGCAAATTTACGTTTGTATGGTATAAACCCCTGGACCCTCGCACTATTTTGCACCATATCACTGTATTCGTTAATGCTACACGTGAGAGGTTCGCATTAAAATGTAATTGCGCACACACGCATGTAGTCACATGACCTTTCACAAAGCGCATGAATACATGGTGGACAGCTGGTTGTGTGAGGCAAATATATAAGAGAAACGATCGCTTTATGCAAATAGTCAACGGGATGAATACCGTCTAACCCCTTGAGTAAAGAATAGAACGTTTTCTAACAGTAATTTGCAATTAACTAAACAAATGACTGATTTTTTACTAAATCTTTATCACACATGATACTTATCACTCTCATTTCCGTTAAACTCATTCTGTTTGTCTGTCAGTCTGTATTCATTATACAGTCAAAGGTTATAAACAAAAGGTAATAGGACGACAAGTAGTAATATTAGTTATCTTGTAGCTATAAAGAGAAAGAAAGAGAGAGTGAGAGGAAGATGGAGATATAGCAAGCAGGAACGAGTAATTTTTTATTTTGCACATTTAGTTTTTTTATATTTAATTTTTAATTTAATTTTTTTTAGACACAATCTACCTATACTTCAGCATAAATGAGGTGTGAGAAATTGAGAAAATGACACAGATACCATATATATATATATATATATATATATATATATATATATATATATATGTATATATATATATATATATATATATATTTAAATAAGGGAGTAGTCACCAACAATGTGTATTTTTTAACATTATTTTATTATTCCGTGTCTTGGTTTTTCATTGAGAATTATGTTTGGATCATTGTAATAATGTTTTTAAGTCATTGAAACGAGGACGCATCACAGACCGTCTGAAACGCGTGTAAAAACGATTTCAATGACTTAAAACCATTATTACAATGATCCAAACATAATTCTCAATGAAAAACCAAGACACGGAATAATAAAATAATGTTAAAAAATACACATTGTTGGTGACTACTCCCTTATTTAAATATACATCTTTCTTTTGTTGGAATTTCTTAACCATTTTATATATATATATATATATATATATATATATATATATATATATATATATCATAAATAATAATTATCTTTTACACTTACAGGTCCTGGATATGACCTTAAACTATATCCGATGGTGAGGCCCCAGCTTGCAGGCGTTGGAGAGTGTAGACCCACTCTTTAATTGCCATTGCTCCCAGGTCCACTCTGACTTGGAGTGGTATACCTATTAGAGTCCCAACTATGGGATTAAATAGAAACCGACTTGAAAAAAAAAACAAAAAAAACAAATATATTCTATTAAAAAATGTTATCCAAAATCCCTGGATTCAGCATTAAATAACCTGAAAAGGGTTGATATGCTGTAAAACAAAAACAACCAAACTTTACACTTGCAGACACTAGTGTTTCATGCTTTCGCAATCATCAGTGCAGGAAGTGACAATTCATATGGTCGAGAGATTCGAACACAGCCATGAAGCCACCTTTGACTTCATTTGCTAAGCCTTTACCTGTGGACCACTAAACAATTGCCATGTAAATGAAGGGAATAAACAATTTATAAACGCCAAATTCAGTCGTAGACAGTAGACAGTTTAGAGTGTTCAAACAGGTGGAAATTGCTTATATTGCATTAAAGCTAGCTGACTGCCTTTTAGTTTATATTTTCCAGGCAATGCCCATCCTTAAATATTCTGAAAGGGGCTTGTTAATTATATATATATATATATATATATATATATATATATATATATATATATATATATATATGTGTGTGTGTGTGTGTGTGTGTGTGTGTGTGTGTGTGTGTTTAAATATATGAATATTAATAATTATTTTTAAAACTTATATACACATGTGTTTCAAACTTCCGTTCCTATCAGTGTAGGAAATAATAATTACTGCCAGTCAGAGTATTAAAACCCAATCAAAAAGTCATCCTTGATTCCATCTCCAGGCTACCGGTAATTAGTACAATAAGTAAGGGAAATTAAGTTCTATTCGTACAGATTAGGAGGGTAGAAAAGTAAACATATAATATCCGACGGCAGAATATTGCATTCGCATAAGGTTGATTGCTTATTTCTAATTTCTTCAAGAGGGCTCACATAATAAAATAATAACAACACTATTGGCATAATTAAAGGAGGCTATATTGATATACTATAAATAGTATTTACTATATCAATAGTTTTTTTAGTATTTTAATGACTATCCCCAATATGACATCATATAGTAACATGTACTTGTAGAATTCTGGGATTATAATGTGTATAAACATAAAAACATTAACTCATACATATATGCATATGTACATATCTACTTTATATAGAAAAGTTATTTTGTGTGTGTGTGTGTGTATGTTCGAGTTCGTTTCTAGTGGACTCCAAAACTGCAGGGCAGAATTTTCGAAATTTCACATAAATATACTTTATGTGTCTGGGGGTGTTCTTGGGTTTTGTATCAGATTGCACCCCAATGCGTATAAAAAAATCGATAATCATAAAAATCCAATTAAAAACAGAACTGTTTTATTTTTACCAAAGTTAACACTCTAAACGAGCCTCATATCAGACGTGCATTTGAGAAGTTTTATCACTGCACAAGCAGAAGGATCTAGCGTATAAAATCAACAGTAGGCTCTTTGAGATGACAGGTGCGCGTTCGAAATGAATGTTTCTGTTTAGAGCACAATTGAACCATAATACTTTACTTTTGCATTTTTAAATTTAATTCAAGCCATTATATAAATATATTCTAATAAAATCCACAGTAGGTTCTCTACAGTGCAATATAGACTACAATGTATTGTGGACTAACTCACTGCAAAAAGGCATGTGAAAGTTCCGGTGCACTGCAAGCAATCAAGTGATTTAATTGTAAATTGGGCAATTACGGCAATTTCGATGACAATAAAATTATTGAAAGTATAGAACATCCTAATTTGATCGTCGGGTCTCTCCACTAGTATACATATACAGCTAATATCTTCAGAATTTAATGAAGATGAAGATAGTATAAGTGATATCTATAAAAAATGTAGTGCATCTAGCAAAATGTCATAAGATAAGCTATGGTAGCATGTGACTATAAATTAGGAAATAAGTATTGAATTATCACATTATAATAAAATCCCACGAATGTGACAAAGATGGGATGTTAGTCTAAGTAAATTACTTCAGCTGAGCTTCCATAAATATTACAGGGATGCAGATGTGACTGGCAATAAATTATTGGGAAGCAATAACATTTTCCGCGAGGACGAACAACAAAGACATGTGGACATTGTTAGCACGGAGACACGAAATTCCATCTTATGGATACATAGATGATAAAAGTATATTTAGATGGACGAGTCTTTGATTCAGTCTCGAGACGCGTGTGCAAGGGAAGAGGAATCTAATAAATATAATGATTTTACAAAATCTTTATAACAAGAAGAATTATGGAGTTGCAGGATATTGAAAAGCATTACCGTTTCTTGTATTTCTACGGCATTACCTGAGATCAGCTGCTCTTTGTTCTTTTATTTATTGAAACGTTGCAGAAGTAGAGAACGCACCGACATAACGAACTGGAAAAAGAATCGTTGCCTTCGAAAAAATTTAAGCATTAAAAAGACGGAGCAATTAATAATTGTAAGGAATGTAATTACATATCATAAAAAAAATGTGAATTTCGTACAAATAATGTGTACAAAATAACATGTTTAAGGTAACTAGATTTCGATTATGAAAATAAACATTCAATTAATACATGATAACTTTATAAAAATATCGGATAAAGAATATCTTTCTCGAAAATCGAATTAATAGATAAAAAACGTTTATTTAATGAAATATTCCTAAGAGACAAAATGCTGTCTATATATATATATATATATATATATATATATATATATATATATATATATATATATATATATATATATATATTATTTTATATATATATATTATTTTATCTATATATATTATTTTATATATATATATATATTATTTTATATATATATTATTTATATATATATTATTTTATATATATATATATTATATATATATATATATTATTTTATATATATATATATATATATATATATTATTTTATATATATATATATATATTATTTTATATATATATATATATATTATTTTATATATATATATATATATATATATATATATATATATATATATGTATAAAAGTGAACGTGTCTGCGTGTCTGTGTGTGTAAATTTCCCTACGCAATAACTCTATCAATTTTTAGTCTACGGACTCGAAATTTGATATACAGGGTACTGAGATTTGGGAAAACGATGTGATCGGTTTTCGGCCAGAAATTTGGCTGTTAAGGGGTCAAAGTTCAACGGTTTGACCTTTGAGAACTCTACCACACTCCTCCGCCAATTTTGTGTCTAAACACTTGAAAATTTAGATATAGGTTCCTTGGACATGGATCTTACTTAATAACTTAATTTGAACCCAAAACAATAAATGTTAAGTGGTCATAATAGGGGTCAAAGTGTAAAAAAAAATTGACCTCTGCGGTCTCTACCAAATTTTTGATCTAAACATTTGAAATTTTACATAAAGAGTATTCAGAGATAGGGCAAGCTTTTTAATCGGTTTGGGTCGAAAATTTGAGCTACCAATATATAAATGTCTGTTTCCATGTCTGACTAAAACTTTCGACAGAGGCGACGGATTTTCAGAAGATCAGTATAATTTTGAAGCCTTACCCTTCAGACGACAAATACCGAAACTTTGGCTAAAAACATTCTACATAGGGAGTACCCAAATGACTTTCAAAAATAGATTCTATGGACATACACGCTCGATGAGTAATCAAACATATGAAAAGGACACTTCCTTATCGTTATATTACTGGAAATTAGTTAGAGAAAATAAAACACCTAGTATAGAATGGAAGATTATTAGGAGGGCCAATACCTGCCACTCATTGATCTCACCATGTCCATTATGCTTATCAGAAAAAACTTGAGATAACTAGGTTTAAAGACAGAGAAAAATTATTAAATATTAAACAAGAAACTGCTATATCCTGCAAACATTTCAGAATACACGCACTTAAAGAACTCTAAATTAGTAGACTAGAACAACTATAAGTACAACTAACCCCCATCAAATAACCCCCACCCACAAAGAGGATAAGTGAGGTCACAACTATAATCATACCCGTATGGATTACGTAAGTCGCTTAATATTCTACTTCATCGAGCAGTTATAATATTCCTAACCGAAATAAGTACCTGTATGAAGGTATATTTGAACCAAACGAGTAATAGATTGTTTTGGGTGAACCTCGTAATAATGTATGCATATGGATATTTTTGGGTGTGTGCATGTATGGATATAAGATCTTTATATACCAGGGTAGGAAAATTAATTTATAAGAAACAAAAAAAAAAAGAATGAAGAAATAAATAGATGAAAGAAAGTAAGGAATGAAGGGTGAATGAAAGAAAAGGGGATAAGGAAATTAGGGTGAATAATCAAAGATGAAGGTAAGTACTACAATATATAAGCTTGTATACTCGGTTTGTATAACCTAAATACTCTGAATTCTGTCATGTGTTATTATATATTATTATTGTATCGTGATACATCTTATGTATATCTGCCTTACAATCGAAAGAGTGTTTGCTTAATATGAGGATAGGCATATGAACTTCATGCTGAATTCAATATAAATCTTTACGTAGTATAAATTTTTACGGAAAAAACCTACAACTTAGCAAAATGTAACAAGCGCATGGGGCCATGAAATATAACTATGCGTGTGGAGTTTGATAGAAAAAGGGAATTTATATAGTAAATGTATTCATGTCTGTTTCTACTTTAGCTGTATCATTTGGTGGCAGGGTACATGTATATATGTACATGTCTATTTTTGTGTGAGTATGCATGTATAAGTGTATTTTATGTATGCATGTATATTTGTATATTTTTATATGTATGTGTATCTATATATCTGTGTGTATGTTTGTATATGGATGTATTTGTATGGATGTATGTATGTAGATGTATGTATATGCATATACATTTCTGAACTATTAGAATGTACGTGTGTATGTGTGTCTGTGTTTATATATATATATATATATATATATATATATATATATATATATATATATACACCCGTCTGGAGTGTAGTAGCATACTATTGCATATACGAAGCGGGTACCACGCTACAGAAGTAAAGAAAAATGCCATTATTTGTCTCTGTATGTCTGTAATGTGTGCGTGTATATATGCGCGGGTGTAGCAAAGTGTAGGCATTTATAAGTGTATTGATACATGTATATAGGTGCATGTGGGGTTAGATAACTTTCGTATTTTATGTTTATTCATATTTCGTTTGTTTATTTGTTTTAATTTAATTTTATTTTCATTTAATTTTATTTATTTTTTTTGTTTTATTAACCTTAATGTAATTTTTAACTTTATTCCTGCGTAGTTTTATAGTTAGTGTCTAGTTTCAGTACGTGTGTTGTGAATAAAAAAAAGCGCACAGCATGGATTCGCTTTTGAATATATGTATTAATGTGAATGTGTGTGTGTGGCGGTGTCTGTGTATGTATGTGTTGTATGTGTGTTGCATGTATGTGTGGGTGGATGTAGATTAAAAGTCACCGGTCAGTACTTAGTTGACCATAGCTGAGGTTCTTAACTTACAGACTCCAAGACAAGAAAACTAAATTCTCAAGTACCTTATGCCATAAAAACCAAAAGTTAGGTTGGATGGGCGTAAGGGAAATGAAAAAGATGTTTATTATCTTCAAATACCTCACTCGTCCTCTTACCGTTTTTTATGACTCCCACCCAGGTTGCATTCTAACTTGATAAACGAAATAGGAAAATGTATTTGGTGGAAATATCACTTTCGACGGTAATTCTTGGCCTGAAGACGTAATCCCCCAACGTGGGTGATTACAGAAACATGTATGCACATATGTAGCCATTAATGTTTGTATAAATAAAATTTATATACCAGCTCTGTTCACTCATTGAGCACTATTTTGGTAGACACATGTTATTTCATTGGATGTACTTCAAGGAAACTAAACTCTACTGGCTATATACATATATATATATATATATATATATATATATATATATATATATATATATATATATATATATATATATATATATATATATAGCCAGTTACTAACCTAAATAAGTACCTGTATGAAGGTATATTTGAACCAAACGCGTAATAGATTGTTTTGGGTAAACCTCGTAATAATGTATGCATATGGGTATTTTTGGGTGTATGCATGTATGGATATAAGATCTTTATATACCCGGGTAGGAAAATTAATTTAAAAAAAAAATGAATGAATAAATAGATGAAAGAAAGTAAGGAATGAAGGGTGAATGAAAGTAAAGGGGATAGGGAAATTAGGGTGAATAAATAAAGATGAAGGTGAGTACTACAATATATAAGCTTGTATACTCAGTTTGTATAACCTAAATACTCTGATTTCTGTCATGTGTTATTATATATTATTATTGTATCATTATACATCTTATGTATATCTGCCTTACCATCGAAAGAGTGTTTGCTTAATATGAATATAGGCCTATGAACTTCATGCTGAATTCAATATAAATTTTTACATGTATTCATGTCTGTTTCTACTTTAGATGTATCATTTGGTGGCAGGGTACATGTATATATATATATATACATATATAAATATATATATGTCTATATTTGTGTGAGTATGTATGTATAAGTGTATTTTATGTATGCATGTATGTTTGTATGTTTATATATATGTGTATCTATATATCTGTGTGTATGTTTGTATATGGATGTCTTTGTATGTGTGTATGTATGTATATGCATATATATTTCTAAACTATTAGAATAGGCTGTCTCGTATATGATTGTTGTGACAATATAGATTACAAGAATGTATGGATGTCCGAATGTTGTTTATATGTATGTTATATATGTATATATGTGTGTGTATGTGTATGTATATATGTATGTATGTGTGTATGTGTGTATATATATATACACCCGTCTGGAGTGTAGTAGCATACTATTGCATATATGAAGGGGTTACCACGCTACAGAAGTAAAAAGAAATGCCATTATTTATCTCTGTATGTCTGTATGTGTGTGTGTATATATGCGCGGGTGTAGCAAAGTGTAGGCATTTATAAGTATATTGATATATTAATATATATAGGTACATGTGGGGTTTAGATAACTTTCGCGTGTTATGTTTATTCATATTTTGTTTGTTTATTTGTTTTAATTTTTATTTTATTTTTATTTATTTTTATTTAATTTTATTTATTTTTGTTTTGTTTTATTTACCTTATGGTAATTTTAACTTTATTCCTGCGTAGTTTAGAGTTATGAGTTATTGCCTAGTTTCAGTACGTGTGTTGTGAGTAAAATAAAAGTGTATAGCATAGGTTCGCTTTTGAATATATGTATTAACGTGAGTGTGTGTGTGTGGCGGTGTCTGTATATGTGTGTGTTGTGTGTGTGTTACATGTATGTGTGGATGGATGTAGATTGAAAGGCACCGGTCAGTACTTAATTGGCCATAGCTAATGTTCTTAATTTACAAACTTCAAGACAAAAAAACTAAATTCTCAAGTACCTTATGCCATAAAAACCAAAAGTTAGGTTGGATGGGGGGAAAGGGAAATGAAAAAGATGTTTATTATCTTCAAAGACCTCACTTGTCCTCTCACAGTTTTTATGACTCCCACCCAGGTTGCATTCTAACTTGATAACCGAAATAGGAAAATGTATTTGGTGGAAATATCACTTTCGACGGTAATTCTTGGCCTGAAGACGTAATCCCCCAACGTGGGTGATTACAGAAACATGTATGCACATATGTAGCCATTAACGTGTCTATAAATAAAATTAATATACCTGCTCTGTTCACTCATTGAGCACTATTTTGGTAGACACATGTTGTTTCATTGGATGTACTTCTAGGAAACTAAACTCTACTGGCTATATATATATATATATATATATATATATATAATATATATATATATATATATATATATATATATTAAACTAATGGGCAAATACTGCTGAAGCAATCACCTGGTTTAAAAATATAGAAAACAAAATGAATGTACGTTTATAAAGTTGTTCGACATCATAGACTCTAGCAAACAATTACTGAGAACTCACAGAAAGCGGACGTTCGCCTGTAGACGAATGCAAATTAGTAAGATAAGCAAAGACATGTCGAGACCTAGACAATCCATGTAGATTATGCATTCATAAAAAATTGCTATCCGTTATGCTTTATAGAACCCTAACATCTGTTAAACTGTAGGATAAACTTTACTCTAGGATAGCGCTACAAAATAATTTTAAAAGTAACAATAACAATAGCAAATTAATAAATAAAATAAATATACATATGCATAAATTATCATATATATATATATATATATATATATATATATATAAACTAACATAAAATAAAATAAAAAACACATTTAACCTAAGTTTAAAATAGGTCAGAACACTAGATATCTACGCTCACCTCCAAAATAGCACACACAAAGGAAGGGGTAAACCGGAGGTCAACTGGGCCTTTATCCTGCAAGTGCCTCCTCATTGACTGATTGGGAAGGGTGCGGTGGAAACTAGAAAGCTGATTGGCTAACTAAAAATCAATAGAATGTGCGTATATAAAAACGCGAGACAACCACAACTCCTCATATAAGCCTGATAAATTCTAGCGTGGATGAGACGGTGATATTCTTTGTAGCTTAATTGCCATATATATTTTATAACTTACTATATATATATATATATATATATATATAATTGTATAATTACTACTCTAATTTAAATATTTATTTTTCATGCAAAACAGCTGCTCCAGCATGGTAAAATTTCGGTACATTTTTACAGATCCGTTTCGTTATGCAGAAAATATGTCAATAACGTCTCTTTTCGTGCATATGTTGCATAGGGGTTATATTTTAGAAGGGAAGACGTATATTATATCTTTGTTGTTGACTGTTAGTATTAGAGTGTTAATGTTGGTGTACAGATATATTGCGTATATATAAAAACAGAGACAGGTCTGTATATATAAAGAGACAGGGTACATGTTAATACAAGAGAGTCGAGAACATGTAATTCAATGAGAGGGGAATTTATAGATATATAGATAGACCGAGATATAGTTTGACATTTATACTTTTGACAGTTCTGTGAATGGGAGTGTTTCTAAAACATTGCCACATATATTTGTTTACTTATTTTTGAGATGATGATTTTCACAAAGTTCTTATAATATAAATTGACAATACCTTTTCTGTTGAATAACATAACACAAAGACGCAGATACAAAAAGATGAAGTTGTTTGTCTATTCCATTTCGACCGGTCAATGGCTTTACATTAAGGAATTCAAGTCTTTACATGATTTTTCTTTCTACTCTTCGCTTCCAAGATTCTATGTCAGGTCTGTCTCTGACTCCTCTTCTCTCTTCCTCCCCTGACTGACTGACTCTGACTTACTTAACTAAAGCTCTCTATATTGAAAACTCATGACGTCATTGCATGCCCAACACGTGCATATCATACTCGTGGCCTGACATGCTTTTTCTAACCTAATTTTCCTAACCCACTTTACAAATATGTGTAATATTTTCCATTGTCCACTTTTAAATTCCTTATTTTAATTTCATTTCTTTAACAGAAACAAAATTACATTATTACATTCATTTTCCAATAAACAGATATCTAACTATTGTATGTGAACTAAACAATCATAATTCTACATTCCATTTTCAATAGCATTCTGTATTTATTTTAACTTATGATCCGAATTCTCAATTCCAAATCTAGCTTCGCAAGTTCTAATCCTCGGCTATCCTATCTCATATTTACTCACTTACATAAACAGGCGGCTGCTTTTTCAAAAGATGTACGCATTTTTAAATTCTAGTACATTTTTTCCACACGGCTAAGAAAGATCAGGCTAAAAAAACTCCTTTAGTCAGCCTTTTCAAATGACTTCACAATTATTATTTATTTATTTATTTATGGCATTTACTTTTTGGGTGTAGGGTAGTCCTTTCCTGATCCACGTCAGCTGCTTTATCCAGCCACCTTTATGCCGTAAACTAGATATCTCACTTTACCGCTTTCGAAATTGACGACCCCTTTCGTCCCAAAAGTGCTCTGATCGTATCCTTTGCCAGGTTGTTCTATTAAGTATGGCTTTGTTTTCATTTTGTAAGTATCTTATCTTTTCCGGGACATCTCAAAGCTCATAATTAGTCTTCACGGTTGGCTTCCAAATTTTAAGATATTCCTTTCATCCACTGATTCGCTGGGATTTCCCTTTTCCTTGCTCTGACTCTTGGACTTTTGATGAAGATTTAAAGAATATCACCCATAACTAATTAACCCGCAGCCTTTTCGCCATGATTCCTATTTGCGCCTAAATTGTATCTAATGGCCAGCTTTTTTGTGATTTTTCTTTTCTCCCATTAGAGCCTCCAAGATCCAGCAGAGATATCTCGCATTCATGCATTTCTAAAAAAATATAAGGTTATATCTTCTTACATACCTACGGTATATTTTACTTTTCTCTCACCTCATTAAGCTATAGGTGATTTGCCTACGGTACTGCCTCTAATAGGTCTTTGGTACCCTTAAGGATTCTCGTATCCTCTCCACGCCTGTCTCTAATTAACTGAGCCAAGTCTTAACTCCTGCCTGGAATCGTCACATGCGAACAGCGTTTTTTTTTCGAGCACTCAATTTTCCAAAGGTTCCATTTTTTTCCGAACAGGGTATCTCTAATGCTTCCCGGCAAGTTACTCTTCTTGTGAAAAAATATTTATGGACTTAAAAGAAAAATACAAAAAGCAAATTATTAAAAAAAGAAAATCTTTCTTTTGGCTTATCACATCTGTTAAAACTTCTCAAAAATATCCGTTTACGTAATTGTCATTTTTGTCCTCTCTAAAATTCTAATTTATTCTAGGCCAACCATTTTACCAGTATCGCCTTATTTTTCCTAAATCATTTCAATGACTTTGAATTCCTTTCGCAAAAGTACAATAACATTTACATACATTCAAGACATTTTACAATATATAAAAATTTTTAAAAAAGTTACATTATATATTTAAACTATGATTTTCATAAAACAGTTGTAACTTTTCTCAAGAAAAGAAAAAACATTATTTTCTGTAACACAAAGTCCGTTAACAACAAAACAATTTGTCCCTTTTTTAAAAAAAAATAAAACAATTAAAACACATTAACAGAAAATGCTTTTTGCATCTTTTTTTTTACGATATACGTAATTTTTGTTCTGATCATCATTAAAGTATAGCGGCCTTGGGGAAAATGTCAATAATTCGTACTGACACACATTTTGATCCGATTTACACACACTTACCTCTTTTTTGTGTGTGTGTTTGCGAACTGCATATTTTCAAAATATATTTAAAACAATGAATACAATTTATGGTTTGCTTTTGAAAGCATACGTCAAAACAACTGTCTTTTGCTCAACATGTGTATATTTATCAAACAATTTTTAAACAATTCTTTTATGAATGAATTATGCATGGTGACAACATTTTTTATTCATTACTACTGTTTTCTTTTGCAGCATATCGGCCTTTTTTATTTATCTTGTATCCTTTTTTATTCTATTGTGCCTATGTGTGTTTGCGTATTTATTTTCTTTTTTTTCTTAATTATTTTTTCATATCGTCTACCATTTATTTTCGTGGTATTTATATAATAGACCCTAAAACGTTGTGATTTTCCGTGGTAAGCGAAGTACTTTTTTTCAAACCCACCCTTATATGAGTGGACAGGTCACGATACGGCACCAAATAACCTATATATGTTGCATAGGGGTTATATTTTAAAAGGGAAGACGTATATTATATCTTTGTTGTTGACTGTTCGTATTAGAGTGTTAATGTTGGTGTGCAGATATAGCGTGTATATATAAAGAGAGAGACAGTTCTGTATATATAAAGAGACAAGGTACATGTTAATACAAGAGAGTCGAGAACATGTAATTCAATGAGAGGGAAATTTATAGATATATAGATAGATATATAGATAGATATATAGATTGACTGAGATATACTTTGACATTTATACTTTTGACAGTTCTGTGAATGGGAGTGTTTCTAAAACATTGCCACATATATTTGTTTACCTATTTTTGAGATGATGATTTTCACAAAGTTCTTATAATATAAATTGACAATACCTTTTCTGTTGAATAACATAACATGAAGACACTGATACAAAAAGATGATGATATCTGTTTATTCCATTTTCGACTGGTCAATGGCTTTGCATCAAGGAATTCAAGTCTTTACATGATTCTTTCTTCTCCCCTTCGCTTCCAAGGTTCCATGTCAGCTCTGTCTCTGACTCACGTACTTCTCTCCTGACTAACTGACTTCTCCTTTGCCAAGCTCCAACGATATTGAAAACTCATGGCGTCATTGCATGGCCAACACGTGCATATCAGACACGTGGCCTAACACGCCTCACGTTTCCACAAAGCCGACTCTCTACCCTAATTTTTTATTAACCCATTTTACAAACATTTTCCATTGTCCGTTTTTAAATTCCTTATTTTAATTTCATTTTTTTACAGAAACAAAATTACATCGTTACATTGCTTTTTCAATGAACAGATACGTAACTATTTCATGTGAACTAAACAATCGTAATTCTACATTCCATTTTCAATAACATTCTGTATTATTTATTTTCTTTTGATCGGAAATTCTTAATTCCAAATCTAGCTTTGTAAGTTCCAATCCTGTGCTATCCTATCTCATATTTACTCACTTACAAGAACAGGCGACTGTTCTTTAACACATATACTTTTCGGAAAAAATTAGAATATAATGCTGTAAGAAGAAAAAAGTTCATAGAATTTCAACATCGTGCGTTTGTTTCGGCAGCCATCTTTGTTCTTCTTGCAGCATTATAAAGAATTTATAATTTTTCTGAAGAGTATATGCACGAAAAGTAGTTTGTTTCTACATAACGAAACGGATTTGTAAAATATGTACCGAAATTTTAACATGCTAGAGGAGCTGTTTTGCATGAAAAATAAATATTATGATCTTGGAATATAACTATACTGTTTTTCTCATATATATATATATATATATATATATATATATATATATATATATATATATATATATATTACTAGCAGAGAGTCCCGACGTTGTCAGGAATTGAAGTTTGAATTAGGGTTAATAAATATGTTCCACACTTCCAATAGTTTTGTTGTTATCGAAATCGGTGAAATTGGCCATTTTAAATTATGTCCATTGATTGCTAGCTCTAATCGGGGATCCATCACTACGCACCAGGAGGTAGCTTTATATGCCTCATCGCAGGGACTTAGTTCACATTACGTTGTAGTCTACATTGAACTGTAGAGAATCTACTGTTGATTTTATAAAATTTTTATAAAAATCTCTTGAATTGAATTTTAAAATGCAAAAGATAAGTATCATGGTTCGATTGTGTTCTAAACAGAAACATTCATTTCGAACGTGTCCCTGTCATATCAAAGAACCTACTGTCGATTTTATTAACTGGACCCTTCTACTTATGTGGTGATAAAACTTCTCAAATGCACTTATAATGACCGGCTATATCAGTGTTAACTTGAGCAAAATCGGAGTTCCTTTATGAATCGGATTTTTTGGATTATAGATTTTTTATAAATCACAATATTTATCATAATATCCTTCTAGATTCATCGTGACGGATAAATTAATCTAATTGGTTTTGAAGGGTAATTCCGATACAATCCTATCTAAAACACCCTAGACACATTTGTGTGAAATTTTAAAAGAATTTTTTTGTAATTCAGTGCCTTTTATATACAAGTAGAAAAAATATTTTTCTTATGTAAAATACCTATATTTTATGATAAACAAATTATTTTTTCTTGTAAAGAATTTATTTCTTATTAAACTATATTTTTCTTATTAAACTATATTTTTCTTTATAATTTTTTTATTTTCTTATAAATTATAAAGAATATGAAGTTTAAGGAAACTAAAAGGCATTGCCGTCTTTTTTGTATTATTTGTGCTCAGATGTTCTGTGTTCTTTAATTGGTTGAAAAGTTGGAAGCAGTGAAGACCACCCACAGTATGATTCGCAAGAAACTGAAAATGGAATCATTTGTGTTAGAATGAGGTTTCTAAACGAATAACATATTTCAATTGATCATTAATTGGTAGCTTTATGTAAGGCGGCATAAAACGGAGAACATTAAGAAGATAAAGCAATTAATATTGATAAGGAAGGAAATTAAATATTTGAAACATTATGTGATATTTTGTTTGAAATTTATATTAAAATTCGTAAATATATTACGAAGATACACTTCATCATCAGTATGTCTTGCTTTCCTTTTTTGTTGTTGCCATATTGTTGTTTGAACAGAATCAGTAGAAGTCGGTTGGTTGTTTTTACGGTAGTCTTTTCAGAAAAATAAATATCTGTTTATTTTGTAATAATGCGTTGTATTGGCTTCAAACGTATCTAATACGTATTTATTTTATTCAAACTAAACCAGCGCTTATATCAAGGAACACAAACCCTAACGTGAATTCCGCGTGACCAACGCACCGTTCCGACATTTGAAAAGACTACCATAAAAACAACAAACGGACTTCTACTGATTCTATGCTCCAACAGCAACATGGCAAAAAAAGAAAGAAAGACATACTGATGATGGAGTGTTTCTTCGAAATATATTTTACAAATTTTTATATAAATTTCAAACAAAATAAATATCTGTTTATTTTGTAATAATGCGTTGTTTTGGCTTCAAACGTATCTAATACATATTTATTTTATTCAACCTCAACCAGCGCTTCTATCAAGGAACACAAACCCTAACATTTATTTTAATGCTTTTTTATTTTTGTACAACTTCTTGTTTTATTTTATATTTTATTTTTATTATTCATTTTACCGCACTGTAGCTTTATTTTCATGTTATATTAATTGTTATATTTAAAATTTATTACTTCGTCAAAATGCTTTTTATACGTGCAAATGTTTTCCATTAGATTCCGAACTATACATTGGCAATCTTTTGCAAGTTTCTGTAGAATGAGATTGGGTTCACGTTTGAGTTTTGCTAATACTCTCCCTCTAATCTCAGCATTTTTAACTGATATTAAGCCTTGCGTAATAATGCAACATTTTCAATCATCTGTCGATAATACTGTTAATCTGAAGTCGTTACAGTGCTTTTTTACCACTGACACAAACGTTAAGCTATCTTTGTCGTCCCGCATAGCCAAATTAAAACATTGCCATCTTTTATGAAAGTGATTTATTGGGACTGAAAAGTTCTGAAAGTAACGTAATGGTTTCCGCGAACTCCAGACCCGAAGTCTTTTAGGTAGAATATAGTCTACGAAGTTACTGTGTTCAGCAATTCTTAACTTTTGTAAAAGCAGGCGGACCTTTTTAGCATCAGACCAGTTTTCGCAATCGACGTTGAAAAGGGCTTCATACCTTCCAAAGAATACGTCAAACGTTTTGGTCCTAATAAGAGACTGTCCGTGTTAGGTTTATTGGTTACGCTTTTGAGAAGTAATTCATGCCTTTTATCATGTCTTGGTGTTGGTGAGTCAACTGTTTTTTGTAATTCTTATTTTCTTGTTTCGTTTTCTACTGTCTCTCGTCAAATGCCTGCTGCTGTTGTTTCTGTTGTCTCAGATGTTCTTGGGTATACATTTATTTAAAATCGGCTATTTTGTATACATTTTTATTTTTCAAGCGAGAAAATTACTTAGTCGAGAAAAGAACACTAATCACAGTTAACCGCTGTACGCTGAAAGAGTTTTTTTTCTGCGAGGATAAAAACTTTTTAATTGAAAAAAAAAACATGTTTACCGTTTTATTCTCTTATTATTCACTAGTTCAAGAACTTTAAATATCATTTTGACTAAAGCATATACAAGCATCCATATTTTAAACAAACAATAATCAAAACTGCCTGAAGACGACTGTTGAAACTCAGTCGAAAGTACTTGCAAAAAACAACTAAAATAAAGAAAAACACATAGACCAAGACGACTATTGAACTTTCTTTGCACAGATTTAACCTTAAAATAAGAACGAGAATTCGAAAAATTACAACGAAAGCCCATTAAGCAAGAACACCTAGTGTTATTCAATAATACTTGTCTGAATGAAAACATGCTGCCTAAATACACAATATATATATATATATATATATATATATATATATATATATATATATATATAGAGAGAGAGAGAGAGAGAGAGAGATAGATAGATAGATAGATAGATAGATAGATAGATATCATTATGTGTTAAGTTGAATAATATTCCATTAGACAGAAGAATGGAAAAAAAAAAGCAGTTTGCCCGGTGTCAATTATGATAATAATCTGAACGTTCTTCGACGTTCTTTATACATGACTAACAATTCCAAACATTGATCATGACAAAATAGAAACATTGAAGAAATTTATCGAAAGAATATTTGGTGCTTATGCACTTATGTTACCGTTCTATTTTTTTCCAATAGTATTTTCAAGTTAAATTAAAGCTTCATAATATCTTTTTTTTTAATTAAAATTGTTAGGTGGAAGTACAGAATAGTTACAAAACGTGCTCTCCTCCACATATTAAGAATGGCTTTTTAAACAATAACGTTACTATTTCAGCACGGTAACATAAGTACATAAATGCCGAATATGTTGTGTTTTTAACAACATGGACTAACATTTAGTCTATACGACTAACAAAATAATTATTTATGAAACTTTTTAAAAGCTACTGAGCACTAATATAATGAAATGGGAAAGCTGACGTTACTTTATATATAAGATCATGAAATGTTACAAAGTATAAAAATATAAAGACACATACAACAGATTATTACAATGATTCATTTTTTTAAAGTTTAATATATTGTTAAAATATTTACTCAGAATATGAGATCAGGTAAAAAAAATCTTTTCTCGAGAATTTATGCATTTTTTATTGTAAAACAAATGTGAAATAAAATAATATAAAATAACAAGGAAACGAAAGCAAAAAAAAATGGCAGAAAATGAAGCAGATTTTTTGTTAATTTTTATCACAATAAAAAAAATTATGCAGAAGAAAAATTGTAGAAGAAAAAAAAAGGTAATATGTATGGACGATCAATAAAATTAAAATTATATGAAACGAAAAAATTAATAAATTTTCATGTGATCAATTTAAAACAAGAAAAATGTCTGGGTGTTTCTTGATAAATATGCATTAATAACCCTCCCCCCAAAAGAATCGTCTTTATTTTTACCATTTATTTTAGAAAACTTAAAGAAAACGTAAAGAAATAAAAGAAATCTTCTTGCAAAAAGAATGGCATGCAGAAAAAACATGGAAGCTAAAAATATAGAAGGGAAAAATGTTCTGCTTTCAGTTTAAATCGATGTTTTCTAAATATTTTTATGTTGTCTTTTAGGAAACAATGATTGTGTCTTGCAAACCCTTCGGCTAAAGAAGTGTGCGTCTTTGTGTCTTAATGCAACAATGATGAGTCTTTTTCTTACTGTTTTTTAACTCTGCCTAAACAGACCTTCTTTACATGTATCAAAGCAACAAGTGTCGGAATGGTTGTGCCAAAACAAAATGGCTGACCGTTTTAAGCTGTTAAATTGTACAAAGAATTGTTCTTTTACCTTCAGGGTGGAAACACCATTTCCAAGTTTTATTCTTTTATTTGAACGCATATATTTACATAACATTTGTATTGAATAATGTTGTTATTTTGTTGATTCGTTTTGTTTAACAAATATATTTAAATAATTTTAATTTGTTTCATTAGCTTTAATAAATTATTTTGTAAATTTATTAAAGGAACTTACAGACAGAACATTTATTTTTGGATCATTCAAATTATTATTTCTTCTCCCATGCTTTGTATTTTATAGACTACTGTTCTAATTCTATATGTATTATAACGTTTTCGCTAATGTAACTTCCGATTTTTATCAGGTCCGTCTTTCTGAACTCAACAATCAGTTGTACTTGACAGTTTATTTTTGGTAGTTAAAGAATTAATTCGCAGAAAGGGTATACTATGTGTAGTTTGAAATGCTATCAAAGGCAAAATAAGTTGCTCTACTGTAATTAAACACTTCCACTCTTTTTCTATATATGCTTGCGATTCTGTCACCTAATAGGCAAATGAGATGCTTCCGGTTGGATATAAAAAGGCTGATTTTTCAGAGACTGGGTAATTTTTGGATTATGATCTCAGAGTAGCAAATGTTGTCAGCAGTGCGTCGTGTTCTAGAGTTGGTTTTAACAGTAGAATGTCTAGTTTTAGATTTGAGTTGTGACAGCAAAGTGCCGAAATTTGGAGTTGAGTTTTGACAGCAGAGCCTTAAGATTAGGAGTAGCGATTTTTTGGCAACAGGGTATTGAATTTAACACTTGATTGCTTTAACCACACTATTGAAACCAATTAAAAATCATTAGCGACTTCTATCCGATCGTGGCTGGTGAAACAAAAGAAGTCTAATTCTGCGGATTAAATGAATAAAATTCTGTAAAAATTTCAGAGTACAACACGACACATCTAAAGAAGTTCGAATGCTACATCCGCTAAAATGGTGAGAGAATAACATCTAAGATTAGAGCAGTAGTCTGCATAATTCAAACGATACAAATTATTAATCCTCATCTAAAAAGACTTCTAAAGATTTACAAAATAAAGTGTTTATTGTTAATCGTTTGTAGAATTATAGCCAGAAAAGAGAAAGAACATGATGTTTCTATGTTAATGAATATTTTAGAAAAGTTTTCCAAACATGTTTAGCGTTTTTTTGCTGTTTGAGTTGTACATTTTCATAACACCTCAATCTAAGATACCATCATATTGTATGGGTATTTTCTTGGTTAAACACGACGCTTGAAAATAAAGAGAAAAGAAGACTTGCCTTTAATTGATATGAATGGCGCTCGTCTCAAAGAAGCTTCCTACTTTGAAAAGCTTCTGGGTCTGACCTTCACTTCTAACCTAAAATCAAATCTGTTTCTAAGGTCACCAGAAAAATGGTTGAGGCATTCTACCACTTCAGAAGGTATCTTACTGCCGGTGCAATCCTTATGAGAGCCAGATATGTCCTTAAATGGAGTACTGTTGCTACATCTGGCAAAAGCTACTCAGAGCACCCTATCTTGTCTTGATAAAGTTCGAAACCGGTTTCCCTGCAAGCTCTTTCCCCACAGAAGAGACATTGCATATGTTTTATCGTTATTTTCATGGCAAGTGTTCGTCTGAGCTCCAATCTATGGTCCCCCCCTCGCCAAACATTCACGAGAAACGTCTAGCTACAACCACTATTAACAATTTCCTCCACTCCCTATCTCTACCTAAATCTAAACATAAATTCCATAAACAGATTTTCTTTCCTAGAACTGCATTCCTGTGAAACTCTTTTCTAGCCTACTTTCCAACAGTATGGTCGGTTTCAAGGCCAACTGTAAAAAGTTCTTGTTGAGCCGTCCCCTTTAAAAATAAAATTATATCCAATTTTGACCACAAACGATCACTACACTGTTGTCCCGAACCACCGTACACACATTAGCCCTTATCCTCGAGTAGCCTTTGGGCCTTGATGGATGGTGACTCCCTTGTAAAAAAAAAGAATCTTAAACACAATTAACAACAGACATGAATTGCTAGGGAAAACATCAAGGATTCTTGATCGTATAAAATAATATGCAGTGAGGTGAAACAAGTCTTTGGACAAAACAAAAATGTTCATTTTTCAGAAATTTGGGACAAATGATATCAAACAAAATAATAAATAAAAACTTTCACCTTACTAAAATACATAGAAATGAAAAAAAAAAACATTTTTAAAGAAAATAAACAGTTATCAAACATTTCTTAAAATAGATAGTGAAACAAGTATTTAGAAATCTTTAAAGCTTTCTTTTCCATTATTAAACATTGTTTTAATTTTAACATTCCAGATCATTCTAGAAGATACTAGTTTGATATTGAGTAAACTTCTAGTCCTTCTCTACCCAGATCTCTCTCAAAAAACATTGCCACATGCCCAACCAAATGAACTCGAACAGTTCATAAAGGATCGTATTATTTCAGCACATAAAGATAACCAAAGCTACTGATGTATGGCACACATGTTGAATGTTCCTGGTAGTACTGTAGGGTACATTGTAAAGAAGTGGAAAGAGTCAAGTACTTCAAAAAACATGTCAAGGTCGGGAGCTCCTCGGAAAATTTCGGAAAGGTGGCAGCGAAAAATCTTGATAACTGTTCGAAATGATCCTTTTGTGGCCCATGAAGAGCTGCAAGACGACCATCAATAACGAACTGCACAGAGAAAGTCTCAAGCCTCACAAGACTTCTTTACTGAAGAATGTTCACCTTAAATCAAGACTAGAGTGTGTCAAAAAGTATATCAATAAGGATACCACATTTTTTGGTCATGTGCTATGAGACCAAAATTTAGCTATTTGGCAATAACGATGCAAGCGATGTATGGCATATAGACATTTATGCATATGATATGAAGAACACTATCTCTACCGTAAAGCATGGAAGAGGAATCATGATTTGTAACGGCTTTTATTCACATGGGATTGGAACAGTAGAAATAATTGAAGGAAAGATGAATGGAGCCAAACACAGGAATATTTTGGAGAATAACTTGCAAATGTCTGTGGAAAAAATGGGATTGTCTAGTGATTGGCGGTTTCAACAAGACAATGATCCGAAACATATAACAAAGGCAACTCAGAAATGATTTGAGGATTAGAGAATTGCAATGGTCCAGCCAATCACCAGGCTTGAATCCCATTGAAAATTTCTGGCTAATTTTGAAGAGACCGATTAGAACAAGACGCCCAACAAACGTCCACTAATTAAAGCCTATAGCCAAAGAAGAGTGGGAAACAATTCCATTAGGAATTTTCCAGGACCTTGTGAAAAACTATGGCAATCGTTTGACAGCAGTAATTAGTGCTAAAGGAATCCCAATTAAATATGAAATGTTTTTTTTGCCTCTGTCCAAATACGTGTTTCACTATCTATTTTAGGAAATGTTTAATAACTGCTTACTTTCTTTAAAAATTTAGTTTCTCTCATTTCTATGTAATTTAGTAATGTGAACGTTTTATTTTATTATTTTGTTTGATGTCATTTGTACCAAATTGCTGAAAAATGAACATTTTTGCTTTGTCCAAAGATTTATTTCACCTCACTATATAACTTGTATGTACAGAAAAGGTACCATATCAAAGTGGATAGCTGTCTAGAGGTCCTAGCTTAATGCCTAGATGCTATTTTCCTCTAGACAGTAAAGAACCAAGCAAAGCAATAATCATCCAGCCTCATGGTGTGCAGCTATGTGAAAACAAAGAGCTGTGTCAAATACGCCTAGACAGCTCCAGTTCTTGCTGAAGCCATGAAAAGAGGCAACACTTTGATTTCTAATCTCAAACTTAGCATGTGCAAGTTTTTTTCTTACTGCAAAATTGAAGATCCATTTCTCATCGTGGCCACCAAGTCCAGAGTGGTTGAAATTGCTACAGATATAACTCTGAATATACTTGGACAACAATTACATAAAAAAATAATAACTTGACGTGCTGTCTTTTTTGTTTTCAGATCAAATATTTGTTGAAAGTAACATTTCTTGGAAATAATATTTGTGCGTTTAGAGCTTCAATCTACGAATAGAAATCAACACAATTTTGTTCCAGAGATAACGAGGATTATACAGCAACTCGAAAAACTTGGCTAAGAAGTGAATTGACTAAAGGTATCTGTTAATTTTAATACGGTATTTTGAAAGGAATGGTTATTATCACAATATTTAATACTATCAGGACCCATGGAAATTCCATGGAATGAGAAATATATTTAATTAACTAATAAGCTTCAATAAAGTTGATACTTTTCTGAAAAGCACAAAAAAATTAATTTTGGGGACAGAATAACCAATACAATTTTTGAAAAAGGCGAAATTGGCGAAATTTAGCTTTGAAAAGGACAATCTGGCAATCCTAGACAAAAATATGAAAGTAACCTCTCTTTGATGTAGTCGTGTTTTCGAATATTTAATTATTGAAAGCATAAGGTAACTGACTAACTCTCGAAGGAACAAGCAGAATATTAAACTTTAAATATGGAAGAGCAAATACACAGGTGAACCAAAAGAAATGCTATATTAATCTGATCCTGCTCCGTGGCATTTTTTGTTTCTCCAAATTCAAAGGAATTATCAAAAAACTGGAAATACTTAAATGCTATTCTCACAACATTTTGGCCGATGCAACACTTGACCATCAATAATCTTTCATCTTTCTGAATTTTTTAGATGAGGATTCATTATTTCTGTTATTTAGATTATTTGGACTACTGTTCTCATTTTGAGTGTCATTTTTGCAAAATTTCAGTTGATGTAACCTCTGATCTGACCATCTCCAGGTGTAACTTTTCATAATCCGGAATTTTTCTATTGAAGTCGAGAATCTGCACAGAATTTTAAACGGAATGCAAGGACCCGTGGCGTAGTGGATAAGGTACTTGGTCAAATTCAATTGTAAGTCACATATTTTTTAGATTAAAGGTTTACTCCTCATGACGGGTGACACTCACAATACAATTGCGAATTACTTAGCACTTCTACTCAGTTATGACTGACAGAACATGGATTAAATAAAGTGATCCATTCGAAATTCCATGCAGATTTCTGAGTTGTACAAAAAGAGTCACGAGTTCAACAATACATCTGAAAACGTCGGAAATTACACGAATCGAAACATTGTAAAAATAACATTCCAGATGAGAACAGTAATCTAAATGATACAAATTGTTTAGGTGTGTCAAATTAGGGAATTTTTACGGAATTTTGAACAGAACTCTTCATTTAATCGCAGAACAGAAACCATATTGCATGTTACTGAATAGGTTATTTTTGTTGCGGTGGTTGGCAACTTCTTTATTTATCACAGACTCAAGCAATTTACTCATGATGTGCAAAAGACTGATTGGTTTGTACTGAGAAGCAGAGAAACGAACAATTTGGTTAGTATAGGAGCTAGTTCCGGTTGCAGTTTTTGATAACTATAATTGGAATGGTGTCAGGATTACTTGCTTTGATGGAATCAAAATTCTTGATGAGTCTGGCAATGTCTTGGACAGATATATGGATATCACTCAGAGTATTTTTAGTCCCGGGAAGAAATTCAGGGAATAGGCAGCCCTAGTTACTCAGGGTGGAGTTTAATGCAAAGTTTTTGGTAAAGAATTTGGCTTTGTCAGATGCTGAGATAATCACTGGATTATGGTTTGAATAGAAGATACGCATCTGTCTATTGTGCGTTCAAACTTGTGGGAACCAACCCTCTGCTTAGCTACTTTAGTTTTTACAGCATGGACAAAACACTATCGCATTTTTTGCAGTGGTTGTAAACAAACATTCCTAAAGGCAGCTTTATCTTCTGAACATCTATTACATTGAAAGCAATTGAACTAGTGTTTTTTTTTTACATAGGAGTCACCATTTATCAAGGTCCAGAGGCCACTCGAGGATAAGGGTTAAAGAGTGTATGGTAGTCAATGGGGCAATATCATAGTAATCGCTAGTAATGTAAATTTGGTAAATTCGATTACTTAAGGGGAACGGCTCATCAAGACATTGTTTACGTTGAACTTGAAGACAACCATATTGCAGTCAGCTGGAAAGCAGGCAAACGGAAGAGAGTTCCACAGGTGTGCAGTTCTAAAAAAGAAGCTTTGTTCATGGAATCTATGTTTAGGTTTAGGCACAGATAAAGAGTGGGGGAAATTATTGATAGTATTTTCAGCTAGACGAGTGTTTCTTGTGAAAGTTTGGCGAGGGGGGACCATAGATTGGAGCTCAGTAGAGCCCTTGCCATGAAAATAACGATAAAGCAGAGACAGGCTCGTAATATCTCTTCTGTGAGATAGAGGTTGCAGGGAAGAGAAAAGGACATCTCCTACGAGGCTACGAAGTCTACTTTGAACTCTGTTAAGGCAGGATAAGTCCTTTCTAGCAGCTCCTGCCTAGATGTGGCAATAATACTCCATCGTTAGACGTACCTGGCTCTTATAAATGCAGAGAATGGCATTAGCAGTGAGATATCTACTGGATCGATAGAAGGATCCTACCATTTTTTCAGCGACCTTGGAAATGGATTTGATGTACGTGTTCCATTTCAAATCAGGTATAAAGCTCACGCCTAGAAGCTTGTCAAAACATGAAGCCTCCCCAAGATGAGAGTCATACATTCCAATTGATGTAAAAGTAGAAGCTTGGTTTTAGATGCATTAAAATTAACTAGCCGCTTTTTCCTTGTGCTCAAGATCAGAGGAGAGAGAATCAGATAGAACTTGGTCGTTTACAGCCTTTGATGTGCTGCCATTATGGTAGTGTCATCAGCATAAATGTCTACGACTAATCTAAGAATGTGATTTGGAAGATCATTGATGTAGATCAGGAAGAGAGTAAGACCCAGGATGGATCTCCGAGCAATATGAGCTTCTGATTTCTGTCCATCAATCACTACTCTTATGAACCTATCAGAGGGAAATGATTTACTAATTGAAAAGGCATTTCCAGCTACATACCATAGCTGGAAATTTTGTGAAGTAGACCTTTATGCCATAACCTATAAAAGGCCATTGATATGTCAAGAGCAATTGCCCTAGAAACGAAGCCTGCATCGAGAGATTTGCTAATCTTATGAGATATAACTGTAGGCACGTCTGCTGTAAAGCGAGCAGAACGGAAACCATATTGCACGTCACAAAGGAGGTTATTTTTGCTGAGGTGGTTGACTACTTCTTTATTTAACACAGATTCCAGTAACTTACTCATAACTGTACTGAGAGGGAGATGACCGATAACATGAATACTTAAATACAGGTTATACTGATGAAATTTTCCAGGGTGTTTGGAAGCAATTCTCCTTAAACAATGCTTAAACAACTTTATAAGTATGGGAGCTAGTTCTGGTTGAAGCTTTTTCAGCACTATAATTGGAATGCCGTCAGGGCTAGTTGCTTTACTCGAATCAAGGTTTTTGATTAGCCTGGCAACACCATGCATAGATATTTGTATGTCGCATTGCGTGTTTTCTGATACAGGAGGAAATACAAGGAGTTGGTGGCGTTGGTTAGCTTGGCAAAGAGTTTGGCTTTGTTTGATGCTGACGCGATTACCTCAGGTCTATTGATGATAGTTGAGATAGAGCACACGCTTCTGTTCAGGATCCTGTTTGTTATTTGCCAAAACTGGTGGGAACCAAGCCGCTGATCCCAGCTACTTTGGACTTAATGGACTGGGCATACGACTTTCTCGCGTTCTTCATTAATCTTTTGCAGTGGTTGCTGGCAGTCCTGAAAGTGGATTTAGTCTCAGTACATCTGTTACATTGGAAGCAATGAAAAAAGTGATTTCTGTGTGCATTAGCAGCAGTACATTCCGCAGAGAATCACAGCTGGCTGCTAGGTTTTTGCTGAATTTTTTTAGGGTATGAAACGGTCTATACCTACAATTAACCATTCTGTCAGGTTTGATATTATAGAGGACACATCCTTTTTAAATATGGAACATGGAGGTAAATCTGATATAAATGTACGGAAGCTGTTGGGGGGTGGGAGGACAGCATGGTCTGCTGTGCGATAGACGACCCTGTCCCCATGTATAATGGTGGATGTATTTAATGGTAGAGGAATTGAAAAGACAAAAGGTCACATAATGAGGACGAAAACATACCGTTATATATCAGCGAAAGAAATGCAATTTATTTACATAAATATACATGAAGGAGCGATAGAAAGAATAAGAGTTCGTTACTTGTGCTTAGTAGCTGTGAAAAGCTGACTGGCTAGTCAGGGGGTGCTGTGGTAGTCCATTGCCACCAGACTGGTGTTTGTTACATCTTGACTGCTTGAGGGTCCGGCGCGAAAGAGAAAAAAATATGAGAAAAAGGAAGTGACATAGCTAGGTCGCTCTTCGAGTTAAAGGGCGACAATTGAGTTAGCCTTGGAGTTTTAACTCCCACAATACTCCCTTCCTAGTCAGCTGGAAGCTAGAGAAAATAAAAGATAACTGGAGAAAAATATGCATATATATGTGCGTGTGTGTGTGTCCACTGTATAGAGAACGAGAGAGAATTTTTTTTATTTATTAAGTATCAGGGTGAAAGGATAGAGTTGCGACGTTAAAGAATATCAGGAAAAAATGTGTTAAAAACTTGTACAACTGTAGGATGGTCACAGGAATGACATTGTGAGTTTGAGTGCGAGTGTTGCGGTCATAGACTGTATTGCCTGGAGTCTGTGAAGCGTGCGCAAGGGTCATCATGGTGGGTTGAAGTTGGTTCGCGTTGGTCGCGAATGCGTCGCCTACACGCTTACGGTCACAAGTGGGTCTGCAAGGAAATTTGTCCGTCTGTAGAGAGCTGTGTCAACATTGTTCAGGTGCTTGGGCGTACTCAGTGGGTCGGTATAGTCTGAACGTCCAGGGATGAGTGTGCATGATACAGCTTACTCATGTTAGCTGGAGAACTTCAGTGAGGTGAGGTGAGGTGAGTCGTTGTGAGATCCAGAAGAATACAATGTTTGGTGAACATCTTTGAGTTGGTTGTCGCGTCTGTTGCTAGAAAAGATTGATATCCTGTAAGGTGTTGTTAGAAAGGGTGGATATGCCGTGGAGAGGCTTGTTGCACCGTAACATGTTGCTGGAGAGGCTTGTTGTTGCTTTTTCCTTTCCATAATTGTGGAAAATTGGAGTTGAAATAACGTGAGAATTGCTATTTGAGTTAAGTGGTGGGATTGTTGCCACACGTTCTCCATGATGAAATTGAAAGCTGAAATTTTTTTTTTTAATTTGCACATGGCAAAAAAAAAATATTTAGATTAAGTGTCAACGTGAAAAAGAAGGAGTTGCGTAGCTAGGTCGCTCTTCTGAGTTAAAGGGCGACAATCGAATTAGCCTGGGAGTTTTCAACTCCCACAGAGCCATAGAGTATCGATACATTGTACGATGGAGAGGTATGTCTGAGAACTTATTACATTTCGTTTTTATTTGAACTGATACAACAGAGTTGTCAAAAGATCTCAGTGAGGGCAGAATGGAAGATGAACAGGGCAAGTTGCGAGGAAAAGGTCTATGAGACTAGCTAACTGACCGTCAATGTCGGTCAACTGATGGGTTCACAAACAATCTGAGTGAGGTCATAAGCAATGGAGAAATCGTGACAGAACCTCACCTCACCATCTGTCTTGTTTGAGTGGGCTAACCAGTCCACACTGTGAACATTGAAGTCTTCACAGACGTGAATCTTAGCTAAAGGATGAGCAGACAGGATGTGATCAATTTTCTCAGATATGCTCTTAAAGATAGTAACTCTGCTGTAGTGGGGGCGATAGAGGACAAATATAAGTGCAGTAGTGTGAGCAAGTGCAACTCGGAAGCACATATAGGGTAATTTTCATAAATCTTCTCTGGAGATGTCTCTACCACATGAAAAGCCATCTCATAGATAGTCACATATTCTATGCCCACGGCGATCTTGGGGGTCAGATTTGGATGTTAAATTAGAATATCCTTTAATTACAAACTCATCTAGGGAAATAGTCAGTCCAATGCTTGTTTCCCTTAGGAATAATAGGTTTGGTTTAGTCTCCTGGAAGTGGGTTTCAACATCTAGAAGGTTTGAACGTAGACCCCTGATATTTTCTGTATGCAATGGCAGCAGCACATTCAGGAGCATACCACAGTTAGTATTTGGTTTCAGTTGGAGTTTTTTCTGAGGTATGTCACTGTCAGTAAAAACTGTTAGTCAATCTGTTCATTCAGATGCTGTAGAGGACACTGCTTTTTGAATATGAATCATAGTGGTATTTCATATATGAATGAACAAAAACTGTCGGCTATCAAGTAGTGGTGATGAAGAGAGATATCTGAGGTCTTGTTAAACTTAATTTAAACAATCGAGTGGTCGGAGCACTCAAGGGATGTGTAATACTTTCAGGGGATCATGTTGTATGGCAAGTATTCAGCTTAATCATATTGACAAAATAGATATCATTAGATCACTGAAGTTAAGCAACGTTGAGCCTGATCAGTACCATATTAGTGACCATTTATGAATAATTGACACTGTATGCAGGAGGGGTTCAGCATCATTCAAGAACTGCAAAAACCTAACCTAGTCATCTCCCATGACGGGAATATATAAACAAATGATGACTGCTTGTGAATTTGATATTCCCATGAATCTTCTTCCTGCAAAGGAAACTGATTCAACCAGCTTAGAGTGACTGTCACTTAGGTATGGTACTGCAAGTATATTGCATTGTCTGTCTTTGTTCTGTTTAATTTGGAAGGAGTGAGTTTCATCAATTTTTAAAAATTCCCTAGTTTGACGGGAAAGCACTGTGCTGTATTTCTATTTCCTTGTTATTAAATAATCATAGTGAAGCTGAGTGGTAAAAGGAATTACTCACCGCCTACAGTCGGTGTAACCATTTTGCTGAAATAAGTGAAATATCATGGCTCATTTTGTGATGGAGATAAAGATGATGTGGCGTGATCATATATATATATAAGTGAAACTTGGTAAGTGAGGGTTGAGGATATGCGTTGCATGGAAATAAATATTAAAATGAAACTATGCATGTGTAATGTGAGTCTTAAACAGATTTTACTCTGATAACCTCAGAGGAAGATAAAATTTATATAGTACAGGGAGCTGTTTGCAATACAGGAGTCTTCAATGGTATGACCACATTGACGAATTGCATAAGAGTAGATGTAATTAAGTTGTGGTCAGTTTTTAAGGGAAGGTCAAGCAAAGAATATAAAGAAGTGATAAGGATGTATTTGAGAGAAAGAGGGATAAATAAAGACCTGGTCAGAGATGTGTATATTTGGAAGTCAATTTTTAAAAGTCGCTCAGGACATTTCAGCATCTAAAACAGATGTAAAAGCAAATATGATTATAGCGATAGGGTTTGGGTTAGTAAATGGAGAACGGGTTATTTAGCAGGAGAAGGGAAAACATGGGAGGAAATGATAAAAATGATTTTAAGAGAAAGAGGGATAAAGACGTGGACAGAGATAGGTTAGTTTGAAAGTCAATTTCCCAAAGCTGTCCAGTACATGCCAGCATGTAAAACGGACATTAAACTAAATATGATGATGGTAGTTGGTGTAATGCAGACGATCCTCGACTATGTCGTCGACTATGGAATAAATACTATTCAAATTTCAGTCCCTTTTTTTTAAGAAAAAAGGTTAAAATTATCTGCAGTTTTTTAAAAATCATCACTGACTTTTGCACTCCTCATCAAAATATGTGGTGCAATGGATACTGTCATAGACTATGAAATCGGCTGCGCTAAAACAACTTTGAATAAATATATCATTTTCTTCTATGTGCTAATACTATTATGGAAAATATGAAGCCACGATTTTACACCTTCGAGCTATGAGCGAAATAGTGACTTGTATTCAATGAATCGTTTACAATAGCGATAGAGTTTCAGAAATAAATAACCCCAAAACAGCTGATATTTTTTATGGAAATCTCTCCAGTCAAAGCATAAAGCTACTTGACATAAGAAGCTTAAGAAAGACGAAAGTACAAAATAAGAGAAACAAAAGTTACAAGGCTGCATAAAGAAACCCCAAGTTCCATTTTCTACTTTCGTTATATGTTATAAAACAAACGAATCCTTAAAATTCTTAAGAAAATATTTTTACAAAGTTTTCACAGGAAGTTAAGACTTAATTCTTTTGAGATGTCAGTGACAATCAATACCTTAATTGAGTTTAGGTGCACGATGTCTAAACTTAAATAATGCACTAAATGACCTCATTTAGATGAATTACAGAAACCTGCACAGTTGTTCGCACTTCAGAAATATCTATTGAAAAACTTATTTTATTGATTATTGGATTGATTTTTTTTTTACTCTATAAGTGGCATTGTCCTTTCAGCTGTTGTTTTGTCTGTCACGCTTAATTTTGCAACTGGATTTTTATCGCTAGACCTGTAGACTGAATATTACTTTAAATGAGGCTCTGTCAGTCGGTCGCCAATCACGTTCAATTTTCAAGCAGCTTTTATTTAGTTTTAGCAAAAGTTTGAAATAGAATATTTAGATGTGTACATCTCTTAGTCTGATTTTATTTACTTGCCTTACATGAGGGCAAAGTTAGACACAAGGTCCGTTTTTAATGTGGGAAAATTCAACTATCTGAAAAAGCGTACTTCAGAATGAGACAAAAAATGTCCTCACTTCAGAATGAACTCTCCTTCACCGACCAAAAACAAAAATAATGTAAAAAAGTGGATCTTGTGTTTACTTTCGACAACTTCGTAATTCTCACTTATTTTACATTCGTATTCCGTGTAATGTTTCTGGCAAAGGAGGAAGAATTGCTGTTTTAAAATTGGGATATATCTGCTTAACACTTATTGTTGGCTCATTTTTGGCCTTGAGGTCATGTATATTTTTTAGCTCCTTATATCAAGTGACTTCATGCATTGTCTGCAGTGAGTTCGATAAAAAAAAGTATGAAGTGCAATATCAGAACAGATACCACACGTTTTTCATTGCTGTCTGTCACAATCTAGTTTAAAATCACATTTATTCTATCACACTTCAGTTTGAAATAACTTATTTAGATGTGTCTACACGTCTCTATAAGCGTCTATGCTCCTCCGTCACTCTGTGACACAAGGTTGAAATAACAATTATAGATTCAACCATACATTATACTGGACAGTCTATCTATTTGTTTTTTTTGGGTTTTTTTTACAAGGTGGGGGGGGGTCACCACTTATCATAGCCCAAAGGCCATTCGAGGATAAGGGCTAATGAATGTAAGGTAGTTGTGTAGTAATCATTAATTATATAAGTTGGGCAAAATTTGATTATTTAAGGAAAATGTTTAACAAGAACTTGTTTACATTAGACTTGAAGGCTACCATATTGTAGTCGGCCGAAAATTAGGCCAATGGAACAGTGTTCCACATGCAGGCAGTTCTAGGAAAGAAACTATGCTCGTGGAATATGCGTTTAGATTTACACACAGATAGAGACTGGAGGGAATTGTTGATAGTGGTTGTAGCTAATCGAGTGTTTTTGTGAAAGTTTGGCAAGGGGGATCATAGACTAGAACTCTGACGAACACTTGCCATGAAAATAATGATAGGTCAGCGGCGTGTGGCTTTTGTCTGTCACATTTCATTTTCAAACAGCATCTTCATCTCTGTGTAGATTGAATGGACACTTCTTAAGAACAGATCTCTTCTTTTCAGCATCGGTGCATGTTTCTGATCAAAGGAGTATATTTGGGATACAGATCTTTTATGTTTGCTAATCGGAGCACTCGATGAACCTTTTTAATTAAAGGAAAAGAAAAAAATAAATAAATCTTATTTTTATTCTTTATTCATTGATTCATTCAACGCTTAATATTCCTTGTAATAAATTATACACAAGAAGAAATCAATAATTAATATGTAAATTCCGCCATTTCCCAACACAATAAAAATGTCTTGCACTGATTCAGGATTTTATTGCTTTTCATTAAGAATAACAAAATTAAATCTATAAATTTTACAAATTTGGCTTTAATTAAAAAAAAAAAAAATCTATTGGAATGTGTTCACTCATATGGTTCATCAAAATAATGATAAAAATTTGAGGATATTTCGATGATGAGAATTTAAGTTTTGGCTAGCGAAATACGCTTGTGCAATAACATTTTGTTTTAGCCTACAAGTCCAATATAAACAAGTTCTTGCTGAGCCGTCTCCTTTAATAATCCAATTCTACCCAACCTACACTATTATCAATTACTATACTACAACCTTAAATTCATTAACCCTCATTCTCGAGTGGCCTTCAGATCTTAATAAATGGTGACTCCCTTGTAAAAAAATAAGAAGAAATACGTTAAAAGTGGTTCTATAATATTGTTATGACTACATATTAAGCAAGATAACACCATCAAGAAATAAACAAACAGTCAAAACATTTTTAAATTATTTGTGCTTTGGACTGTTGTTTTTGACCGACCAATTTGGCATAACGGTAAGAGTATTCACTAATGGACTAGGAGATCAGAGTTCAATTCTCGGTCAAGTCATACTCAATACTTAAAAAATAGTACTTTATGACTCTTTGCTAAACACCCAGCATTATAAAGGCAGGATCAGGGCTAAGTGGAAGCTGCTAAAATCGCTTTTGATTAACATCACATTAATAATTTTGCTAGAAAAGTATATTTTATCAATGCTTTCCTTTATTTTCTTCTTCAATACACAGAATATATATATATATATATATATATATATATATATATATATATATATATATATATATATATATATATACAAGGTGAAATTGTCTCTGTGTGTGTGTGTGTCTGTGTGTGTACATTTCCCTACCAAAGTCAATTTTCCGTCTACAAACTCGAGATTTGATATAAGAAGAATTGAGATTTGGGAAAATCTTTTTAATCGATTTTCGGCCAGAAATTTGTCTGTCAAGGGATCAAAGTTCTACGATTTTACCCTTAAAAACTCTACCAAACTCATCCGTCAATTTTGAGTCTAAACACTGGAATTTTAGATGTAGATTACTTCGACATGGATCAAACTTTTTAATCAGATTTGAGCCCAAAACAATAAATGTTAAGAGGGTCAAAATTGGGGTCAAAGTTTAAAAAAGATTGACCTCTGCGGTCTCTACCAAATTACTCAGCCAATTTCTGGTCTAAATAGTTGAAATTTTACACACAGTGTAATCAAAGATTAGGCAAGCGTTTTAATCGGTTGTTGACGATAATTTGAGCTGCCAAGGGGACAAAGTTCAAAAGATTTGACCTTTGCAGTGTCTAGCAAACTATTCAGCTAATTTTGGGTCAAAACATTTGAAATTTATACATAGCGGGTATTCAGACATGCGGCAAGTATTTTCAATAGTTTTGGGGCGAAATTTTCGCTGCCAAAAGTTCAAAGTTGAAAGAGTTGACCTATGCAGATTCTACCAAACTCCTCCACCAATTTTGAGTCTAAACACTTGAAATTTTAAATGTAGACAACTTGGACTAGCGTCAAACGTTTTATTTTGATTTGAGACCAAAACAATAAATGTTAAGGGGTCAAAATTGGGGTCAAAGTTAAAATAATTTACCTTTGCAGTCTCTACCAAATTACTCAGACATTTTTTGATTTAAACATTTGAAATTTTCTATAAAGGGTATTTGCACATAGTGCAAGTTATGAACAGTACATAGGGCCCAAGCAAAGCCGGGTTAAACTGCTGGTATATATATATATATATATATATATATATATATATATATATATATATATATATATATATCGTAAAATTGCCTACTCACTAATGAAACAGTTGTAAGGGAAAAAATCCAGGAAATAAACGAAGGTTATAAAAAAGAAAACGTGAATCTTTGAATTTTCAACAAAATTTTACTATATATATATATATATATATATATATATATATATATATATATATATATATATAAAGCTGAACGTCTGTGTGTGTGTCTGGTCACAAATAGGCTCCTATATGGTTGACTATTATAGAAAACTGATCACATATAATGATAGACGATGTATCGAGACACAGGAATTGGTATGTTTGATCTGGCATTATGATGATTCATTAAAATTGTGGGGCCTGCGTTCGTGCCTGGTCCACAAAATATGGAAATAAAAAATTTAAAAATTAAAAAAAAAAACGTTTACAAGTGTTTTTGATATAGATGTACATAATGATACTTTGATAAGTATGTTTTAACTTAAATAGGGATGGTATAATAAAATTGTGGGGTCTGCGTTCGCACCTGGCCTCCATAGAATGGAAATAGGCATAAACTTTAATGAAGACTTTTCATATCTATCTACGTAAGTATACTTTGATAATTATGTTTCAGTTTGAAGAAATATGGTATGATAAAATTATGGGGTGTTCGTTCGCACCTGACCTCCATAAAATGTAAATATGTCACAAAGTTTAACAAGGTTTCTTAATATAGATCCACAGAATATTGTGATAAGTGTTTCAGTGTGAACAGGTATGGTATAATAAATTATGGGGTTTATCTATTTTATTTTTATTTTCATCATATTTTGCTTTGGTTTTGATACCCCCAAATTCGAAGGTATTTCTTTACAACCCTTTCTTTTCATAACCTATCATACTTTCATAAATCAGAGTCCATTTTCTGTAGGCTGTTTTTGAATCCAGTCAACGACGGTACTTTTGCTAGTATATATATATATATATATATATATGATTATTTCATTTAATCACATAAATTAATATACAAAGATATAATTTTATGTGTAAATTTTTCACTATTTCCTTCAACAGCGCTCAATACATAGGTAAAGCTAGGTAGTAAGTTATGAAAATATATCTGGCAATTAAGCAAAATATTCCGTTTCTCATTCTCGTGAAGCCTGACGAATTCTCACAAGAGAATGAAATATTCTGTGTAGCTTAATTGCCATATATACTTTCATAACTTACTGTATATATATATATATATATATATATATATATATATATATATATATATATATATAGCACTTTATACCCAAGCATCAAGGGAATGAGAGGAGCTGTCTGAATGTGACTGCTCTCTTTCCCTCTCTCTCTTAATGTCTAAAAAAATAGAAAGATTTTCTTAGCTCATCAGGTACATGTTACTAATAACTTCCTGTCTTGTGTGTCGTCTGAGCTCCAATCTGTGGTCCCCCCTTGCCAAACTTTTACGAAAAACACTTTTCAATTTGAAACGATTATCAATAATTTCTCCCACCCTTTATCTGTGCCTAAAACTAAACGTAAATTCCATGAATAAAGTTTTTTTCTTAGAACTGCTCGCATGTGGAACTCTCTTCTCCAGTTTTCCTGCTGTCTAACTTACTACAACATGGTCGTCTTCAAGTCCAACATAAACAAGTTCTTAATAAGCCGTCCCCTTAAGTAATCCAATTTACTAAATTTCCACTACTAACGATATTGTCTCATTGACTACCGTACACTCATTAACTCTTATTCTTGAGTGGCCTCCGGGCCTTGATAATTAGTGACACGTTTCTAAAAAGAAGAAAAAAAAAAAGCACTAAACTACCACAACATTTAACCCTAACTCTAGTTTTTAATTTCTAACAGATTTTTTTTCATTTCTCTGCTTGCTTTAATCTTATGCGAAAAATACAGATTTAGTATTAGTTAACCAATACTGAAATACATCGTAGTATAAGGATTATGGCTTAAATAACTGTATTTTATAAAAGCCTGAAAAAAAAACTCATGTTAAAAAAAAAAAATAATAATAATAATAAACATTTGTATTATTTGGATTTTTCGGACTACTGTTTTCACTTTGAGTGATATTTTCACAACGTTTCGGTCATCTCCTGACACTCATTAACCCTTATCCTCAAGTGGCTTGAGAGCTTTGATAATCGGTGACTACCTTGTAAGAAACCAGAAAAGAAAATCTAAACCAGGCTCAGCAGGTAACCCAGCATGTACATTTGTTTCTATTCTGCCTCTAATAATGATGATATTTTATTTCACAATCGACATGAAGCTAACCATTTCAATATGTTTCTGTACAATGGTTATAATTTATTCATTTCATAATCAAGATAAGGATAACAGCTTGAATAAATCAGTTTAGAATATAAAATTCTTTTTCTCCTTCAACAGAGTATTCTTCTTTGATTATCATCTCAGTGGAAACTGCTGAAATTACTTTTGATTATAACGCATCAATAATTTCGCCAGAAAATTATAATTTTCGAAACGTATATTCATGCATAAAAAACCTGTTAATAATTGCTAAATGAATCAAGCCCCGGTGGGATTAAAACGTTGGTCACGTGATCGCATAATTAACATTCTTTTCTTAAGTGGTTCAACCACTCAACTAGAGCAGCTGCTAAATGGTCGGAAATAACACACCATAGATTCAGACGAAATAGAGTGACTACAATTGCCAAGTGGGAACACATAAAATCAGATTAGTTCATCGAAATATCCCACTTTCTTCTTGTTGTTGCTGCTTCTAATAAATATGATTATAAATCTAATTTATCTCCAAGAAAATAAAGATATTTCATAATTTTCTTGTTTTTCACACGTTTTCGGAAATTAAGGCAATATGGCTGTTATCTTTGCAACTGATCTTCCGATAAAGGAAACTAAAAGAGACAACGGCCATAAAGAACAACCAGAAGTTCTTAGAACAGAATCGCCATTTTCCTGAGGTTCATAAATTCACAGTTTTGAAATTGTTGTAGCTGAAATTCCCTTTCATTTGTCCCAATGGTTAGACAAGCGTAAGTTTTTTTTTAGTTTTCTTCTAGCTGGAGATGGGACATCTTAATAGATATATATTAGAAAGCCATGAGAATACCGGGAACGGTCATATTATTTTATATTTTTTCAAAATTCAAGTGCGACAATTCAATTCGACTGCAGAGATTTTGTTTGTATCCAAAATACTTAAAACATTTTAATCAGTAAAAATCATAAAATTTGTTTTTCTCATAAAAAAAAATCACTTGACCAATTTAAGCGATTTTTTAAATATAAGATATTCGTTCTATGTCGAATACGTACATCATGAATCATGAAGATTTTTCTGTATCTTTGTTTTTCAATCAAGTGTAATTCTAAAGAAGCTCCATATTCTTTATTACTTACAACATATAATATGGTGCAACTGAATTATCTGGATATGACTAGTTGGAAAGGGGAGGTAGAAAAGGTCTTCACTAGCATATTTTTCCTCTCAATGGGCTTGTAAACATTTCTTGCCAGAAAGACTCGTATCTTGCTGAAAACATAAAACCAACACTTTAGTAATTTTTCAATTTTTATAGGTTTAAAACACATTACTTGATGCAAAATTTACAAGAGGTTTCCAATATTTCCTCTGACGCCTATATATATATATATATATATATATATATATATATATATATATATATATATATATATATATATAGGGTGGAACGAAAGAATTGGCGTCCTAGAAAAACGGGTTTCTTTTGTATTGCAGACCATCTACTAGTTAGCCAGTTGTGTACACATTGCAAGAGCGATAGGAGCCTTCTAGCCATGTCTGAAAGTAACACAATGTTCAGCGAATGAAATTGGAGATGCGCCACTGAACAGCTCATGCTCTTTACTGATCCAAATTATGAAGCAGGACCATTGCCAGCATTCTCAAAGTGCAAATCTGGACGGTTCAACGTCTGAGAGCACAGCTCAATGAAGTTTCCAGCCACGATCATGGCCCTTTTGTATGGTTTCAAGTGAGGGCCACATCATGCCACCTCACATCTTCGAAGTTGGCTTGAAAGTCAACACCAAAGTGTATCTGGATGTGCTGAAGAGTGTGATGATCTTTTGGTGCAATCAGATGGCCGCTGACAGACTCTGGTTGTGGCTGCATGACTTGGCACCGGCCCACAAGTCCAAAGAGACCCAAGTTTGACTTCAGAAGGAGTGATATGACTTTGCATCCTTCTCTTACGGGTCATCCTCCTCCCCCGACCTGAACCCGCTGGACTACTTTATTTGGTCATATGTTGACCAACATGACCTCCCACACACCAAAGACAGCCTCATCGCCGCCATCCACTCAGTATTCATCGAGCTCCTGCCAGCACTTGTAGAAAAGGCATCCTCTCAGTTCCGGACCCATATCAAGGCGGTGATTGAGGCTGAACGTGGCTACATTGAATGGACATCAGCTCTACTACATAATCAAGTTACCTGAATTGATTTTTTCAATAAAAGTTTTAAAATAAAACTGTATATGTTTTTATTAGTTTATTTTTGCAATACTTTGAATGGAGATGTAAACTCTCTTGTGGATCTCCAACAGTATAAGATGAATAAAAACATAACTAAACCAATATTTTTCAAAAGTGCTCAATACGTGTGCAGAACTCATAAATTGATACAATGTTTACATAATTTTACCATATATATAATACTAGCATGGAATAAGAAAACGGATAAAAACATGTAAATGTAATCGCCCCCCAAAAGAAGTATTTGATACCCTCTCCACCAGATATTTCGGCAGAAGGGATCACTGTCCTAAGAAAATTCACGATTTTGTTAACCTAAAAAAATAACGTTTATAAACGTTATAATAAATGCGTGCGTTTTTTTTTTATTTTGGCAAATGTGTAGTTTAGCGGCGGAAATTATTTGACAGACAAAAAAAATATAAAAACTATTAGACCCAAAGGCTAAAATAAAACAAAAAAAAAGTTCATTTTTATGTTTTTTATCATTTTTTATTAGACTAAATGTGCACGCCTTACACGTTTAAAATTTGGCCTTTTTTAGGTTTGACAGATTGGCTTTTTTAAGGCCAAATTTGGCCTTTTTTACGCTCTTTCATTACAACAAAAAATATGGCGGCCAAAAACATAGTTCATGAAAGAGCTTAAAAAGGCCAAATTTTAAAAGCAATATAGCAGCCTTGAATAATAAATATAAATGATAAAAAAATAATAAAAATGAAATTTTTTTCTGATTTTATTTCAACCTTTGGGTCTAACAATGTGTTTTATATAAAAATAAATAGTTTTTATATTTTTTTTTTTTGTCGTAAGGGCACTTTTTTACTGGCTATAATTTTTTTTGTAAATAAAGGTAATTTTCGATTTACTTTTTTAGGGGGAGGCTTTAGATTTGCTTTTTATTTGTCGTTTTATGTTTCTAATGTAATCCCCCCTCCCCCTCCCCCCCAAAATTTAATTTGTCATATTTTGGGGTTTGTTTTGTTTATTAACTTGTTTGGTGAAAGTAGAGAATGGTCTCATAAAAAATAATTAAATGTATCGTTATTTTATGTTTCCAATGTAATTCCCCCCCCCCAGAAAAAAGCAAATTGTATTTTTCAGATTTTGTACCCCTCCTCCCTCAATCGCCAAACTTGAAAAAATGCTAGGTTACATGTCTCATTGAACGTTTGGTGGTCAAAAATTGGGTGATCATTTTATGTTAAATTTATATAGAAAAGTGATCCACCACTATAACATGTTATTTTTTTTTTCCAAATTTCTTCTCTCATAATATTTATAAAGACTGTTTAAATGTATTAGGCTTAAAAAAAAGTAGATCTCCATTTTTTTAGGGGTTAAACGCCGCTGGGTCACGTCGTATAAGGTTACCTTTTTAATTAGAAAATTAAGTTTGTAATCGATGAAATTAACGCGAAAAAAGTTTGTAATCGATGAAATTAACGCGAAAAAAGTTTGTAATCGATGAAATTAACACGAAAAAAGTTTGTAATCGATGAAATTAACACGAAAAAAATTATTAAACGACGCTGAATTACATGAACTTTACTAATTTCTGTATTACCGTTGAAGCAATAAAATAAAACAAACAAATCAAATCTTTTCAGTTTTTTTCGTAAGTATTTTTTGTTGTTTGAATATTTTAAAAAGCAAACAATAAAAGCCAAACATTTTTCGGTACTTTTACAGTTTAATCAAGACATTAAAAAATGAAAATATCCAAAAAAGCTTATATTGTACGTATCCGTTTTGAACTGAAGATCTCTGAAATAAAATTCCACTTAATTTGATCGAGTATTTTTTTTATACAGCGGAAAAACACATTTTTATGACAGCACGTTGAAGGCAGTCATCTTGGATTAAAAAAAATTTGTTTGGATTGTAGAAACGCCACGGGGAGATAACTCCAGTTAAAGCGCCGACACTCCCTCCCCATCTTTATTACTAGCTTTTCTTATTAAAAATCGAACCTTTTGCTCGGTATCATAACAAATTGTTTTTTCGCTGTAAAAAAACCCAAAAAAACTACTTGATGAAATTAAGTGAATTTTTTTTTCGGAGAACTAAATTCCATAACGGATACGTACAATTTAAACTTTTTTTTCGATATTTTCATTTTTTAATGTCGTGATTAAATTGTACAAGTACCCATTTTTCTATCTACGCGGAATTATTTTTCCAGCTAGAAACGTAATGAAAAATTACCAAATGATATTTGGTGAACATTTGTTTTTTTCATGCATAGCATCTAGGGGCAACTAACTCTAATTTATTAAATAACAATTTATTAAATAACAATTTTAAATAGAATACTTAAAATAATTCTTTCGCTAAAAACATTAACTAAGATACCGTTATTTAATAAAATCGATTTTTCTTAGTGTATATGCAAATAAGGTGATCTTTTAATTGTATATTTTTTACATATATCGTACTATATATAGAAATAAATGAAAGATTAAAGTAAGACACATTTTGTATATATTAATCAAATTGTGAACAAACAGACAGACATACAGGAATATGAATTTATATATATATATATATATATATAGAGAGAGAGAGAGAGAGAGAGAGAGATGTGTGTGTGTGTGCAGAATTGGAATATCAAGACAATATTCAATTAGATTCTGGTCAGGTGATTGATTTAACCCCTGAAGTAGAGCAACTTTGTTTCTGAACCTAAGCATTCATGAATTACTTTTGCTATCGGCTTTAGGTCATCAACACATCCTAACCTTCCTCAAGCCCCAACTGTTGCAGAACCGAGTGAGATGCAACTGTCTATGAAACTATGAAATCAATATCTATATAAATACGTTTTCTATCGCTTTTTCGTTTTCAATTGTGTTTTCATTCGTTATATAAATACGTCCATCTTTATTTTTTCAAGTATTTTTGAATTTAAAAACGGTGTCTTCATTTGAACTCTATTTAATACAGATCAACGTCCATGTGTCAACCTTGCATATGCAAATTTAATTTTTATGAGCAAAGAGGGCGAGGCTTAATTTTAATAATAACTGATAAATATAAAAAGAAAAGAATGCGTAATCAACTATGCAAATTTAAATTTCATGATCAAAGTTTAATCTCAATAACATCTGACAATAATTAGAAAAAGGAAAGAATTTATTTTATTTCTAATACAGCTAAAAAACTATTATTATTATTATTATTATTATTATTATTATTATTATTTTATTATTATTATTATTATTATTATTGTTATTATTATTGTTATTATTATTGTTATTATTATTATTGTTATTATTATTATTATTATTATTGTTATTATTATTATTGTTATTATTATTATTACTTTTATTGTTGTTATTATTATTATTATTTTATTATTATTATCATTATCATTATCATTTTCATTATTATTATTATTATTATTATTATTTACTCTCTAAGAGTTCTCACATAGACAATCACCAGCAATCAATCACTGAAAATAACCTGTGGTGTTCCCTGGAATTTGAGTGACAACAAGTCTGCCGTGCTCTTAACCTCGCTCAATAAATAGCGAAGATGATTTCATGTTATTGCAACAACAGTTTACCATTAGTTTCTCGCTGGCAACAGCCATTGGTATTTCCTGGGATTTGGGTACCAAAAAGCTTCCTTAAGGTTTCAGTGTTCTCCACATTCTTCCAGCAGACATTTAGTTAGAGCTCTCCCTCCTCAGTCCTTCCATCCTACCTGATCCTTTATGGCTATTTGTTGTAGTGCCAACCAATGCTGACACCACAATTTCTTTTTGGAGGGAGGCACAGTTTACTTAAAATATTGCGGTTTCAGTTTTCTTGGTTCCATCTAGTCATGATCTTTTTTTTTTAAATCAATTTTCACCTCAAATAAGGAACAGTGCAACTTTGAAGTAGGGATCTACTATCGGGGACATAATTTGCAGGGGCATTGTAAAGGGAGATAAGTAGCAAGATGTTTGTTCACATTACACTTGAACTTCTGCATATCAGTACAGTTTGGAAAGCAGAATCTCGGAAGGGAGTTCCAAAGTCTAGCAGTTCTGGGGAAGAAACTATTGGAGTAAAAGGCTTTCTTACACCTAGAGATCTCTACTTGTCGGGTTTGTCGAGGGTAGTCATGTCGAGGGGGTACAAGTGCTTGTAGTTCGTCAGAATATTCACCATTAAAGTACTTGAAAAACAGGAAGAAGGATGCAATATTTCGTCGATGGGACAGAGACTGAAGCCTAGATCACAGTTCAGGATCTATCAGGTTGGCGACTCTCTTTTGTGCCCTGTCCAGAAGTGAGAGACAAGCAGCAGATGCACCAGCCCAAATGTGACAACAGTACTCTATAAATGGGCGAATGGTGGCCTTATAGAAGTACAGGATACTTTCAGGCATAAGTAGTTTTCTAACGTGGTAGAGAGAGTCCACCTTCTTTGCAGCAGCCTTGGCAATGATCTCAATGTATCTATTCCAGTTCAGGTTCCCTGTAAACGTTAGGCCAAAAAGTTTAAAGGAAGTACTTTCAGGTAATGTGTTCTTGGTCATTGCTATTAGTGGTGGCGAAGGTTTTTTGTAATTTTTGAAGGAAACAAGCTTAGTCTTGGCAGAATTGTATGTGACCATCCATTTTTGTCCCCATTCCACTATAGATTGGAGGTCATCATCTAGTGTTTCTGCCATTTCCTTAAATATGCATTCATAGAGAGTGGTGTCATCAGCAAATATACCCATCTCCGAAACAATCATTTATGAATATCAGGAATAATAAAGGTCCAAGGATAAACCTCTGAGGTACTCCCGCATTTATATCATATTGTTTAGATGTACGATCGTCGAGGACAACTTGGATTTTTCTTTTCCTCAAGAAGGATTTAATTACATTATGTATTCTTCCGGTGATTCCATATGATCTAATTTCACTTAGAAGACCATCGTGCCATACCCTGTCAAAAGCCTTGGATATATTGAGGGCTACCGCTCCACCCTCCCCTGTTTTGTCTAGTGAACGGTATATACGTTCAGAGATTACAGTTAAGACATTTGCTGTGGAACAGGCTTGCCTAAATCCATATTGTTTGTCGGTCAGGAGTTTTGCAGCTGTAAGGTGTTGGACTAGAGCTTGATTAATTAAGGACTCAAATATTTTGTTGAAAAGCGAGAGAAGGCTAATGGGGCGATAATTTAATGGGTCAGTTCTTCCACCAGAATTCTTGAAGACTAGTACCACAAAAGCCGTTTTCCAGCAGTCAGCAAAACACGATTTGTTAAGGCATTTATTGTACAGTTTGGGGAGAACTGGAGCAACCTCAACTGAGCATATTTTTAATAGCATAAATTTTCAGTATTTACTTCAACAGTACACAACAATACATCGGTAGAGCTAGGTAGTAAGTTATGGAAATATATATGTCAATTAAGCTAAACAGATATTCCACGTTTCATTTTCGTGATAATTCGTCAGGCTTATGCTGATAACCTGACGAATTCTCACGAGAATAAAACGCGGAATATAAATTAAATTACAATTAAATTTACCAAAATGATCCAAGATGGTAAAATTAAGGTATATTATAAATATTAAAGAATTAATATTTATAAAATTATCTCAGCCAGATGTAAAAGCTCGATAAAACCAAATAGGAAATAGAGCTTATAATATGCATGCAAAATCCGATCCCACATTTTGCTAATTCCTACCCTCTGATGAGAAGGAAAGTATTTCTTCGAAACTCCGCGGATTAAGTATTAGTGTTTCCTTTTCAGATTAAATATGTTTTTAACTTATTTCAAAGTGTTTTTTAACATATTTTATTAACTGTTTGCTCATATATATATATATAAATATATATATATATATATATATATATATATATATATATATATTGTTTATCTAAAAATTAAGTGTTAGTTATAATTCCTTACATATTTTGTTTTGTAGCATTCCTTTCTATTAAAATATTTTCTCAAAATATTTTTCTCTACATAACATTTAGTAATATTAATAATACTGATCGTTCAGGATTATCTGGCGTTGCCTTGGCACATTAATATAATCCTCCAATATTTAGTATCTTTAATCATGTAGAGTGAGTTTCTACTTCTTTCATGAATTTAACGTACGAATGCATGCTCATAACATGTATAGTCTCCATTAAAATATATACAGACACACACACACACACATATATATATATATATATATATATATATATATATATATATATATATATATGTGTGTGTGTGTGTGTGTGTGTGTGTGCCCGTGTGATAATATATATATATAAATGCCAAGAGATTAGAAAAGCGAAAGATGTTGAAATTAATTATTCTGATGTCTACTAAGTTCTGAGAACTTTTTGAATATCCTGCAGGATTTTATTGTCTGTAATCAGGAAGCAATGTAAATATTGTGAGAATAGGGTTATTCTTAGTAGAAAGGTAAATACATTGTCAATTCTTGAAACTCTGGAACGAATTTATTGCCAGGAAGTGTTGTGGACATTCAATCTGGAAGCAAAGAATTATTTATCTTTAATCAGTTCTTGATTGTTGTTGAATTGCTTGTGGTTTGATTTTCCACCATTTGCTGCGAGCAAATAAGTCGAGTTTTTCAAAATGGAGTCACAATAATGAAATTGGTGAATAATGAATCAGATTAAAGTTACCAAGTCCTATCTCTAATTATAAAGCTGATCATATGAATATCGCTGCAGATGCTGTCGAGATGTGGATAACAAATGCAATGAAGAAATGCAAATAATTTGCAAGAAAAGCTGACACCTAAATTCATCAATAAATAAAAGCAAATCACCTAAAGGTTAAATACTCATAATGAAAGACACAATCACTTTTCGCTGTACATTTGCTAGGATTAATACAAACATGTTCAATTCTATGAACACTAGAACAGTTATAAAAATTATATTGTATTGGGCTTACAGAAACAAAGTATAATGATTCCTTTAGAGCAAAATATTTTTTGGCTTTGAATTGATCATTTGGTCGAAAACTTATCGATGTGGCTGTAAACCACACACTATATATATATATATATATATATATATATATATATATATATATATAAGAACAATTAGTTAATAAAAACACTTTGAAAAAGAGTTAAAAACATTAGTAATTGTCTGTATTTTTGAGATGAGGTGTTTTCATTGATTGAGATTGTCGGACTGACTTCCTCATCTTGGTTGTTATAGTCACAAAAATTATTTAACATATTTAATTTGGAAAAATCTCTCCATTTTTTCTTTCTACGCAAAATTTCTCTTTCTTTTAATAATATTATTTGAACTTATTCCCCTTTCCCTTGTACCCATTTGTGAATTATTCCACGGAATTCTGCCTTTTATTTTGAACTATCTTCCATTAACGGGATTCCTTTGGATTTTACTTGTTGAAATGGAAATTTAATCAACTTTTTTGGATTTTATTGTTATTGGATATTTTACACTTCACCAGACCATCCATTCACGTGAAATCACGTTTTTCTTCCACCTATTTCCTCTGCTTCGCTATTTTTTACCAGGTAAGATCTATGACTTACTTGTAGTTTTATTAAATACTTTTGCAAGCAAAATCCGATCCCGCATTTTGCTAATTCCTACCCTCTGATGAGAAGGGAAGTATTTATTCGAAAATCCGCGGATTAAGGACTATCCACTTTTTTTTTGTGCTTCCTTTTAAAAATTACGTATGTTTTTAACTCTTTTTCAGTGCTTTTTGTTTTATTAATTCTTTGTTCTTATTATAAGCTCTATTTCCTATTTGGTTTTAATGAGTTTTTACATCTGGTTGAGATTACTATATAAATATTAACTCTTTAATATTTAGAATATATTTTAGGTTTGCCATCTTGGTAAACTTAATTGTAATTCTTATTTCATTATATATATATATATATATATATATATATATATATATATATATATATATATGTGTGTGTGTGTGTGTGTGTGTGTGTGTGTATATAGCGTGGAGTATAAGTCTTGTTACAAAATTTCGGAACTATTTTCAATGATATTAAAATAAATTTACTATTTTATTGTCATTATATGATAATGTAATGTATGATCTTTTATTTTTTCAGAAACAAAAAATTCTAATTTTTTTAATAATATTATAATTTACTATTTTATTGTCATTATATTACATGATTTCTTTTTCTTTTTTCAGAAACCAAAAATATCAATTTTTAACAATTTCTGTTGAATTGAAGAGACGATTCATTATAGGGAAGTATGAGAAGGGCACGTGTCCACCAACAATATTCAAGTTAAGGAAAAACCTCAAAATCTAAAGAATGATCATGAAACAAACAGTTAATCATTAGCTGGAAACTTCATCGATCACAGACAGAAAACAATCAAGCAGAAATATTCAAGTGAGGAAAAAACCTCAAAATCAACAAAATGTTCATAAAAACGATGATTATTCATAACCTGAGAAATTCGTCGATCAGAGATAGACAACAGCCAGGTCGTTTCCACACCTCAAGACACCTAAATTCGTCAAAAATCTTAGGGAAAAACTCAAGCGAAATCCCAAAAAGATACATACGACAAATGGCAGACAAAGCATTGCAAAGGATATGTCAAAGTGACCTACAAATGTCACCCTATAAGCTAAAAAAACAACAGCTTCTCTCTGCACCCACAATTGCAAATAGACTTATCAGAAGTCGACTCGTATGAACATTTATTCTCACCTCAACAGTCCCACAATCATCAAAATGATAGAGTCGTTGCGAAAAGTCGTGAGGCAATACTTTATAATGCAGGAAAGATTTTTAGAACGCAGAAACCACCATCAGTGATGCTCTGAGCTGCCACTTCTGAAAAAGGACAATCTCCACTTGTTTTCCCTCCCTCAAGGGGTCAAGATTAACAAAGAACGTTACATTGTGGACATTTTTGAAAATGCACTAACCCCAAGGTGTGATTCTCTGTATGGTGATGAAGTTTGGACTCTCCAACAAGATGCAACAAGCCAGCACAGCAGTAGTGTAGAGACAACTGTTAGTCCTGAATCACTAAAGAAGAATGGCCTCCCTCATCATTTAATCTTAACGCTCTTGATTATTGTTTGTGGTCAATCTTGGAGAATGAAGCCTTCTCTACTCATTGTCAAAATATTGAAGCGTTTAAGATAAAATTGAACAAATGCTGGATGAAAATACCCTTAGATGTGCGTGCTGCTATAGACGATTTCCTCAAAAGACTTCATAGTGTAGTGAAGGCTCGAGGGAAACAATTTCAATAATACTTCTTCAGCATTTGCTAATCATTTTCTGTAATTGGGTTTTATAATAAACTATTTTGTTGGGATAAATCTAAGTTTTATTTTATAACAGTATGTATGCCCTACCCTATATATATACATATATATATATATATATATATATATATATATATATATATATATATATATATATATATATATACATACATACATATATATATATATATATGTATATATGCATGTATATATATGAATATATGAGGAGTGTTCAAGAAGTAGTACCCCAGACCGATTCCAGTTGTCTGATCTCTCTGAAATTTTGCATGTACAATGGTTTATATGTCTTTGAGTTATATGGAAACTAATTGTGGTTTTAGATTTACTGGTGTGATGTGGAGCCTGTTGAGTGTTGGGCAGGAATCCGTTATTGCATTGGAATCACAAATTTAAAACAGAATCGGTATTTTTTTAAAAATTTTCTTTTCATTACATTCTCACCCCAAACAAGGCACATTGCCACTTTGATGTAGGGGGCTACTATCAGGGACATAAGCTACAGGGGTACTATGTAGGGAGTTGGGCACCAAGATGTCAGTTCACGTTACACTTGAACTTCTGCATATCAGTACAGTTGGGGAAGCAGGGACCCGGAAGGGAATTCCAAAGTCCAGCGGTTCTGAGGAAGAAACTATTGGAATAGAAGGCTCTCTTACATCTAGGGATCTCTACTGTGAAGGGGCGGGATTTAGCTACTTGTCTGGTTTGTCGGGGGATATTTACGTCGAGGGGGTACAAGTGCTTGCAGTTCATCAGAGCATTAATCATTAAAGTACTTGTAGAATAGGCAGAGGGATGCAACATTTCGTCGATGGGACAGAGGCTGAAACTTAGATTACAGTTCAGGACCTATTAGATATCCGACTCCAATTTGAACCTTGTCTAGGAGCGAGAGACTAGTGGCAGATGCACCAGCCCAAATATGACAACAATACTCCATACATGGGCGAATGGTGGCCTTATAGAGGTACAGGATACTTTCGGGTGTTAGTATTTTTTAGCACGTTACAGAGAACCTACCTTCTTCGCAGCAGTCCTGGCAATACTCTCGCTCTAATTGTTCAAACTCATGTTTCCTGTGAATGTTAGGCCGAGGAGTTTGAGAGATGTACTTTCAGATAAAGAGTCATTGGCCATTGCTTTTGGTGGTAGAGAAGGTTTCTTGTAATTATTGAAGGAAACAAGTTTAGACTTGGCAGCATTGAATATGACCATCTATTCTTGTCCCCATTCCACTACATCGGATTATATCGGAATCAAGAAAAACATTGAAATATACATATACATATTATATATATATATATATATATATACATAAACAAGACTGTCTATTAAATACAAAGTATTTACTTTACTTTCAGTAAACCTTTCATCAAACATACATGCATCTATACATACATGTGTATGTATATACATATATATATATATATATATATATATATATGACTACTTCATTTAATAACATAAATTAATATACAAAAGTTTAGATTTATGCGTAAACTTATTCAAGAGTGCTCAAAACGTAGGTAGAGCTAGGTAGTAAGTTATAAAATATATATGGCGATTACGCTACACATAATATTCCGCGTTTCATCCACTCTAGGACTAAGATTCATAAATAACGCTTATGAATAAGCCTGATGAATCCTAGCATGGCTGAAACGTGAAATATATATTTTATAACTGATATAAGTTATAACATATATATATATTTTATAACTTATATATATATATATAACTTATATATATATATTTTATAACTTATATATATATATTTTATAATTTATATATATATATATTTTATAACTTATATATATATATATTTTATAACTTATATATATATATTTTATAACTTATATATATATATATTTTATAACTTATATATATATATATTTTATAACTTATATATATATATTTTATAACTTATATATATATATTTTATAACTTATATACATATATTTTATAACTTATATAAGTTATAAAATATATATAAGTTTTAAAATATATATATATAAGTTATATATATATATATATATATATAAGTTATAATATATATATATATATATATATATATATATATATACACAAAGCACACGTCTCTATATAAGTAAAGTACTGTATATATACGCACATATATTTCTATGTATAAGATCAACTCCTAAGTTATGAATTTTAGATTATATATTCTAGGCAACACGGTGAGCAATGTTTACGCATCATTTTTTTTTTAATATAAATCTTAACATTTAGAGGTGGTTTTCTCTCCAAATTTGCCCCTTTCCTTAAAAAAAATTCATAAAATAAGCAAGATAATAAAAAAATGTAATGGAGAAAAAAATTGTTCTGCATCAAATTTCGTGTTACATAATAAAAATTAAATCAGACTCGTGCACACATGCATACATAAAACTTCATGGAATATCAGTTAACTACTTTGAGTATAGGCGTAATCAGACAATATATACAGGGTAAATAAAAGACAAAAAGAAAGAACAGCAACCTGGAGGTGTATCCTTTTTTTCATTTTTATCCTGGAAAAGCAAGCATCCCTCCAGGGAAAATTACATCACAACGATATAACAGCCTGAAATTGTTCACCACAAGAGAACTAGACTACATGTCTTCAAAAATAACAGCTCTTTTGGTGAACAACAGATGTCCCCTGGAAAACCCAATAAAAATTCCCACAATAGACTAACTCCAACAACAACCACCAACTTTATCATCAGAACCCATCCAAATGTCCCAGCACATGCCCAGCTCTCCTGGAACTTCTGCGCCACTGGAGTGTCTGGCTGACATGACACCTGCCTTCACAAACTCTCTGCTGGAAACCCCACAAACACCAACACAGGAATCTACATCACCTACCAAGATACCATCACCTGCATCACCGCCACAATCACATAGACACCCACCACCATCATTTGTACTCCCAGAAGCAGATGATAAACAGTTAGTTTTGGAGGAGGAGCTCAGCAACACAATTAAGGAGGTGAGGTGTATGAGAATGAAGGACAGACAACGTTTGTCCAAGATCCAAGCAGCTGGAAGAGCAAAGACTGTTATAGCCAAAGTTAACATCGCTCTCAAAAGGCTAATTCCAACAACAGTAACGCTCACAGAACTCAACCATATCACATATGCAGCTGGCCTCTATATTGACAGAAAAATTAACCTTCGACCATTCAATCACAATCATCGAATAGGGCCCAGAGTCTCTAGACAAACACCTCACTGGAAGACCAAGCTGCAAAAACAACTGAACCTCTGCAGGAAAGAATTAAGCCAAATAAAACAGTTCCTTGCAAATCCCTCGGTACAGGGTCGACTTAAGACCACCATCAAAAAAACTCTGTACCAAATATCACCATGAGAAAATTGGGGGATTACATAATGCAGCTAGGGAGTTGGAAGGAAAAATACCAGCACTTTCCCAGAGAATTAAAAACCAGGAGAACAAGATCTACTCCCAGATTCAAAATAGACAGTTTAAAACAAACCAAAGGACTTTTTACAGGCAGCTGATAAGGGACACCATTACTGTAGATAGTCCACTTGCAGAGGAAGCCCTGGAAAACTACTGGAGGCCTCTATTTGAAACAGAAGGCAAATATAATCAAGAGGCCCAGTGGATTGAAGATATTATTAGGCCCAATGAAACCAAGCCTCAGATGCCAGAACCAGTCATAACTCCTGGTATGATAACAAGAAAACTGGCACAATTATCCAACCACAAAGCACCTGGCATCGACAATGTCCAAAACTTTTGGCTGAAGCTATTGACTGCACTCCACCACCACTACAGTGATTGCTTCAGCAAGATGCTAAAAGATGAAGAAGCAGCACCACCCTGGCTGACAGAGGGGGACACCAGCCTCATACCCAAGACCAAGGAGACACAACGGCCAAATAAATACAGGCCAATATGCTGCCTTACAACTACCTACAAGCTTTTCACTGGTCTGATAGCCGATGGTATATATGACCACCTATCTTCTGGGACCTACCTTGAAAAAGAGCAGACAGGGTGCAGAAGAAAATGCCTCGGTACCAAAGACCAGCTATTAATCAACAACACCATCCTAGAAGACTGTAGGAAGAGACACAAAAACCTGAGCATGGCATGGATTGATTACCAGAAGTCATTTGACAGTGTGCAACACTCATGGCTACTTCGGTGCCTTGAGTTATACAAAGTCCACCCGGTAATTAGACAAACACTGGCTGCTCACCTTTAGATGTGGAAAACTACAATATCATTAAATCACAATGGAGGAAAAACCATCATCCCTGAAGTAAAAATCAAGAGGGGAATATTCCAAGGTGACAGCTTATCTCCCTTACTCTTCTGTATGGCAATAGACCCACTAAGAAAGCTCCTGAATAAAAATCCGAGCGCCTACAATTTGAGTCAGGGACACCATCGAGATCAAAGCAAGAGAATAAACCATCTGCTCTTCATGGATGATCTAAAGCTGTATGCTAGCTCTAACACAGATCTGCACCACCTTCTGCGGGTAGTACACACATTCTCCAGTGACATAGGAATGAAGTTTGGCCTGGATAAATGTGCCAAATGTACACTCAGAGCTGGGAAGAAGACTCACACAGAAAATATGCAGCTTAATGAAAACATCGACATCAGGGATCTAGAAGAGCATGAGCCTTATAAGTACCTTGGCATTGAGGAAAACGAGAACATACAAAAATGCCAAGATGAGGGAGAAGATTAGTAAAGAATATGTACGCCGGGTGAGGAAAATATGCAAAACCCAGCTCACCATTAAAAATAAAATTACTGCCATAAACCAGCTTGCTATGCCAGTAATAACATACAGCTTTGGTATCATTGACTGGCCACAAAAATACATCAACCGGCTAGATGTAAAGACACGGAAGCCACTAACGCTTCATAAAATAATATACAGAAATCAGTGTCTACCAAGGCTGTATTTGCCCAGGGGAGAAGGAGGTCTGGGACTCTCAGAGATTAATCATCAACATAGGGCAACTATTGTGAGCACCGGTCAGTATCTGAGAAACTCCCAGAATGACACCCTCTCAATAGTATATGAACATCAAGAGACAAGAGCCAGCAGAACAACATCAGTCACCCAGCTGGCCAAGCATTTTGGTCAGGGCTGTCTCTCAGATGAAGACGAAACACCAAACAAGTGTGCCACAGAAATAGCAAGAAAGAGCCGGCAGAAATATACCGAGACCTTTCAACAGATGAACCTTAAAGAATGGGAACAACATCAGTGTGCAAAGTATTTTCTGGGGGAACTCTCTCAGGAATACATAGATAAAGAAGGTTCTTTGGACTGGCTCAAAAGGGGATCCCTCCACCACGATCAGGAAAGGGTCATAATAGCTGCCCAAGACCAGGGATTGATGATCAATGCATTCAAGAAGATGGCAGGGGTCAGTAATGACAATAAATGCAGGTTCTGCCATACAGAATTGGAAAGTGTTGGTCATCTGATATCAAGTTGCAAAGTTCTTCTAGGGGACGCCTACTATATAGCGAGACATGGTGGAGTATGCAAGTACCTCCACTGGACCATCTGTAAAAAATTAAACATCCAGTGTAGCAGCAAGTCCTGGGAACATCAACCTGAAAGAACAGTTGGAAATGACTTATATACCATACATTACGACCATGTAATCCCTACAGCCACCTACCTTGAAAATGCTGCTGTGAAACCTGACATAGTTATATGGAATAAGTCAGAGAGAGTTGCAACCTTGATTGAAGTGAGTGTTCCTAATGATGGCGGACTGAACAGAGCTGAAAGAGAGAAACAGACCAAATACAAGGTCTCATATATAATATGAAAAGAAACTGGAATCTTAAGGAGATATCAATCATACCATTTATTATAGGTGCCACAGGACTTATGAAGAAAAACCTGAAGTCCTACCTAACTAATACTCCTGGTGAACCAAGTCCAAAAGAGATTCAGACAATTGCACTTAAGGGAACAGCGAGGATACTAAAAAGAGCTCTCGGTTGGTTTCAATAAAAAAGCGGGGCAATGTTGGCAGCTGGTTTGGCTGCCCCATACCCAGCATTACAATCTTTAAAGGAAGGTAAATTATTAAACCAATTTACTTATTAGTAATTATGGGATACATATTCTATATAACATCGCGAGTAAGGTTTGAATTTAAGTTTTGTACACTTTCTTATTCAGAGATGAATAGCTCCGTCATTGCATCATAGTTTTAAATGAAAGAAAAACTTTAAAATTAAAGAACTAATGCCATTTTTTTGTCACTTTATTGCTTACACCTGTCGTGTGATGGGTATTCCTCTTATATATATATATATATATATATATATAATATATATATTAGTGTTGGGACGATTAATCAGAATTGGAATCGGAATCGAGAATCGTAAAAATCGAAAGATTTCGGGGCATCAGAATCAGTATTGGAATCGGAAATATTGTTGCCTATTTTCCGATGCCAAATCAATTCTTTTTATTTGATTTTGTTTAAAGTAAAATTTTCCATTGCTGGTAATAGTGATAAATTAGTAAATATTTATTGATTTTAAAATACCAGTAAAGCTAACATCGATAGATCATCCTCCACAAGTGTAATTTTGACGTTTAGGAAAAAAACTGCATATTTAACATGTGTTTTTATGAGAATTGGAAAAAATAACAATCTTATAGTTAAATGATTAGAGATGTATAAAGAATCAGACTCGGAATCGGTAATTGTATCGGAATCGGGAATTTAGCACGGAATCGTGAAAAATATTGGAATCGTCCTATCACTAATATATATATATATATATATATATATATACATTTATATGTATATATATATATATATATATATTTATATGTATATCTATAATATAAAGCTGAATGTGTGTGTGTGTGTGTGTGTGTCTGGTCATGAATAGGCTCCTATATGGTTGACTATTTTAAAAGACTGATTACATATAATGATAGATGTATTGAGACACAGGAATGGGTATGTTTGATCTGGCAGAGCGGTGGTTCATTAAAATTGTGGGGTCTGCGTCCGCGCCTGGTTCACAAAGTATGGAAATAAAAAATTTAAACATTTAAAAAAAAAAAACGTTTACAAGTGTTTTTGATATAGATGTACATAATGATACTTTGATAAGTATGTTTTAACTTAAATAGGGATGGTATAATAAAATTGTGGTATCTGCGTTCGCGCCTGCCCTCCATAGAATGGAAATAGACACAAACTTTAATAAAGACTTTTCATATCTATCTGCGTAAGTATACTTTGATAATTATGTTTCGGTTTGAAGAAATATGGTATAATAAAATTATGGGGTGTTCGTTCGCACCTGACCTCCATAGAATGTAAATATGTCACAAAGTATAACAAAGTTTTTTAATATAGATCCACAGAATATTGTGATAATTGTTTCAGTGTGAACAGGTATGGTATAATAAATTATGGGGTTTATCTATTTTATTTTTACTTTCATAATATTATGCTTTGGTTTTGATACCCCCAAATTCGAAGCTATCTCTTTATAACCCTTCCTTTTCATAACCTATCATACTTTCATAAATCAGAGTCCATTTTCTGTAAGCTGTTTTTGAAGCCAGTCAACGACGGGTACTTTTGCTAGTATATATATATATATATATATATATATATATATATATATATGAGTATGTATATATATATATATAGATATACATATGAGTATGTATATATATATACTTATATGCATATATATATATATTTATATGTATTTATATATATATATTTATATATATATATATATTTATATATATATATACATATAACAATGTATTTATTCTAAAAATGTTTCATTAAATGAAATATGTATATATATTTGCATACACACACGTGTATATATATATATATACATATATATATTATATACACACATCTAATTTTATATATGCCTTTCAGCAATTATATCATTTTCATTTCCTGTATGAAGGAAGAAAACTAGTCTGGTTTGTAAATCAATAATCTTTAGTAAATGAATCTCTCACGGAATGGTAAAATTGTCGGCACAGAAGACGAGCATCGATTCTACATATTTGGACACAATAGTTAATCAATGGAGTCTCTCGAAAGTCAGCCTCGCAACTAAAGATATCGACATGTCACCAGATATTTCTAACTTAATAACTGAATTGACACTTCTTATAGAATAACGTCATTTATCTGTCTTTGAACGATTCAAGTCTGGACCGGTCACATGCATTTTTATCGATTCTATATTCTTCATAAAATAGTCAGAAGACAGTTCAAGATGTCCATTTCTTTTACTCTTTTTCATCCTAAACAAGGTATATTATCACTTGGAACATAACGGATTTCTATTTGGGATCGTATCTAACAGTGGACTGTTGGGAGTTAAATAGTCTGGTCATATTACATTTCAACTTCGGCAGGTTAGTACAGTCTGAGAAGCAGAAAGCATGGAAGAAAGTCCAAAGTCTAGCACTCTTAGGAAAGAAACTTAGAGTATAAGGCTTTCTGACATCTAGAACCGTCAACAGTGAAAGGAGTGGAATTTTGCTGCTTGTCGGGTCAGTCGGGAATATGTACATCAAGAAGGCACAAATGTTATCAGTTCGTCAGAGCACATTCCATTAAAGAACATGCAAAACAATCACAGGTATGCAACATTGTGGTGGCAGGACAGAGGTTGAAAATTGTGTTCTTTTTACTTTCTTTTTTCTTTCTTTCTTTCTTTCTTTTTTGAAGACGAGAGAACATAAGAAAGAAAACATAAATGAGAAAAGTTCTATTCATATTCCTTCCTATTCTTTATTTTTTATTTTTTCTCATTTCCACAAGACTCTTGGCAATTTCAGAGTTTTTCCTATATTGTAACCATTTATAGACTTACCACTGCTATCAGTAATCGTCGTATCCATTCAAAACTTTCCAGAATTCTTTTACTCATTGACTGGATATAGTAAGAAAATTTAATGTTAGTTCACCATCTAGTGAGTGAAAAAAGATATCAAAGATTACAAAGGGAGGTAAATCATTACGACTCTTTCTTTGATCTTTAAATAAAACAAGAGTATTTCAATCTTCTGGGTCATTTCATGGAAAAGGGCATTTATTTGAAATGTTTGATGATATGAAAGGCTCATATTCGTCTTCCATTTCTTTTTTTAATCATGGTGGCATATCAATATTACTTTCAATGATCAATTTATTGCGATTATTGCCTATCATGAAGTGAGTCGCAGATTATTTGTAGCCTCTTTATATTCGTCTGCTTTATGAATCACTAATAAAAAACATACTCAAATGACAACTTTTAGTCTAGCTCACGTGGAAGATTGCTCAGGCCATATTTAAGCATCATACTATGCTTAATTTTATTATACCCAGGGGCTCTTTATGACAAATTTGGTGAAATTCTACTCAATAGCTTGAGAACCTCTATGTCTTTATAATTATTATTTGTACTCACTAGGACTTCTCATACAGACCATCATCAGAGATTACTCACTGATAATAACCAGTGGTGTTACCTGGAATCTGAGTGACAACAAGTCTCACCAGATTTCCAGTACTTTCCCCTGCTTAGAATAACTTCTGCAAATAACTTTACATTATTGCAATAATCGCTTGCAACTGACTTCTCAATGATAATGGCCACTAGTCTTCACTGGAATTTGGGTAGCAACAGGCTTCATCAAGACCTCTGTTTTGTTTTCACAGAGCACTAACCACACCTCCGTTGGGTTTTAGTAGTAGTAATAGTACTCATATGATCATTTTGTCCACATATGACACATCTGGGACCCCGAGAATTGAGTTCATTTTTGCTCTATTCTTTTACAGAATTTAACTGTATTAATATTAGTGATAGTAGTAGTATTAGATTCAATATTTTAGGAGCCAATAGGTATTAACTGCTTTTAGTAATAGTAATAGTATTGTTGGGGTTATTTCGGTGCACAATGTTTCAGTCGATGCCATCTCTGACTTTCTTCAGGTGTATCTTGTCGAACTTGGAAATCTTTCTATCAAATTTGGCAATCTGCACGGAATTTCGAACAGAACCTTTTATTTAATCCACAAGAGTAACGTGCTCTTGTTCCGTCAGCCATGATTTTGTAGACATCCTAAGTAAATCCCAATTGTATTTTGAATGTCGCCTACACTGAGGATCGAACCTTCAACCTCCAGAAGAGTGTTACTTACAGCTGGATGTTACACAGTACTTTATCCACTACATCATGGGCACTTGCAACAGTATGTGCAGATTACCGAGTTCGACATAAAGATTCCATAATTTGACAAAAAATTTCTAGTTCAACAAGATGCACCTAAAGAAGGTTACATCAACTGAAAAATTGTGCGAATTACACTAAATATAAAAACAATAATCTGAGTAATCCGAACAACCCAAATTATCAATCATCATCTAAAAAATTCAGAAACATCTCAAGGATGCTTCATGGCAAATTTAGTGCAATTCTGTGTCATAGTTTTTGGAGCTTGTAAGTGATAGGCAATGAAGCTTGATTTTGTGCCATTAACCTTGAAAATCATTTCCTAAAAAAATCTAAAATGCATGGAAGTTATAAAAATTTGTAATGTTAATTTTTTCATCCTTATATGGAAAAACAAATCGTAAATCTTGAAAAATCTAATAAACAGATTAACTAGGGCACCTTACATAATATATGCATCAAGGAGAGAAATCAAAACAGATATAGTTGTTCCTGATTAAAATTAAAAAGAAAATCTAAGTTTTACTTGCAAGCATGAGGCGAACATTATTTCACAAAGTACACAAGCAAAAGTGAATGTATTTAAATGCACATCTAATATGGAAGACTTACGCAATCTGTTGCTGGAAAAGTGAATGCATCAGTCTACCATTGTCGGAAGTACCTGATTTTTGATGCAATTCTTTACCTGTGTAACAGCCAAAATGGAGTACTGCTTTCACATCTGGAGAGATGTCGCCCAGAGAACTCTTTTTTTTAATATTGACTTCATAATGATCCACGTTATCTCTTTTTCCATACTTTATTGTTATTTCCATGGGAGATGCTTGTCTAAACTTCAGTGTCTTGTAAGACATTCACAGCAAAAAAAAAAAAAAAAACGCATTTTCCTCACAATTGCAAAAATTTGGTTGGTTGGTTGTTTTTGTTTTACGGCATATCAACCCTTTTCAGGTTACTTAATGCCGGATCCAAAGATTTTGAAGAAAAATTTTTTAATAGAATATATTTGTTGTTTTCAAGTCGGTTTCTATTTAACCCATAGTTGGAACCCTAACAGGTACTACCACTCCGGGTCAGAGTGGACCTGGGAGCAATGGTAATTAAAGGGTGGCTCCACACTCCCCAAAGCCCCCAAGATGGGGCCTCACCACTGGATATAGTTTAAGGTCATATCCAGGACCTAATTGCAAAGAACTTTCCTTTCTTCCTTTATATGACTAACATCGTACAAAGTTTTCATGAACAATGTTTCTTTCCAAGAACTTTTTATATATAGAATACATTACCACATGTTTACTTTCTGCAGACTACAATATGCTCGTCTTCAAATTCAATGCCAACAAATATTTGTGATAGGCCCTCCTCGTCCATCCAATCCCTCATTTTTAAACTTCTCATAATATTTTTCACCATTGAACTAACAATCAATCCATCTGTTTCACTTTTATCCTCGAATGGCTTTTAAACTTGATAAGTGATAATTCATTAGTTACAAACAAAATCAGGTAACAGGGAGCACATGAGTGGAAAAAGAAAGTTGGAAAAGTTAGAATCAATTTCGGTACTTGTGCAGAATTTGAACTGGAGATATCTAACTGGCCGCTTGGCTTTGCTCAGGACATGACGTCAACCACCGGCTTTCGCCGATCGTCGCGGATTATCAAAGTGTTACAAAGCTACTCCAGGAAAATGCTGAAGAAAACATTAAAATATAATAAAATTACCGGGAAAAAAATAGATAGATATATAACGAAAATAAAAAAGAAACGACCCACCGTAATAATTTCTGTTTTATTCTTGAAACAAATTTTTAAATGAAAGAATTTAAGAAGTAATAAGTATTTTTTTCAATCATTTTTTACTTTTTTGTCAAAAACAAAATCGAACAAAATTTATAAGATAACCAATTTTTTGTGATTTTCATTTTTTATTAACAAAAGTGTGAAAAAAGGCACTTTTCATGTTTCTCATGTATTATTATTTTTTGGCATTTTTAAAAATATTTTTGCAATTAATGTAAAGTAAACTTTTTTTGTTATTTTCATGAACAATTTTTTCCCTGTAGGGTCGTGTTAAGCAACCGTTTCTTTTTTTTTAATTAAATTAACTTAAGACAATCGGGATACTCTTTAGGGTTAGATAGATTTTTCCACGGTCGTATCAGACGATGTCAAAGTGGAGTGAAAGATCATTCCGAAATTTCTGTCATAAACTCAAAAAGATAACTGGCAAGAAGCTCCTGGCTGGTCACGCATTACGTCCGTTGCCGGCATTTCGTTCTGAGTCATATCTATGCTTAACAGATCGAATTTTGGCAATGATGCACCTCTCCCCATACGATACACAATTTTTCTTTGCAGCAATTGTTTTCTTCGGCAATACGAAATGACATCATCCAGCGTCTACAACTGTTGATCCAAGGTGGAGATACTCATCTTGTATAAAATTGTTAGGAACTGCCGTTTGAAGGTGTTTTGTTTACTTAATTTAATGATTTATTTTTTCTTCCAATATTTTCCCCAAAGATCGTCTGCTCATTTGCTGTGCATTGACTGGCTGATCGACGTATTACGGCAGATTGCAGTTAAACCTGAGCGCATGTTCTGAGCAAAGCCGAGCAGACGGTTAGTTACGGCTGGTTCAAATTCTGCACAAGTACCTCAAGTTCTTTTCTCTTCAGTCAACAAGTGGAACGGAAACCTTGTTTTGCCTTAACCTCAACACAGACCAACGATAGTCGATATTAAGAACTTAATAAAAATAATGTTTATTTTCACAATAATGTGTATGAGTGATTCTCTTCACACATACACAGCCTGTATTTAACACTTGTCACTTATTTACTGTGGTTGAAAAGACAGTGATTATATATTTCCACAATCAAACAATGCCACAGTTCACACAAACTATGAAAGCCACAGACTGCAAATCATAGACTTGAGTTTCACCCTCCTTTCAGTTCAGCAATAGATATATCGGAATTCAGAAATCCGTCACTTGCATGCAAGGCGAGTACCCTACCACGTGAATCAAAACGCCATATACAAAAATATCTAACACATTATGTGATTGGATGACTATAATCCTTCTTGAGAATAGGTAAATATATTCCACAGTCGAACTTTGCCGCGATTTGTTTGATCTATGCAAGTTAATAGACTTTTTTGTATGTGGCATGATGGCTCAGATGGCAGGGTACTCGTCTCACACGTGACTTCGCTTTAGAATTCTGAGTTTGGATATATTCTACATACGAGCTTAAAGAAGGGCGAGACTCAAGTCTAGGACTTCTGATTTGTGGCTTTCATTGTTTGTGTAAATTGCTGCATTGTTTGATTATAGAAATAATTATATATCATCTTACATTAAAAAAATCTAATATATATTTGGACAGCATTCTTTCCTTCAAATTTGTTTCTTTCATTAAATATGATAGACAATTTCTTTAGTTCTGACCCGTTCTAGCCTTTTTGTTTTTGGAAAGAACTGACCAATGTATCTGCCATAATCTTTTTACCCGGGTACTTTCTGATCCGTCAGCATTCATCAGACTTGATGATCATACTTGATGATAGATCTTAATGGATCAGAAAGTACTTAGGTAAAAAACGATTATAGAGGATACATCGGCCAGTTGTTGCCCAAAACAAGAATACTAGAATGGGTCGGAACTAAAGAAAACCTGAATGAATCTAAAACAAAGTTTATTGGCAGAAATGGTCTCTAATTTTTAATGATTATATATATATATATATATATATATATATATATATATATATATATATATATATATATATTTGTGTTACAGAAGATCAGAAAAAACATTGATATGATCGGTTTCAAATCCAACACAGGGGACCAGTCTATGGTCATCTATTCTGTGATTTCTTTAGCCTTTGTTTATATCTGTCTCTTCGGAAATGGCATCCTGCACGTTGTGTAGAATTATGTGTATTTACAATTTTCAATGTTATATTATTTTTATTTTTGTAACTCTCTGTGTTTTATTTTTATTTTTAATATTTGTTTCCTTGGAATTTTGTCGAATATATTAGTGGTTTAATAGAGTATACTTATCTTTTTATTTTCTTAGTCAATACATTTAGTCAGCTTTGTTCCCGACAGTCCCTTGCTTATAAACTTTTAACTTTGAGAAAGTATTTTTTTTTTTTACATATGAATCACCGCTTATCAAGGCCCTGAGGCCACTCGAGGATAAGGGTTATTGAGTGTATGATAATGAAGGTGATAATATTATAGTAATCGTAAGTAGTGGAAATTTGATAAATTAGATTACTTAAGGGGATGGTTCATCAAGAATTTGTTTATGGTAGACTTGAAGACTACTTAATTGTAGTCAGCTGGAAAACAGGCAAGTGAAAGAGAGTTCCATAGGTGTGCAGTTCTAAGAAGGAAGCTTTGTTCATGGAATCTACATTTAGGTTTAAACACAGATAAAGAGTGTGGGAAATTACTGATAGTGGTTTTGGCTAATCAAGTGTTTTTTGTGAAAGTTGGGCGAGAGGGACCATAGATTGGAGCTCAGACGAGAGCTTGCCATGAAAATAACGATAAAGCAGAAACAGGCTTGGAATGTCTCTTCTATGGGGAACACGTTACAGGAAAGAGAAATGGGCATCACCATTAGGCTTCTTTTTCTTTTTTTTTTACACGGTGGTCACCACTTATCAAGGCCCGGAAGCCACTCAGGGATAAGGGTTATTGCAAGTACAGTACAGTTTGAATTCTATTTTGAATTCTGTTAAGGCAGGATAAGTGCTGCTAGCAGATCCCGCCCAGATGTGGCAGCAGTACTCCATCCTTGGATGTACCTCTTTTAGATAGATAGAGAATTGCACCAGCAGTGAGATATTTAATGGAGCGGTGGGAGGATACCACCATTTTTCCAGCGAACTTGACAACAGATTTTATTTTATTTTCAGATCAGGAGTAAAGGTCAAGCTTAGAAGCTTGTCAAAACATGGAGCCTCCCCAAGATAAAAGCCATTCATTTCAATTGATACCAGATAGGAATCAGAACGTTGATGCAAAGACAGAAGCTTGGTTTTAGATGCATTAAAAGTAACCAGCCACCTCTTTCCCAATTGTACCACATGCTCAAGATCAGAGGAGAGAGAATCAGAGAGAACTTGGTCATTTTCGGCCTTTAATGTGTTGCCATAGATAGTAGTGTCGTCAGCATAAATGTCTATGAATGATCTAAGGATGTGATTTGATAGATCATTGGCATTGATGTAGATCAGGATGATAGTTGAGCCCATGATGGACCCTGTAGGGACACCAGCATTAATAATGTGGGCTTCTGATTTCTGCCCATCAATCACTACTCTTATGAACCTATCAGAGAGAAATGATTTAATAATTGAGAAAACATTTCCAACTATACCATAGCTGGAGATCTTGTGAAGTAGAACTTTATGCCATACCCTATCAAAGGCCTTTGATATGGCAAAAGCAATTGCCCTAGAAAGGAAGCCTCCATCGAGAGATTTGCTAATCCTATGAGAAATAATCATTAGCACATCTGCAGTTGATCTAACAGAATTGCGACCATATTGCCTGTCACTAAGAAAGTTATTTTTGCTGAGGTGGTTGATTACTTCTCTATTTAACACAGATTCCAGCAACTTACACATGACGCATGGTCTGTACTGAGAGGAAGATGACCGATCACCTGAATTCTTTAATACAGGCCATACTGATGAGGTTTTCTACGGTGTTGGGAAGCGATTCTCCTTAAGACAATGCTAAAATAGTTTTGTAGTATATGAGCTAGTTCTGGTTTAAGCTTTTTCAACATTATAATTGGAATGCCGCCAGGGCCAGTTGCTTTACAGGTTTAAATAGAAAAGAAAAAACGACGTTACTTTCCAAACGCCATCGTAGAGCAGTGGTCATCATGGCAGCATCGTTATCTTAAGGTTGCACGTTCGTGCCGACATAATGGACTTTTTCTTTCGATTTAAAAATTTTACTATTTAAACAGGGAATTTATGCCATTTTTTTCGTTCGCTTATTCTTTATTTTCCCTTTCATTATTGTTTTGATTTACCACCCCCTACACACACGCATCTTACCACACCCGAGCAACGCAGGGTACTCCCCACTAGTATTCTTATGAGGAGAAATTGATTACATCAATAACAAAAAGCAGATTTAAAAGAAGACATTGAATAAGTGAGAAAAGCTTAGTATGAATTGCCTTTACATCGAATTATGTGTACATGGGGAGTTATATTACTGGATAAAAGATGGCAGACAGCTTAACTGATAAAAGGCATGTATTAATGGCCATGAATTAGTTAGAAGGCAATTAAAGAATGCGCCAATGAGAGAGAAAAACAACAACAAAAAATAAAAAAGAATAAAAGCCGCAAAATAAATGAACAAGAAACTTGGACGTCTCTGAATATATTTCCCATTCACCGAGTTCGAAATGGTTGAACAAAAATCTTCCTATTTTTATTGATTCCTATAAATCGAGCCGGCATGGGAAAAAGAAAATTAAATTTTTAATCAAGTTCAAGCGAACTTTAAAGTGTCTGAAACAAAGGGGAGGTAACTAGAGACAGAGCCATAAAATATCTAATGCATCTCATGTTGAGTGCATTGCGTCTGACTTCCGGTAAAATATGTTTTCATTTTTGTTTTGTATTCTGCTTGTTTCTGTTTTATAATATTGAATTTACTGTTCATTTTGGTATGAACGGACGTCAATTTGTTACCCGCTCTGCTTTTATTAAACGCATTTAATTGAATGCACTATGTTTCTGGGTTTTTGAGATAAGAATTAATTAATTGTCTTTGGGCTACAATTCTCATCTCGAATGTTATTTTCACGACGTTTCGGTCGATGTAATCTCCGACATTCGTCACAAGAACCTTTTATTTATCCACTACACCACAGATTCGCAAGGACCCGAGCCATAGTAGATAATGGTTTCTCCGTCTAGTTTAACTTTGAAATAGCAGTTAAAAAAAATTAACGTGTTCAAGCATTTCTATAAAAGGCTCAGTCTTTTTTTTTTTTTTTTTTTTTTTTACACAGTGATCACCACTTATCAAGGCCCCGAAGCCACTCAGGGATAAGGGTTATTGCAAGTACATTACGTTAATGTGGAGATTTGATGAAGTGTTTACTTAAGGGGGCGGTTCATTAGGAATTTGTTAACATTGGACTTGAAGACATCCAAGTTGTTTTCCGGTGGGAAGCAGGCAGACGGAACAGAGTTCCACAGGTGTGCAGTTCTAAGAAAGAAGCTTTGTTCATGGAATCCGCGTTTTGATTTAGGCACAGATATAGAGTGGGGAAAATTTTTCACAGTGGATTCAGCTAGAAGGGTGTTTTTCGTGAAAGATTGGCGAGGGGAGGACCAGAGATTGGAGTTCAGATGAGCACCTGCCATGGAAATAACGATAAAACAAGGATAGGCTCGCAACGTCTCTTCTGTGGGAGAGAGGTTGCAGGGTAGAGAAAAGGGCATCCCCCACTAAGCCACAAAGTCTATTTTATACTCTGTCAAGGCAGGATAGGCTGTTTTTAGCAGCTCCTGCCCAGATATGGCAGCAGTACTCCATCCTTGGACGTACTTGGCTTTTATATAGATAGAGAATTGCATCAGTAGTGAGATATCTTCTGGAGCGGTAGAAGGATCCCACCATCTTTCCAGCGACCATGGCAACAGACTTGATGTACGTGTTCCATTTCAGATCAGGAGTAAAGGTCAAACCCAGAAGCTTGTCAAAACACGGGGCCTCACCCAGACGAGAGCCATCCATCACAATTGATGCCAGATGGGGATCAGAGCGTTGATGATGTAAGGATAGGAGTTTGGTTTTAGATGCATTAAAGGTAACCAGCCACATCTTCCCCCACTGAAACACGCGCTCGAGATCAGAGGAGAAAGAATCTGAGAGAACTTTGTCATTTACAGCCTTTGATGTGTTGCCGTAGATGGTTGTGTCATCAGCATAGATGTCAACGAATGATTTAAGTATGTGTTTAGGGAGGTCATTGATGTAGATCAGGAAGAGAGTTGGGCCCAGGATTGACCCCTGAGGGACTCCAGCATTTATATTGCAGGCCTTCCATTTTTGTTCATCTACCACTACTCTTATGAGCCTATCGGAGAGAAATGATTTAATGATTGAGAAAACATTTCCAGTTATACTGTAGCTGGAAATCTTGTGAAGTAGACCCTTATGCCATACCTTGTCGAAGGCCTTTGATATGTCAAGAGCAATTGCCCTAGAAAGGAAGCCTTTGTCAAGAGATTCACTAATCCTGTGGGATATAACCGTCAGCACATCTGCGGTAGATCTTGCAGAGCGGAAACCATATTGTGTGTCACTAAGAAGGTGATGTGCTTGACTATTTCTCTATTTAATATGGATTCCAGCAACTTACTCATAACACACAGGAGACTTATTGATCTGTACTGTTATACTTGAATTAGCATTTTCATTATTCAGATTGAATGGACGTATCTTAAAGATACGTGTTCTTATATATATATATATATATATATATATATATATATATATATTACTATAATATTTTTTAAATACCTACAGACACTAGTGTTTCATCATCAGTGCAGGGAGTTATAATTACAACCGGTTGGAAGATTCGAACCTGGGCAGGAAGCCATCTTTGATTCCATTAGCAAAGAACAAACCACACGGCCAGCATTGACGAAGAGAAATTAAGTTGACATTTAAACATTTATTATTAAATATCGAGAAGTCTGTAATAATTTTGCTATACCCGGTGTCCAAGATTTGATGCCTTCTTACAAATCATTTTTTTTTACCCCAAAATAAAACCTTCGGTACATTAAGACCTTTTATATATTATTTTTGTAACCTGTAACCAGAATATGAATCTTATAGAATTTAAGTGAATACGCCCACTATATACGGTTCAATGAGTAATTTTGGTTCTTCCGGATTTGACATATTAGATGGTTGTGCATTTTTCTCTTTCCTAACTTTCAGCTTTTTTTCTGATGAATCCACGGGAGAAAATATCCAATATTGGCATATAAATATTAATCATTCCACACGAATGAAACAAATCTGTATTAAAGTTTTTTTGTAAAAAAATGTGGGGTAAAATATATAAATCCTTCAACCTTGGTGTTTATTTATATTTGCTTTGTTGTAATATCTTAGCAAAGATCGAGCTTCTAATTTAAAAAAGTATATATGGTATACATAAAGAGTATGCGGGAGTACCTCAGGGGTCTATCCTTGGACCTCTATTATTCCTGATATTCATAAACGACCTCCCTGATAATATTGTTTCGGAGATGGGTATATTTGCCGATGACACCACTCTCTATAACAGATATGAGGGGAAAACAAATGAACACATATCCAAGGAAATGGCAGAAACACTAGAGGACGACCTCCAATCCGTAGTGGAATGGGGACAAAAATGGTTGGTCACATTCAATGCTGCTAAGACTAAGCTTGTTTCCTTCAATAACTACAAGAAACCTTCTCTACCACCAATAGCAATGGCCAAGAACACATTGCCTGAAAGTACTTCTTTTAAACTCCTCGGCCTAACGTTTACAGGGAATATGAACTGGAATATATACATTGAGAGCATTGCCAAGGCTGCTGCAAGGAAGGTTGGCTCCCTCTACCGTGCTAGAAAACTACTTACGCCTGCCAGTATCCTATACCTCTATAAGGCAACCATTCGCCCATGTATGGAGTACTGTTGTCACATCTGGGCTGGTGCATCTGCTGCTTGTCTCTCGCTCCTGGACAGGGTTCAAAAAAGAGTCGCCAACCTGATAGGTCCTGAACTGTCATCTAGGCTTCAACCTCTGTCCCATCGACGAGATGTTGCATCCCTCTGCCTGTTCTACAAATACTTTAACGGTGAATGCTCTGACGAACTGCAAACACTTGTACCTCCCCGACGTAACTACCCCCGACAAACCCGACAAGCTACTAAGTCTCATCCCTTTACAGTAGAGATCCCTAGGTGCAAGAAAGCCTTTTACTCCAATAGTTTCTTCCCCAGAACTGCGGGTCTTTGGAACTCCCTTCCGGGATTCTGCTTTCCCAACTGCAATGATATGCAGAAGTTCAAGTGTAATGTTAACAAACATCTTTCTACTCTTCTCCCCTCATAATGACCCCGCTAATTAATTCCCTAATAGTAGCCCCCTGCTTCAAAGTGGCACTGTGCCTTGTTTGGGGTGAAAATTGAATAAAAAAAAAAAAGCGTACATTTTTACAAAACCGATATATATATATATATATATATATATATATATATATATATATATATATATATATATATATATATATATATATTCTTTACACATATATTCGCCGAAATTCTATAGCAAACCCAACTCTCCCTAATGGTTCACTTCTACTTATGCAGCAGCCATTGCACAAAGGCAGCATGCATACTGCAGATTTAACTGCCATAAGTCCAGTGCAAACAGAAAAAGCATATAGAAGCTAGAAGTAATTATAAGAAAGAAATAGTGACCGCTAAGAGAGAACATACTGAAATCGCCGTATCTCTACAGATGACCTGTCTGTCTGTTGAACAATCAGTACATATGCGTGACAGACTGATGGGCAAACAAGTTTGAAATAACAATTTCGTCACTAAACGCACAGATTAAACGGACACATCTGATAGATGCCCGTTCTTCTCTTTATCATATGCTCCTTATTCGATCAAGCATATTTCGCTTTCTGCCAAACGAATGAATAAAACATGAAGTGCAGAAAAACAGCGTTACATCATTTTCAAAGTAATTGACTATTAAAATAGTATCAGTCTTTATGAAATGAAAACTGCTCCATATTAAAATGGAAAATACAATTTAAATTTCTCAGCACCATTCATCTTTAGAATTAGCTTTTCATTAGTAAACTGACATTCTTGACAAATGGGCTTTAATGTTCTCCCAATAAAAACAACCTGTTATGATTCAGTGTTTGAAAAAAGAAATATATCGGATGGTGTAAAAGTTTTTGCCGGTTTGCAACTTAGTATCTATATTTTATTTCTCTTTGTCTGTCTGTTCGTTCCACTTTTTCTCAGAAACTACTGAGCTGGTCTGGTTGAAATTATATATTGATCTTTGATATGATCAGGTGCTGCGAACTAAGTATTACAGTATCTGTTCAATGCACAGTTAGGTATTAATAGGGATTAGTATTTGTTGCCATATTTTTGATATAGAAAGGAGAGTATGATCATAGAAAGTTGGAAGGTTTTACTTATAGACACTGGCGATAGGAGCTGACCAATCAAATGGAGCCATGTTCTGCAAGCAACCAATTAGAAACCAGAATTTCTCCATAAAAATATTGAATCTTTAGCATTCCAGCACATAATTTTTTGTGTCAACATGAGAAAGATCTTTTGCTGTTTGCCTGCAAAATTATGAAATTCAGAACCTGTACAGAACAGCTACTTACTGAAAATTATTTATCTTCAGGACTTGTACAGAATAGACACCTATAACAGAATTTTCTGGAATTAAACCTGGCTTTCAATTAAAGAGTATTTGAAGCAAAAATGGGCATAAATGTAACCATATTCATCCATCAACTTGGCAGAAAGCACTTATTCAAAATCAACAGGGTATATAATTTTTCTTTTTTTAACAAGCTAAAAATCTAGTTTTAATAATTTGCAACTCATTATTTTATGATTCAATCAATCAAAACCAAGCTTAATGACCCAGCATTTCATCGCAGTCTCCATTTTACCAGTTATTAGCTGGGGAAAGATGAAAAACTGTAGTTTTGGTTTACTGTGCTTTTATTCATATTATACGGCATATCAACACTTTGTATGTTATTTAATGCTGAAATACATTACTTATTATGAAGAACTAAATGTGTCATTCATTGAATCAAGTTTGATTTTGCACAGTAGAACTTGATAATTCCTTGTCTTTACGAATATATCAAGTCAGTGCATACGTGGTTTCGGTTTGTAGAAGGAGCATTTCAAACTGTTGTAATTTATTTTGCGCATATTGTTAATCCTTAAAAGTATAACCGTCATTAACTTATAACCCTTTCGTTCAGATTACAAAAGCATAATTCATATTTTTCTGCAATATTCTAACATATGTTGACCCCCAAAACGACCTCCTTTAATCAAACGAAAATGAGTCATCTTCCATTATGATAATGCTCGCCCTCACACAACTCTACTGATTAAAGATTTCCTAGGAGATTTTTGTTGGGAAATATGACCTACATTCTCCTGACGAGATCTCTTTCGGATTATCACTTATTTCAACGATTAAAAAAAACATTCAGATGGTCTTAGGTAAACATCTCGATAGGAGATTGAACACGAGTAAGATGCATACTTAATCTAAAAACGAAATAATTTTACGAGTTATTTATGAGTTTGTTGACAGGTGAAATCAAGGTATAAAGAGTACTTATTATTATAAAGATTTTCAAAAACAAGTTTTTTATTTTCAAGATGAAATTTTAAATCAGCAAAACCATTTGCACCAACCTAATATTAGCATGATTCAAGTATCACAGTCAGGGGGCGGGGCAAAGTGGAATAATTTCTTGAGGAACAGAATATGAGGAAAAATATAAATAAATATAAATAATGTCTAATGTTTACATCCATTTTAGAACTTACTTTACGAAGTAAAAATACGTAAAGATGTTTTCGTATTCAAAATAAGGTCACTGGCTTTGCATTTGTTTGCTTCTCTCTCGCCCCCCCCCCCTCTCTCTCTCTCTCTCTCTCTCTCTCTCTCTTCTCAACACTGGCTAGCTGGCAGTCAGTAAAAGAAAAGTCTCCTCGTTAAACGTTGTTCGTAGACAAAATGTTTACAGTAAAATAAACTTATTAAAATGCCGATTTTGTCATTCTTGATGATAATCGGAACAAGAGAAATATAACACCATTTTGACAGGAGGGGAGACGAGTCTGTTACTCCTAGATTGTGGCATAGTCCCTGGCTTACTAGGGTCATTTTGGACGATGATAGCTTTTCGCGTATTGCCAAGAACCACGCTGAAAATTACTATAACTTTTTTATGAAGGTTACAATTATAGAAAATGTAAACATGAAAGATATTTACCGACGTGCGTGCATATTAAAATGGGAATAAATAAAATATTGAATAATATTAGGACCAACAGTTAGCAAGTGCTCAATGCAAGAACATATCCATTAAGTTTGAGGAAGGGAATCGATTGCAACAACTTATATTTTGTAGGGGAAAATTGTAGTGTGTATGATTAGCGCGGGTGTTATTTGCTTACGAAATGAAAGACAAAAAGTTTTAAACTGGAAACCTAACCGACGAGAAAAAAAAAGTGTCTCATGTAAATTAAGAGGAGTCGGTTGTTTTTTGGTTGGTTGTTTTTGTTTTACGGCATATCAACCCTTTTCAGGTTATTCAATGCCGCATCCAGTGATTAAGAAATTTTTTAATAGAATATTTTTTTTTTCTCAAGCCGGTTTCTATAACCCATAGTTGGGACCTGTAGCGGACCAGGGTATAATACCCTAGCTCGCCACAAGAAAATAATGAAACGAATAGAATTGAAGGAAACAAAAACTCAATTGATGGATAAGATAAACGTCGCGTTGAAAGAATGAACGTTTTAGTTATAACATGTGTTCATGTCCGCGCGTGTGTAACCAATGTTCGTTGCGGGGTTGGTTTGTAGCAAGAATAGGAAATGTGTGTTCATCTCACTATCGTTTGTTCGCGCGTGCGAAGAGAAATGAGTGTTGCAGTGGAAATGAGAATGATAGTCCAGCGTGTAGACAAAGAAGAGGATATGAGAGTTGACGTCAGTTAGTAGTCAGCTTCGCGAAGGTGTTCTCAGGGAACAGTAGTAGATAGAGAAAGAATGTAGGTACTGTCTGTTGGCTCGTGCCCCATAAATAGTGGCAGGGGACGTGAACGCGCACGAGTGTACGCCTCCCGAAAGGGGGACGGCTGGTTAGCCCAACCTCTCTGGTCGAGAGTTGGTCCTAAAAGGGTTAGAAACAGCTTTTCTCTTTGTTTTATACTTGTTTCCGGTGGTCATTTGCGCATGTGTATATTTCCCTAGAAAGCGGAAGTGATGTCGTCCATGTGTGCGTTCGTGTGCGCGTGTGTGAGTACATGTGTATACGTTAGTGTGTGTGTATATATACGTGAATGTGAGTGTATGTACGCGAACGTGAATATGTGTACGTGTGTGGACGTGGGAGCGTATGTTTGTGTGCGCGTATGTATATGACATAGCTTGAATGTGTGTTTTTGTGTGAGGCTTGGAAAAGGCTCGTACAGACCCTAACAGGTACTACTACTCCGGATCAGAGTGGATCTGGGAACAATGGTAATTAAAGGGTGGCCCCACACTCCCCAAAGCCCGCAAGCTGGGGCCTCAGCATCGAATATAGTTTAAGGTCATATTTAGAGCAGTAGAGGGGGTCGGGTTGGATAATATAAAAAGACCAGCATTTCCTCGATTGGCTGCGATTCTTTTTTTGTCGGCTCGACGTCGGTACGGTCTACTTTGCAATCTGGTATGAATTAAAGAAAGCCTGTTTGCGATAACGTCGAAAAGGGAACAGGACGGATTTTTGTTATGTGTGTTTCGACGCGGTCAACTTGTCGATCTGAAAATCATTCTTTTTTCCCTTCAACTCAACCATTCAAAGATTAGGTATTTCATGCATATTTGGCTTTCTAGCAATATGTTTTGATAGTTTATTTTTCTGGATAGCAAAAGAAATTTGGTTTTTGACAGAAAAACCAATAACACACAGTAAATATGAGTTTATTAACATTTCTATGCAAATAGTGTTCATTGTATTTTAAATATAGAACCGACCCAAATGAGATAAATTAATAAATACTAATAAATAAATACTCAAAGTAATATTATACTACATAGTTCAATACAACTAATAAAATCACCTTGTAAGAAATAATCTTTAATTTACTATTTCAGTCCAGCATCTTTTGGCAAACGATGTTCATTTTTGCCCTGTTTCTTTCAAATATTCCCTTTGTCACGTATCGTTTCACTGACATTTTTGGATAGAGGTCCTAAGTAATTTGCAAATGTATTTTTCTGTCACCCACACTGAGGATTGAACCTTTTACAAATTACTTAGGACCTCTATCCGGTCATGGCTGACGGAACAAGAGGACGCTACCCCCGTGAAGTAAATAAAGGGTTCCACTCAAAATTCCGTCCAAATTCTCGAGTTCAACAAGATACACCTGAAGAAGGTCGGAGGTTATATCGATCGAAACGTTGTGAAAATCACACTCAAGATGAGAACAGTAGTCCGATGAATACTAATACAAATAACCAATCCTCATCTCAAAAATTCAGAAACGTTGTAACTTTTTTATCTTTTAGTTCTTTACATCAAGTGGTTTCAAGCCTTGTCTAGAGCGATTTTCTTTACAAGATAAACAAAATCCTGTACTGTCAATCAAGTTTCAACTCTTGTCCCATCGCTGCAATGTTACATCTCTATGCTTGTTTTACAAGCACTTTAATGGAATGTGCTCCGAATTCGTAACGTAAATAATCCCTACTAACTCGACAACCAGCAAAACAGTAGACGCCTCTGATGCAGGAGAGCTTTCTGCTCTAAAAGTTTCTTCCCTTGAACTGCTGGAATTTCCTCTCTGTATCCTGCTTCCCTGACTGTACTAGCATACAAAAATTTAAATATAAACTGAACACACATCTCGCTGCTCAACTCCCTTCTTAGAATGTTTCTATGGGCATGATCCCTAACTCACAGTAGCCACAGTAGTCTCGGTGGAAATTTGTTTTATTTGGGACGAAAATGAGTAAGCAAACATTTTTTTACATAAAATCAATAATAAAAAAAATGTTTTGAATCGACTTGGTTGTTAATCTCCTCAGCTGGACAAGCTTCACATGCGACTTTATAAAATGAACCACAAAGATGGCATGTTGTTACTTATCTCTTCTTTCACTTGGACTGCAAGTTCTTCATAGAACTTTTTGATGTAGAGAATCTTCATGTCTTATTCACAAACATTTGTAAACGGAAGAAATTTTGCTAGTTTTTCTCTGTATGGAAGGTGCTCGAAGGTATGGAAGGTGCTTGAAGAAAATAAAGACAATAAAATAGCTACGGTTCTCACGTAGTAATCCCCCTGAACACAACATAGTTGTTTTCAAGTCTAATGTAAACAAATTCTTCTTAAGTTATCGTCTTTAATAATGAAATTCTGCCCAATTTCAACTATTGTTAAGAATCATTACTGTTATCTCCATGTATACATGATAAAATCATTAACTTTATACTTGAATGTCCTTCGGGTCATGCTAAGTGGTGATTCATTAGTAAAAAAGAAGAAAGAAAAAGTGCTTAAAAAAAAGTAAAAACACCGGAAGTTTTAAAAAAAAAAAGATTTTATTAATCAAAATTTATAAAAAATTATTTGGTTTTCTAAAAGTTTAAAATTCACCTTAGGAATGTTTTCAAAAATGTGACTAAACTCCTTCTATTCAAAATTCAAGCCAATCATACAAGCACATCAATTTCAAACTGTCAATTACATAGGATGTATAGTTTTCCCCTTTTTTTAACGAGGGATCGAAGCTTATGGGTTAATACCTCACTCAAAATAAAAAGAAATAGTCTTCTTTGAAAAAGAACACTTCCAGACACAAAGTATATTTGTGTGGAATTTTTTAAAAAGTCGGCCCAGCTGTTTTGGAATCCATAAGAAACGAACTCACACAGGCACACACATAGATAAAGTGCTTTTTATATATAAATAGAAGTAAATGTAACCACCATTTATGTAATCACCATTCCATTATAAGCAGGAGGCCATTTTCTAAGGATTCAGCCATTCCCTGTGATATGTGTGCATTCGTTTTGCCCATGTGTCTAGAATAGCAAATATATTGTCATTAGCAAATATATTCATCTTTGACCCAAGTTCATTAGGAAGATCATTTATGGAAACCAGGAATAATAAAAGTCCAAGAACTGATCCAACTGGCATACTCACATTAATGTCATGTTTGGATGGAGGCTATCAAAGACAATGTATTTTTTTTTTTTACTCATATTTACCTCAAGCAAAACAAACAGCCACTGAGACGTCCTGTGAATTAGGGCCATACCTACAGGGTCACTATAATTTGAACAGTGAGACGTCTGTTCATGTTACACTTATATTTCTGCATTGCACTGCAGTCAGAGAAGCAGAATACAGTGAAAGAACTTCAAAGTTTAGCAGCCAGAAGAAGAAACTTTCAGATTAGACGGCTCTCCAGCATTAGGTAATCTCTACAGTGAAGGTGTGGAATTTTGCTGATTGTCAACTGCAATGAACTGTTTTGAATAGTCATCTTACTATGAACTTATTGTACTTGTGTCACCTCATCGAAAATATTTTTGACCCACCTGTCTAGTTTTAAAATATTGCCAGTTGACTGTAGAAGTTCAAAGATGTCAGATGATTTTCTACGTTGAAACATTTTCTTGGACTATTTGCCTTTGGAATTCTCCTCCTGCTCTATGTTTCCATAATCTTACCCACATGTAGAAATTTAAATGTAATGTGAACAAACATCTTGCTGCAAAACTCTTCATTCACACTGCTCTTCTCTAAATCTGACTGATATCACAGTAGTTCAATATGCCTTGTTCCTATTTACTTGCCTCCCAACGAGAGTATAGAGAGATACAAGTCGTTTTTAGATGTGGGAAAAATCCAGTTCCCAACAAAGGAGTACTCTGGATTGAAGCAAAAATAAGAATTGCTTATGTGTAGAAATATTTATCTTTCACTGACTGAGAACAAAAAAAGTAAGTGCATAAGAATAGATATTACACCTTGCTCTTAGGCTAAAGGCCGAGGAAAACAAAAAAATGTCTTGTTTGACTGAACAAAAATAAAATAAAATAAGAATAAAGATTTATATTACTTTCGACTGTTCATCCTAGAAAAAAATTGAGTTTTGTCTTTCGTTTCTATTTTTTTAATTTTTTTTTATTCTTTATTGTTGCTATGAAGATAGACTTCAGTTGTTCTTTTTGTTCAGAAAAATTGGTTTGATTTTTGTCTTTTTAAATGTAGTACAAATCGGTGTTTTGAGGTCTTGACCTGATAAAAAAAAATGTGAGGATTTCAGTTTCAAATGTACAAAAAAAAAAAAAAAAAAAATTGACGTACGAAAAAGTTTGGGCTTGTTTGTCTTCCAAACATTTTTTTTTCATTCTCCTAGATTCTCGTCAACTTGTCATCTCAGCATTGAACACGAATCCCAATGATATGGAAGAAGAGTTACCAGCAGACCCCCCCACACACACACACATTAGGGTTGTGTATATAGTTATGTATTTCTGTGTACAAGATGATATCCTAAACTAATGAATGGACCCTTACGAATGTTGGAATATATATTCTAGGCAACACGCTGAAAATACTTTTTTCCCAAATGCTAAATTTCTACTCACACTATAAAATAAATAGACATAAATAAAATTAAAATGAATAATATACGAGGAACGTTCCAAAAGTAACGCCTCCTAGATTTTAATATTTTTTTAAAATCAATTTTTACCCCAACCAAGGCACAGTGCCACTTTGAAGTAGGGGGCTACTATCGGGGACATAATTTGCAGGGGCATTATGAAGGGAGTTGAGTAGCAAGATGTTTGTTCACATTACACTTGAACTTCTGCATATCAGTACAGTTGCGAAAGCAGAATCCCGGAAGGAGTTCCAAAGACTTGTAGTTCTGGGGAAGAAACTATTGGAGTAAAAGGCTTTCTTACACTTAGAGATCTCTATTGTAAAGAGGCAGAACTTAGTTGCTTGTCGAGTTTGTTGGGAGTAGTCACGTTGAAGAGGTACAAGTGCTTGTATTTCGTCAGAGAATTCACCATTAAAGTATTTGTAGAACAGGAAGAGGGATGCAACATTTCGTCGATGGGATAGAGACTGAAGCCAAGATGACAGTTCAGGACCTATCAAGTTGCCGACTGTCTTTTGAACCTTGTCAAGGTGTAAGAGACAAGCAGCAGATGCACCAGCCCAAATGTGACATCAGTACTCCATACATGGGCGAATGGTGGCCTTATAGAGGTACAGGATACTTTCAGGCATAAGTAATTTTCTAGCACGGTAGAGAGAGCCCGAATGGATCGAAGGGGATTGCAAATTGCATAGTTATGATGACTACATTAATGATCTGCAAGTTTGATCTCTATTGCAGATATTGATGGTGCGAGACTTAAAGAAAGCAACTCCTGTCATGGAGATGCGTCAAAAGCAGAGATGCGTCATCGAATTCTTTCATGCAAAAAAAAAACAAAACAAACAAACAAACAATTAAACTGATCAACATTCATCAGTGTCTGTTGAACGTTTACAACGCCGATGAAGTTGATGTCAGCACAGTTAGGAGACGAGTTTGTCGATTTCAGAATGGTAACAGAGATTTAAGTGACAAAACACGTTGCGGATTTTACAACTGAGACATCGTTCCTCGTTGGCAAAAATGCATTGAGAATGCTGGTGACTATGTAGAAAAATAAATTCTAGATGAGAAAAGGTTGTTTGTTTTAATGGTACTATTCCTGCTTTCATAGGTATTCAATGCTTCAGTTTTTGGAGTAAATAATAGGAGACATTACTTTTGAAATGACCTTTGTAATGATAAAAGAATAAAATGAGAACTCATTGAATTAAAAAAAAAAAGTAAAAACAAATAGTCGATGAAATGTCTTTTTTTATTAATCAGCGATATTATTTCCATTCATTCATGTCGATGTTTATATTTAATCCTGCTTCATTTTTACACTTAGACACATAGTTTAAACTGTTTTGTGCTCTCAAACCCAAATATACTCTCAATGGCACCCACATATACCTGAATGACTCTCCTGTACGACATACTTTTATAATATGGTTATTATTATTTCATATTTCAATATTTATTTGTCCATGACATACTCTACTAATTGAAAAGAAACATATTAAATTTGTACATTTTGTACTTTTATAATGGATAATTGATAATTACTCATCCAAATAACCGGTACTTCTGCATTTATTGATCCGTGTTTCCATGATGTTATCTCGGCATATCCCGGCAGCTTACATAAACTGCTGAAATATACCAAGCTCTGATTTAATTTTAAAACGCTAGAAAAAAAACAACAACTATCGAATAGTAATTACAATAAAGAAAAATAATAATTACAACAAATAGATATCCTAACGTTAGTTTCATGAATAATATTTTTTTAAATAAAGTATTTGTTTTGTAATAAAGTTTTCTATTTCAATTTTGTGAGTAAATGCAGAATTACCAAATAATCTATATATTTTTTAATTAAAATTCATTATTGAAATGAGTATTATTTATTAATTCATTCATTGCGGACTTATACTCACCTTTCGTAGTTCTTGTTTCACAACGTTTCGGACAACTATTCTTCTGGCCTTCGTCAGGTGGTAACCGCAACAGAGTCGGAACTCTGACTCTCCTAACTGTATCCCCAGCAATTACTGCCACCCACAGTAATTGTTCTGAAATATATATATATATATATATATATATATATATATATATATATATATATATAATGCGAAGCTCGCGGTTTGTTTACAAACAAACGTTTGAGCCCTCTACGAGTGGCGGACGGATGTTTATTTAAATAGACATTCGGACAGTTTAATTTCGGCCACCGATTCCGTAGTCAGGGGGTAGAACTGCCGACTGTCATCACGACGGTTCTAGGTTCGATCCTCGGCTTGGGAGAGGTGTTAGTCTAGCGGCACTGATGAGTTGTGAAACAACGAAACAGGTCTGTATGTCGATGACTAAAATATATTTTATAAAGCCCCCTTCTTGGGTAGAGCACTATCGTAAATTATCTTACTCGCTACTTAATTTAGCTGAAAAAATGCGAAGCTCGCGGTTTGTTTACAAACAAATGTTTGAGCCCTCTGAATAGTTGTGAAACAACGAAACAGGTCTGTATGTCGATGACTAAAATATATTATATATATATATATATATATATATATACACATTCATATATGTATATATATTGAGTAAAACGATTCATAATTTTGAATTAAAAATCAGTTTCAAAAGGAAAACAAACAAAATCCAATAGATTGTACGATAGTTTCAGAAACGATTTACATTTTATTTAAATTGACAATTGATAATTATTTGACAAAAGTTTTGTCCTTTAATGACAAAGTATCCTCATCAGCAAAGAATAGGAGGGGGGGGGCAATTAAAGACACCAAAATAAAGCTAGCATTTTAGTCCTGTGTAAGGCAGATATCCTGGAAATATTTAAAGGTGTGTTGAACCAAAAACAAACAAACAAAAAAACGTGTTCGTAGGCAGGCAGGCTCGAACCCGTGAATGTGGAGAGAGGTGTTAAAAGAAAACTGTAGTAGCGTGGAGAGGGAATCAAAACAACAGTAGGCAGCCAAGGTGAAGAGAGGCGTTAAAAAAAGTGGTAGTAGGCAGGCAAGCTTGAACCCGTGACTCGAAGGCGGATAAGAAAAATGAAAGAAAATCTGATGTCTTAGCCGATGTCTCTATGATGTCACCGGAAGTCAAAAGCATTGAAATTAACCAAAGTCAATTCAACGATGACGATGACTTCCTAAAATATCGGCGAAAAAAATCCACCATTCCTTGTACAAAATGGTCGAGTTTAGGGTGAAGGAATTAATGATTTTTGGCAAATTTTTGGATATTTGTCGTCCGAGACGTTCAGCTTCCAAATTATACTGATCTTTCAGGATCCGTCGCCTCTGTCGAAAGTTTTTGCGAGACATACATACATACATACATACATACAGACAGACAGACAGACAGACAGACAGACAGACAGACATATTTATATAATAGATGGAAATTGCTCCAGACAAAGCGTAGAGTCACTTAATGAAAGGAGTTAGCAAAGACGAAAGATGGTTATAAGAAAAGCAGAAATACCTATTGATCTTAGTTTTCAGATGCCCAATGCTATAGGTAGGAGGAAAACACTCAGCAGAAAAAGAAAAAGCTGTATTACAATGACGTATCAAAAATAGCGACCATTGAACCAATAAGTCAAGCGAGCTGGGACAAAGGAAGCAGGTAATAAATCATTAAACATTTACTTATTAATTACTTTAGAGGAAAAAAGAAAAAAATATTTTCCAACATTAACTGTTTTTTGTATAATTGTTTTCTTTTAAAATGGTTACAGGCGTATGGAAATAATTTTTTGAAAATGAATATCATGCATCGCAAGGTTTCCAAACAGCATTTTAATTTATTTTCTCAAAATTTATAGAAAGTAAAAATAAAAAAAGGTAATATGAGGCTCAGGGGCCGGAGCAAGAGTACAGAGAGATCCTCATTTAAATCCAGCCAGCGACAGGTGTTTACCAGCTTAAAACTTAAATATTTGTGTCAAGGGGGAAAGGGGCTCGTATTTGATTTTGCAAGCAATTATTCTTGTGCTAATTTGAATATTTAATACTTAAGTCAATTTACACTTAAAATGTTTTGCAGTAGTATCTTGATATTTGAATGTCATATGTTCCATGTCATTGACTATTTTCAGTTTGGTATTCATTTCTCTCTCTCTCTCTCTCTCTATATATATATATATATATATATATATATATATATATATATATATATATAGGTTAAAGTGTATTATTATTTTTTTTCTAGCGGTTTCCCTTCGTCAATACAGAAACATATAGAAAGGGAGAGAGGATGAGAAGGAGTAATCCATCAACTGGCAGTAATTATCTTTTCTTTCACTGACGAGAACGTCTATAAGTTTAAAGTATTTATTTTAAAGACAATTATTAGTATTTATTTAAAAAAATCATCTTCCTATATATATATATATATATATATATATATATATATATATATATATATATATATATATATATGTCCCCCATTAAGCCAGGAAGTCTATTTTGTACTCTGTCAAGGCAGGATAGGCTGTTTTTAGCAGCAAATAACCTGAAAATGGTTGACATGTCCTTAACGTAAGCAACCAAACCAAAATTACCCTGTGACTGACCGATCGACAACCAGACAAAGCTTCTTGTATAGATTTATGGACGCATCTGTACACCCAAACATTTTTTTTTCTTTATCTGATTAAAAATGTGTCAGGAATTTCTTTTTAACTGAACAGATTTCAGTCTGATCTTCACTCATTCGCATTACCATTCAGATAGGCAAATGTGTCTTGTTTTTATATGCGTCCTTTCAAGATTTGTTTTGTTTAAAAAATAGATAAATAAAATGATATAATTTGATTTTTTTTTGTTCAGTGTTTTACCCAGTTATAATCCATGAGTGTAAGTCAACATCTATGCTGATATGTTGATCTGGTTGAAAGTTCGCCATCAAACCTCTGACGCACAGATAAGATTTGTCTACTCAAATTATCCTAAAGTATTCAGCATTTTTAAGTTTATATCAGAAGTCTGACTCTTCAGTTTTGCTTGGGTAAGAAAAATATTAGGGTGAGGGGAATATGGATGGATAAAAGTACTTACACAGGCACACATTTATATGATTATAAAATCTGGATGCTGGCTTGAATTTTGTCTCCACCGATGGGGCGATTCCATCGTCTAAAATAGGGATGACAGGTGATTATTCATAGAATCATCATTATATATACATATAATCTTGAATTTAATTATTTATGCGAAAGTGCATTTTTACCTAAATGCCAGTTGGCAATAATTTCCCCTTTTACCAATTTGGTACCTCTAAAAGGGAAAATTATTCCCAACTCGCATTTAGGTAAAAATGCACTTTCGCATAAATAATTGAATTCATTCAAAACGTATCGCAAAAACAACAACAAGAACATCTTTATATATATATATATATATATATATATATATATATATATATATATATATATATATATATATACTAGCGGGGCCTGTGGAAATTCCCCAGGGGACTCATTCATAATATTGATTTTGGCATTCTGTAGATGTTCAGCATGAACACCCGGCAAAGCTCGGTTGTAAAGTACGCTTAAATAAGATATTTTAATTCTTACAGATTTCGAATATATTATTATAGTGTTAATGTTCTATCGATTTTTATTTATTATAAAGTTGCGATTTCAAAAATAAAAAAATATATGTACCCATATGGTTTGAGTGCATTAGCTTGAATCGAAACCGAACTAAAAACTTATGAATATATATATATATATATATATATATATATATATATATATATAATTATTTCATTTAATCACATAAATTAATATACGAAGATATAATTTTATGCATAAATTTTTCAGCATTTATTTCAACAGTGCTCAATACATAGGTAGAGCTAGGTAGTAAGTTATGAAAATATATATGGCAATTAAGCCACACAGAATATTCCACGTTTCATTCTCGTGATAATTTGTCAAGCTTATGAATTCTCATGAGAATGAATTCTGTGGAGCTTAATTTCCATATATACATAACTTGAATTCCTTCAGCCATAATCGAAACAGAAACTTATGAAGAAATCTTGATAAAACTATTTATTTAAAAAAAAAATAGATAACTGAGTGCCATCAGTTATAATCGAAACCAAAACATGAAGAATTATTGATAAAATTATTTATGGCAAGAAATGGAAGTACATAACAATTAAAGGACCCGGATGTAAGAGTGACACAGGAAATAATAAACGCCACCAAAAATGCGAGCATGAAAAGTAATATGGTTAAGCTTAAATATGGAAAAGTAAAGGACTAGTTGTTAAAACTGAAAAAGAAAAGGACAAGATATTCTAGTAAAAATATAATAAACTTATAACTTAAAATATTGCAGCATTAAGAATTGATTATTTAATGTTATAAATTGAATTTAAAAAAATTCTTAATGCTGCAATATTTTAAGTTATAAATTTATTATATTTTTTTACTAGAATATCTTGTCCTTTTCTTTTCCAGTTTTAATAACTAGTCCTTTACTTTTCCATGTTTAAGCTTATTACTTTTCATGCTCGCATTTTTCTATTGTAATAATATATATAAAAACATGCCTTTTTGGAGTTCTTTTTTAATATTACTCATAAACTTGATATATATGTCTATATAGGGGTTCTCCATGGTGCTGAATTCAAATATACATGTCTTAAGATGTGAAACTGTACCGTTTGTCCTTTTTCACTGGGATTCGGCGTTCCCAGGAGCTCAAAAGTGGTCACAAATGCCCCAAAATTGAAAGAAATGACACTTTTACCTCATAACTTTTGCCCTATCCGTTGAATTTTTCTGAAACTTAACTAAAATGTGAAGGCAACGTTGGCCCTTCACACTTCTCACATTCATCATTTCTTCACTATTTTTTGTGGCGTCATCTAACATGCAGCACCAGAGGGAGATCGTACGTGGCTTGCTATATATATATATATATATATATATATATATATATATATACACATTAGCTGGATGCGGGATTCAATAGTCTTAAATATTATATTTTAATTTATGCAGATTGCATATATATATTCTTATAGAATTAACCCGCTATTGAATATTATATAATACAGGGAATAATTTGCCCAGTAGACTAATTTGCAAAAATAAGAAAAAAGTAAAATAATTAATAATGATGATGTAGTTCATCAAATTTCCACTGTGTTTGTTTACAATATCACGTCAGCTGATAGTTGGGCTTGACGGGGAATTCCCTGGAAATTCACTTCTGATTAATATTTAGTTTTAAAATATTCAAACAAAGAAATGATTTGCAGCGATTTTAAATGGTACCTCTTCCTTTATCGTAAATTAAATTCATTAATAAGAAAAAAATTAAAATAAAATAGTGAGATACACCCGGGCTTGAACATCGTATCATATGGAATGATTTTCCGGAGCGGTTCTGACATATGCATATATGAATGTTTTTTATTTGAATCTATTCCAAATAAATAAAAAACATCATATGTGCATATATATATATATATATATATATATATATATATATATATATATATATATATATATATATATATATATCTGTGTGTGTGTGTGTACGTGGATATCTTTAGATCAATATCTTGACTTATTTTATCTTTTGCCGTTTATATCTTCTATTTTTTTAAAATCCATTATGTTTTATATTTTGATTTTTTAATTTTACTTTAAACACGGTTCTTCCCACTTTGTTAACATTATTAATCAATATAATTATTATTATTAAAATTTATCATTATCAATTATCATAGATATCGCAGTCACCAACCTCCCATTACCTTCTATGTTTAATTATCATTATTATAATTAAAGTAGATGATTATATATAAGCATAGAGATAAATTAATTATATACATCTGGCGATTTTATTATTATTATTGCTATACAACTTCCCAAATTTCGTGTAGTAAATAAGTAAAAAAGCTATGATGAGAAATGAGAGTCAGGGAGTGGACGGGGATGGGGGACAGGTAGGAAGGAGAAATACATGCCTTAGAATCACCACTAATAAATTATATATGGTTTCCCCTTTTCATTATTCCTCTTTTCTTTCTTTCTTTCTTTTTTATTTCTTTTTATTTTCTTCTTTTCTTCATTGTGTCTTTTCCTTTCTTTGTTATCTCTTAATCTCTTCACTAATGTATGTATGAATGATAATGGTGGAGCAGGGATATACAAGTGGGCGACGTAAGTCATACATCTTCTGACAGTAGAAAAATTCTAGTCAAATGAAAAGCATTTTTATAACTGAATAACCTCGGTTAAATCTGAAACACCTTTTAGCATATGTCAAATTCATATTCCTCTACTAACTGAACCTATACACACTAGTTTGTCTAAGATTTAGGGCGGCCATCACACACTCATACGAATACTATTCTTTCTAGTTTTCTATGCCCTCTATCTCAATGTTTAAACCCCATCCTTTCCCATTCATTCCTATATCTGACTCAAATTCGCACTCCTTTTGAACTTTATTTACATACAACCAAATCTTAGTTTTCACATTTGACGGAACCTCCTGATATTAATTAACTCCCTGTGACAATGAATACCTGATATTTTCATTGCAAACTTTGCTTTTCATATAAACTGTATCACCTGAAGACGTCTCTAGTTACTAGTAAGTAGCTGACCGAAACATGCTCATGACTGTGCAGCAACATATTACTGCTTATGTAAAAACAAATAAAGAGTATACCCTGTTCAACTCCGGTATTGAGCACTCTTGTATTAACGTCGTTACCCTTCATTGGTTACTTAACTTCTGGAAAACAGTAACCTCAGATTATATTATAGATATTTATTATATATATTCTATATGTGTATACATTTCATATATATATGCGTATGGGCATGGCTCAGATGCTAAGATATGAGAGTGGAGAGTTGTATTTTTTGGTTTCACTTCTAGCTGATGGCACCCAAGTCATATATATATATATATATATATATATATATATATATATATATATATATATAGTGATTTAAAGGTTATGGGCGTTTTTTGAAGCAGGAAAAACGATGTTACTTTTGTCTCTATATAAATAAAATGAACTCATTTATTCCCGTCTTATTTTGACATTAATAGGATTAAAAATCAAGATATTTCATGCAAATATAATATGCACAAACGGCAGAACAATATCTGAGGTGTGTTATAGGCTTATTATTTCTCAAATTCCTCGATAATCTTAGATTTCTATACTTTTTCTGCTGAGAAGTCACGGCCAAAATCGGTTAAGATCAATGAAAGTGGTAAAATATTTTCTCTCTAATAAATTCCTCCTCCCCCTGCCACCACTTAACACCGTTTGGGGATCGTTCACAAGGAACAGTTCAGAAGAGAACACGGTTTGGCTTCGTAGTTCTTTCATGTGAAGTTATTTAAAATCACTAAACTAAGCTGCAGTGCTCTGTGGCGTAGTGGTTAGCATACTGGACAATTCACATTATATTTTCACGTTCGCGCCGACCTACCGTAGTCGTTTTTTTTTTTTTTTTCCTAAACAACTGGAATGGACTTTTCTTGGTGGCCGAACTGTTAACATTGCAGATGTTTTGTTTTTTTTCACACTTTATTTTCCTACTTTTACTCATGACTCCGGGTTTGATCCTTCCTACTTACCTACGATAACATTTTTTAAAACTCCCCCCCCCCGTCCCGGAAACAAATACTCGGGCAACGCCGGGTATCCCCGCTAGTATTTAATATTTTTATTGTTATTTTTTATATTTCAAGCGGACCTCCGCTCTTGGTCACAATATATATATATATATATATATATATATATATATATATATATATATATATACACGTAATCCGCATGAATTAAAATGTCATATTTAAGCATATTTTACGAATGGGTAACGCTGGGCGACTTGCTATTCAAATATTATTATCCACAGATACCGGAGTGATTTAACGTTTGTTTCCCTAAAGCTTCTTTTCTATATTGTTTAATCTCTTAAAATACATGGTAACATAATGATTGCTTTTAGGATTGAGTTATGTATGAAAAAAAAATCTATATTAACTGTTCTAATAAGTCGCATATTGGTAATTAACTTACCAAGTAACACATTTCTCTCCCACCACGAGAAATGTGATACATGACCCTGCAAAAGATGCTTCTTCAGTTCAGGCGATATTCACCTGCAGTGACACCTCAGGCGATTAGCAATAAATTAACCGCTTCTCAAAGAGAAGACATAGCCTGCGAGGGGGGGAAACCTTCTTAGGAGGGCCCATGTGAGCAGAGATCCCATTTCCTACTACGTTTCTGCTTATGGGTCTTTTACTCTCTTTTTCACTATATAGTTTTTATCATCGCTCTTATTTTAGACTGTTTCTCCCTTTCTCTGGTTATTAACAGTGGAATAAATTAAAGGCACAAAGAATAAATGCAAAGGGAAAAGGAGAAAAAGAAATATAGCGAGCAGAAAGCAACTAATTTGTGATTCTGTTATTTTATGTATATTTCACTGGCATTTTTGTTATTCCAAACATCTAATCAAAGCTGAACAGATGACTCAAACGGCTCACATATTTTTCTAATATATACAATTATGTTCACAATCTTTAGTCTGAACTTGTTTGGACATTTAGAAGCAAGTAACACACACACACACACACACACACACACACATATATATATATAGGAGTTAGAATTGAATTGTGAACATAGAGGACAACGGGTTACATTTCTGGATTTAGATATAAAAATTGAGGATAGGAGTTTTGTTTATAAAATATTTGATAAAAGAAACTCTTTCCCCTTTCAAATAGTACGTATGCCGCATAAAGATAGTACCTGCCCTGTTTTTTTATGTTTTATGGAACCATTATGTCAGAGTTTTCGAGAATAGCTCGCGTTACTTTAAAATTAATAGATTTTATACCACCAGTTTCTAGCTTAGTAATAAGGATGATAAAACAAGGTGGGGATAAAACTAAAATATTTAAACAGTTAAATAAAGCATTTGTTCGTTATCCTGATGCTTTTAAATCATTTAAGATTAACCAGAATATATTAATAAAGGAAATCCAAAACTATATTAGTAATGTATAAAATGTATTCAAAAAAATGTATATATTATTATTGAGCAGAGTGTATTTTAATGTAATAGTAAAATTACTAATTTAATTAAAAGAACAGTGCTCGTTGTAATTCAGATATATAATAAGCTCGATAGGCAAATATCCTAGAGCTACTTTAATATTTAGTAATGTGATTGATAATTTAAAATTCAAATTCAAATTAAAAATCTGTTTCACAAGAAGGAACACAACAAAATCAATAATTTGTGCGATCGTTTCGGAAACGATGTTTTTATTGTGATTTAAACCAAATTCAGGTTCACAATTTTATTCTATTTTTTTATTCTCAACCCATATTAGTTTGCTTATCAACATTAATAATTAACTATTTTCCTTTGTATTTATTATCTTCCAGATAAATATGTCTTACTTAAAAAATACTAGGTTTATTTACGGTGTCTTTTATATATAAAAAAAAACTCACCCAACACTTTTGCTGATGAGGAGACTTTGTTTAAAAAACTATATGTCAAAATTATTGTCCATGACTTAATGTCTATCACAATAAAAACATCGATCGTACAAATTATTGACTTTGTTGTATTCCTTCTTATGAAACAGATTTTTAATTTTAATTTATCAATCACATTACTATATATATATATATCTTATCCAATTAGGTAGAACATTTACTTTTCTTGCCTTTTGATAACATTTATTTGTTATATATTCATTTTTTGACAACTTCTTTGTATCTGTTAATACAAACCCTTTTCATTTAATGTAACGTTTAGTCAGCTCGAAAAACAGTGTTTATCGGTGTATTTGAAAGATACAAATGGTGGCGGACACTGCTGATTATGTTAAGTTTGAGAAAGTGAGTTAAAACTAAAAAACTATACAAAATACTGTCACAAACCCACCGATTATGTCAGCCTATGTCATGGTAACATATTCGGTGGGTTTTTGACACTGTATTGTATAGTTTTTAGTTTTCAACTTCATTTCCCAAACTTAACGTATTCAACAGTCTGCAACTATTTCTGTTTTTCCAGCCGATTAAACATTTTACCTTACATAAAAACACTAAACAATTATCCAGTTAGGTAGAAATGTAACTTACCGTACCTTTGCTTTCATTTGTTTTTGGACAACTTTTTCGAATCTGTGTATAGTAACCCCCCTCCATCACTCAAATATTAATTACTAACTCACATTTTTGTATACAGAAAAAAAACAAAAACATTTAGCGTTTCAACGTTAGCTTTATCCACTGATTGTTGGTCGAGCCCAAGCAATGATTGACGGTAATCCTGAGGATCAGGATCCAATTCTGCAAGAGTACCATTTTTTCTTTTTTTTTTTTAGAGTGGATTGCTGTACTAAGAATATAAGAAACATGCATTTTCTCTTTTTATTAGAATTTTCCATTACACCAAATTTAGCCACAGCAACGCGTGGCAGGGTACAGCTAGTGTATATATATATATATATATATATATATATATATATATATGTTATGGCAGTAGAGTTAGTTTCCTAGAAGTACATCCAATGAAACATGTGTCTACCAAATGTCCATAGATTACTGTTTAAAAAATATATATTTGTTTACGTCCAAATAAAAATAAGGGCGATTTTCTAAGAAACAAGCTCTCCAAGGTGGAAACGCTGTTAACCGTATTATTATCGTTTTAATAAAAATCAACAACAAATTTACATAATATATATATGTGTGTGTGTGTTGGGACGATTAATTGGAATCTGGAAAATCGGGACTTTTGAGGATATCGAAATTGGAATTGGAAAAATTTGTGCTTATTTTTCGATGCTAAAATTGATTTGTTAATTTATCTTTTGTTTTGATTTTGTTTAAACCAAAGTCTTCCACTTCTAGTAGTAATAATAAAATAATAAACATTTACTGATTTTCAACAACTAGTAAAACTAAATAATACAGATTATCCCCCCCACATGTGTGTTTTACGTTTGAGAAAAGGTGTGCACATTTAACATGTGTTTTTATGGTAATCGAGAAAAATAGCTACCTTATAGCTAAATATTTACAGATTTATAGGGAATTGGAATCAGTAATTGTATTGGAATCGGGAAAATAATAATTACGTCCCATCACCTTATATATATATATATATATGTGTGTGTGTGTGTGTGTGTGTGTGTATTTATGCATATACACATGGTTTAATATCTATACAAATGTCTATATCCATTTATCTATCTCTCTATGTATTTATTCATGAATTTGATAATATATATATATATATATATATATATATATATGGAAGAATATAAGAAGGCTATAGCAATGCAGTGAACCGACTGTTGTATTATCATGACGTATGAACAAAAATGGACAAACGCTATTCCCCATCAAAAAAAAAAGTGAGACCAAACAGTCAAGTAGAGTCAAGGAGGAAGGAAAGACAGAGGAGAGAGCAATGACCAGACCTCCGCTGGAAAAGTGCGAGCAGAACTGGGACCTTAGGGAGGCTTATTGCCACTCAAATTCCAGTAAAGATCAATAGCTGCTGCCAACGAGAAATCAATGGCAAGCAGCTGTTGCGATAATGCAAATTTATTTGTAATTGCTATCAAAAGAAATGGAGAGTACTGGAAATCTAGAGAGAAAGAGAGATCTTTGATGACCTGTGTGAAAGCTCCTTGTGAGGTAATAATAATAATAATAATAATAATAATAATAATAATAATAATAATAATAACCCCCCAAAACGTCATCACTCTAGTCACTAACATCACATTGGGACTGATTCAAAAACATGACTAAAATACTGTCTAGACAAGATCAGCAGGAAATCTAAGATTTTTCATTGCAAATATGAGATTGAATAAAGGAAGGGCTCTTTAATATTTACAACTCAGATTTAAATTGGTATCTTTCAAGTGAGATACCATTAACATAAAGTAGCCAGTGTCATAGCTAGTATCCCCACCCTCCAGGGGGTTGAATTACTAATTTTGGCACTCCTACCTTCTACAATGTCAACTTTAGATGATTTTGTTATTTCGTGCATTTGATTTTCTCTAGCTTATTTTAGATTTGACCATCTGGTTCAAAAGGTTTCATTCTTTAGTTGTAAGTAAGGTTCTTTCTTGATCTCCTAAGTCGGCCAACGATTCCGACATGTTTTTACTCTATGGCGGAAATACCAGCATTGGCAGCATTAATTCTGAATAGCTTGTTATCCAATTAATGGCAATTATAAAAAAAAATATTGAGTGACATCCACTATCCAAAATGCCATCCATAGAATCCTTAATAAAACTAAAAACTCTTTCTGCAATCCAACTTTGGTACAAATAAACTTCAATTTGTGTTTAACTTGTCCACCAAGTTTCAGGTATTTGTTTTATCACTGTTCAATAATATATAAGGACACTTTGGTGATCATCTCATCAGTAGGAGGTGTGATCCTGAATGGGCTTCACACTCACCGGAATTTAACCCATCAGATTTTTATCTCAAATATAATGTTTATAAAAACAACCTCTAAACTATTCTTGAACCTAAAAGGGGGCCACCAAAACTAAAATCCGAATGGCATCAAAAGAAGAGTGTATCAAAATTATATATAAATGTCCGTTTGTATGTGTGTTTGTATTTTTTTTATTATTTTAAAGATACAAAACAAACAGGTTTTCTTCTATGCCTGACTTGTCCACCAAGTTCCAGTAATGAATATCCAACTGTCTTTATTTCGTCACCAGTCAATATCAGTCATGATCAATATTAAGCTCTACCAGCTGGACAGGGTAAATCAAAATGTATTTTCAGAAATGGACAGTAGTTTCATAAGGATGGATCCACTTTCTACACTGCTTTGATAACAGTAACTGCCACGCAGACTTGCAACTTGATCAAATAAATAATTTTTGATTTATCAACGTTTCCATGGCATAACTTTGGTTTGTTGGTTGGTTGGTTGTTTTTGTTTTACGGCATATCAACCCTTTTCGGGTTATTTAATGCCGAATCCAAAGATTTTGAAGAAAAATTTTTTTAATAGAATATATTTGTTGTTTTCACGTCGGTTTCTATTTAACCCATAGTTGGAACCCTAACAGGTACTACCACTCCGGGTCAGAGTGGACCTGGCAGCAATGGTAATTAAAGGGTGGCTCCACACTCCCCAAAGCCCACAAGCTGGGGCCCCACCACTGGATATAGTTTAAGGTCATATCCAGGACCCCCATTAAGGGACTTTTACCCTCTGCAGGGGGGCAGTCGGCGTATTCTAATGCCCCACCGACAGGGCCACATAACTTTGGAGATGCTTCATATGATATGGAGAAGTAAAGACATATGAGACTTCGACCTATCTTTACATTTTCCGGCAGATGGAGGCAATGTCATAACTGCCTTATGTTTTGTCCAATATATATTCAAGCAAATGCTAGCATCATTTAGCAGCAGCTGACTGAAGTATTAGTATTATTTATAGACAAAACTGTTTTTTTTTCCTTTTTTTTTTGGCAAGTAACTTTCATTATAAAAGTTGTAGGTTAGTTGAGAAGCAAACAAAAAAGTATGTTGTCATTTTTGACATCATTTATTTAATCAACGTTTAACATACCCCAAGAGTGCACAACTGGATACGACATGTTAAATTGTCAATAACTCGGCCCTCATGTAAAGTGTAATTGCTTTTTCAGTTGAAAAATAGTCTGGGGACTGTTTTGATAAACATTATCATTCATGATCACACTTATTGATGAACCGATCACCAAAGTGACTCCCATATGATTGAACAGTGATAAAATACTGTTGGGTATTCGTGACTAAAACTTGGTGGACAAGTCCAGCATCTGTATATTAATACTATAGTACCTTTAACATACGTGTGTCACGTTTTCCAAATTATAAATTATTTGATCAGATGATCGTATTTATTAAAAAGGAGGATAGGTGATAACTATGACCGTGACAACAGCATATTCTTTTCATTCTTTTGACTCTTGAGGATATATCCGGCATTATTAATCAACCAAGAACCTCCTCAGTCTATATAAAAAACATATAATATATTAACGGATATATACTTAAGAGTCAAAACAATGAAAAGAATATGCTGTTGTCACAGCCCTAGTAATAACATACTAGAAACATTAACATAGTATATAGATATGCTGATTTAATGTTCGTAATATGTTATTATCTTCTTTCCTCCTTTTTAATAAATAGGATCTCTCGATCATCAAAGACGCAATGTAAAAAAAAATGATGTCGCTTTTGGCCTGTATATAAAAAATATACCTTCTTGGTCTTCTGGCTAGGATCTAAGGATAGTATCTGTTCTGTTTAAAGATGGTATAATGATATTGTGGGCTTCCGTTCGCACAGGGCATCCATACAATGGAAATATGTCACAGACTCCTATTGGAGATAAACTATAATAACCAGATATATTCTGACATTACATTAACCAGATTACTTAGATAAATAATTTTACAGTTGTAACAAAAGAGCTTCAATGATATCGTGGGGTCTCCAATCACGCTGAATGCTCACAGAATGCCAAGCAGCAATATATTACATATGAAAGATGCTGCTGTGGAATTTCCACAAGTCCTGCTAGTAAATTGAATTTTATTTGTACTAAATGCGATTGTATCCTGTTGAGCTCACTCTGTCATTAACATTTTATTGCACCCTAATGCCTCCGGTTAGTCTCAAGAGACAATGGATGTCTCCTGTGAGAGTAGTAGCACATGTAATTATGAGGCAAGAGTTGCACAATCTCCTCCTGAATTGACACTGCTTGAGTCCAGTGGCAAGGAGAAGTGCTGGACGACTGGAAACAACGTCGAGATAAGTGGAGAGCACATACAGCACCTAAAATTTCCAAAAGGTAAACTATTTTAGTTCTGACCAGGGTCAACGTTGCTTAACTTCGGTGATCTAATGGGAACTGGTGTGTCAACATGAATTATGCCGTATACAACCCTAATATAAACTCGTTATAACACTGAGAGGTGATGGTGGCTAAGTAATTAAAGAAACAGACTTACAAACTTAGTGTTCGAAGTTCGAATCCAGTTCATTCCACAGAAACACTTTCACTTAAGATGTTTGCACATAAAAACGAACACACACACACACACATGCGACCGCAGCCGAGATTGAACTCACTACACGAGTTTGTAGTGTAATTCAAATCTTGTCCGCAGCTGAATATTTATGTTTCACTAGGACGATCAAAGGTATTTTTTATTGTGACGCCATCACGAGATGGGTTGCCTACCATGGCTTAGGAGAGGCCTGTCTACCCTCAAGAGAAGGATAGACCGTGCTAGTTTCCCAACCTAATATTTTTACATTCAGTGCCAATGGTCATCCATCTAGTACTGGCCAGGTTCAACGTTGCTTAACTGGTGATCTGACCAGGACTGGTGTGTCAGCGTGATTGTGCCGTTGTCACAGGTGGTTACGTCTGTAAGTACCTCATGTTGTTCTGTAAAGGATTACAGCTAGAAAGATATTTTGGAAACTAATGCCAACAATAGAATCCTTTGATTCAGACGAAATGAATTATAACATGTTTCAATACAACAAATTTGGTATTAACAAAATGTCATCTAAGAAAAGTGTTGAGATGAATTATGACCCCCCCCCCCGCAAAAAATATCCGAATACCATCATTAGCAACAACAAAAAAAAGATATTTTATAATGTAAGATTTCAACACAGTTTTATTACCTGATCTTTTACGTAGAGCAAGTGAAATGGCATAGAAATGTCTACCATTAGTGGAGCTAGCAATAAGAAGCAAACATACAATGTCATTGACTGCAAAGCATAGTCTGCATTAAAAAACAGCTGGAATAAAATTTGGACTAAACATTAGAAACGGTAAGTTGGAGGTTAAAGATCTGGGTATATTCAATGCTCAAATTTAATGCTATTTTGAATGTAGAAGAACTTTTTAGTGTTTTACCTAGCCACTCTGTTTCCCTTTTTTTTAAGCAATCCATTGAAAATTTGCTTTGGTAGTTAGAAATCTAACATCCTGACAATATGCCCACTCTATCTCAGTTGACTTCGGATGAGGAAGACTTTAATATAAATGATCTCGGCCTCCTGGGTGGATGCTGATGTTGTTACGATAGTCTTGCCAGTGGTTGCGCAAAGTTAATGTTGATGGAACTTACCCAGAATCTCGATATGCTGTTCAGGTGTCTGGTTTTTATTATTATTACAAGAGGTGTTCCAGAAGTAATGCCTCATATATTTTTTATTCTGCCTGAATAGATCAGAGGGGGATTGCATTGTTATGATGACTGAACGTGACTTGAAAGTTTTATCTCTGTTGTATATATTGACGGTGTAAGATTCTATGAAAGCAGTCCCTATCATGAAGGTGTTTCAGAAGAAGAGATTCTAATTAATTCCTAGCAATGACTATATACAAAAATAATTTCCAGAGTACAAAAGCTCGCTCGTTTTAATGGTACCATTCCCGTCTTTGTAGTTCTTCAATGTTTTGAATAAAAAAATAGGAGGCTTTACTTTCAGAATGACTCACGTACACTTAAACAAAAGATACTATTATAAGGAAGTTCGGGACTGCTTAGAGAGATCTTATATTTGTTAAGTATTAACCCAAATGACAGATTGATCTAGTCATATTAGTAAAATAAATAAATAAATAATGATTTTATCAGGTTTGTGCAAAACTTTTGCCGTTTTGTAGAAGTTGCATTTTAAATTATTGTAATTTATTTTTTGCTGATTGTTATAACTTGAAACATATGCTGATTAAATTATAAATTTTTCTTTCAGATTATTAAAATATCATTTCATTTTTCTGCAACATTTTCATCTGTGTTGACCGTAAAATGACCATTTTCAATCAACAAAAAGTGAGTCATCATTCATCCCGATAATGTTCGTCCTCACACAACCCGACTGGCTAAAGATCACCGAGGAGAATTTGGTTGGGAAATTTCGCCACATTCTGCATACTTTTTTTTTTTACTTTTACAAAGGGATCATCACTTATCAAGGCCCAGAGGCCACTCGAGGATAAGGGTTAATAAATGTACAGTGGTCAAGGGGAACATGTCAGTCATAGTTAGTAGTGGAAATTTTGTAAATTGAATTACTTAAGGGGATGGCTCATCAAGAATTTGTTCATGTTGAACTTGAAGACAACTATTTTGTAGTCAGCTGGAAAGTAGGAAAACGGAACAGAGTTCCACAGGCGTGCAGTTCTAAGAAAGAAGCTTTGCTCATGGAATCTACGTTTAGGTTTAGGCACAGATAAAAAGTATGAGAGATTATTGATAGCGGTTTCAGCTAGACAGGTGTTTTTCGTAAAAGTCAGGCCAGGAGAGGGGCAATAGACTGGAGCTCAGACGAACGCTTGCCATGAAAATAACGATAAAGAAGAGACAGATTCGTGATGTGACTTCTGTGGTAAAGAGGTTCCAGGGAAGAGAGTATCTATATTATATTTCTCTTAGTCTGTCTGTCTGTTCGTTCCACTTTTTCTCAAAAACTACCGGGCTGGTCTGGCTAAAATTTTATAGTGACTTTTTTATGATAAGGTGCAGCCAACTAAGTCTTATGGTATCTGTTCAATGCATAGTAAGGGATTAAAAGAGATTAGTATTTACTGCAAAAATGAGCATAAATTTAACCATATTCATCCATCAACTTGGTATAAAGCACTCATTCTAAGTCAACGGTTATAAGTTTTACCTGTTTTAAATAAGGTAAAAATTTAATTTTTAATAATAACTCATTTTTTATGATTCAATCTAAATCACGTTCAGTAACATCTCACATACTTCTCTAGCATTTATTAAAACTCTACTATCTATAGGGTATGCCAGTCTCCAGTTTACCAGTTATTAACTGGGGAAAGATGAAAAACTGTAGTTTTGCTTTTATTTACTTTTTATTTATATTTAACGGCATATCAACACTTTGTTTGTTATTTAATACTGAAGTACACTACTTACTATGAACAGCTAAATGTGTCGTTCATTGAATCAATTTTGATATTGAATAGAAGAACTTGATAATTCCTTGTCTTTATAAATATATCAAGTGTTTCTGGTTTGTAGAAGAATTTCAAACCAATGTAATTTATTTTATGCATACTGTTAATACGTAAAACATATGACAATGACTAATTTATAACTTTTTCTTTCAGATTATTGAAGCATCATTTATATTTCTCTTCAATATTCTCACCCATGTTGACCCCAAAACGACCTTCTTTAGAAAGGGAGTTATCTTCATTCATGATAGTGCTCGCCTTCACACAGCATTACTGGCCAAAGATTTAGGAGTATTTGGTTGGGAAATCTTGCCTCATCCCTCGTATTCTCCTGACCTAGCTCCCTCAGATTATCACTTTTTTTCAAGGATTTAAAAAGAACTTATATGCCCTTAGTTTAACATCATGAGAGGAGATAGAATATTAGTTAGATTCATATTTCACATCAAAACCAAAAGAATTTTACAAGTGAGGCATCTATAAGCTCTATGATAGATAGAATCAAGTTGTAAAGAGCAAAGATCGTTATTGTTATGAATAACAATTTTCAAAAGCATACAATTTTTATTTTTTATTTTCAAGATGAAATTTTAAATCAGTAAATTTTTTTGCACCGACCTCATATTCTGCATATGTCATATGTTATCATTTATATCGTAACTGATTGGCTTAGAGGATTGAAGAATTTAAGTTTTGAATTATTCCTTTTTTTTTTTTTATATTTTTCTTTTTTTATTATTAACTTTTTATTTTTTGCATCTTCTTTTTATCTTTTTTTTTATCATTCAATTGTCTTCAAAATGACAAAGACTGTCTGCAATCGTATGCAAAATAAAGTTTTGTTATACCTTTATCTCTGTAACCCATTTTCATCGCCTCTGTGCAGTCCCCAGAGACAATAAATACTGCCTGTGTGGGTGGCTGCATTTATAGTTATGAATCAAGGGTTGAGCAATGCGGAATCATACCTCTCCTGAATCAGCACTGCTTGATTCCAGCGACAAGCAGAAATCCAGGACGACTCAAAACAATGCAGAGATAAGTAGCGAGCACATACAGCACCTGATATTTCCAAATAGTCACCCATTTTAGTATTGACCAGGTTCAACGTTGCTTAAATTCAGAGATCTAACAAGAACCGGTATGCTAAACGTGATTATGCTGTAACCCATTTTATTAATCCAATAACTCAGCCATTGTTTATATGGATTAGAGAGCAGATTTATGTTTCATAATTTACCACTGAAACAAGTGTAAGTCTAATAATAATTACTTAAAGTAAAAATAACATTTTCTTTTCTAATTATGGTTTCCATATCCTGATTTTGATTCATTCATGGTGCTAAGGGTTCATGACCCAAACCAAAATTACAACGCTTCCATCAGAATACTACTGTTCGTACACAACCGAACACGTTATTTTATTCATTTAAAGTAAGGGGTATCTCACTTTAAAAAAAGTGTCCAGCATTTATCCGATATATTATATATTTTACAAGATTTTTTTTGTCTGTTTATGTTAAAAAACAAAATGGCGTCCAGTCTTTCCCAGAGTTGCTTACATCAAACCACATTTAGATTACTTGTTAACAAACGAATGAACATAATTGTTTTGTTTTAAATTTTATAAAAGGAAATAATCCAATATGCTTTTCAAAAACAGACACAATAATTTTTCTCTGAAAGGAAATATGAAAATTTCAAAGCATGACCTGTGTTTTATCATTGAGTTAAGCCTTAAATTTTAATCAGTAATTTGAAAAATATATCTGTTACTAAATATTTGATCACGGAAGTATCGGTTGCATTTTATGTTAAATATACTTTTAAAATGGAAATATTGATAAGGACTAAATATAAAAATCGATGAAATCGGTTGAAAAAATTTTTTTTTAAGCGAAACAATAATTCCTATAAATCACTGGTGAAATAGCTTATTCTTTTTGTTACCTGTTTTATTAACGCTATTGCTGTCTAGGAAATAGGGATTATCTGACTTTAGCTTATATAGTAGATTAGCATTGTAATTCGGCATTGCCTAGGAAAAAGGCGTAGCATATTTTTATATACCCCCTACCCCCGTCGTTTTGACCCTCGTTTTTTCCATCCTCTTTCATTTTTCTCTACAAAGCCCATTTCTTGCTCTGGAAATATACACACACAGACAACTCCAGGAATGAGTCAGCATGAAAACTCAATCAGAGTGACTTCCCTTTGATTAGTCTATGAAGTCAAATAATAAGTGATTTTTATAAAATTTTAATTATTATTCTTCCGAGGTGTTGCAATATTTTTTTACTGATAATGGGGGATAGTTGTGAGATTCTATTTATAAATGCTGCTGGTAGGAACCGATGAATTAAATTAATTCACGTTCTGCTATCATCCAACCAGAGACCAGAATTTTTTTTTTTTTTTACATAGGCATCACCACTTATCAAGGCCCAAAGACCACTCGAGGATAAGGGTTAAGAGTGTACAGTAATCAATTGAACAATATAGTAATTGTTAGTAATGGAAATTCGGTAAATTTGTTAACTTAAGTGGAACAGCTAATCAAGAACTTGTTTACATTTGACTTGAAGACAATCAGAATTGCTCCATAAAAATTAAACCTTGCACATATTTTTTTCGTGTCAACACGAGAAAGATATTTTGCTCTTTGGGTGCAAATTTATAAAGTCCAGAACCTGTACAGAACAGCTGTGCACTGAGAATTCGTTATCTCCAGGACTTGTATAGAATAACTATCCATCAAAAACTACTGAAAATAAACATGGACTTGTATAGAATAACTATCCATCAAAAACTACTGAAAATAAACATGGGGCACAACTCAAGACAGGGCAATACCGATAAAAAATAACTTTGCATGTGTTTTATATATTTAGAGTACTAACAGGAAATACAGACATAGAACTGTACTTTAAATAGTAGACTAGCAGAGAAGTCCGACGTTGCCCGAGATCGAATGATGATCAACAAATGTTTCACCTTCCTATAGTTTTATTGTCATCAAAATTGGTGAAATCGCCCATTTTTTTAACCAAATCGATTGATTGCCTGCTCTAGTTAACCCCCCGCCCCGTCATGTACTGGGAAAAAGCTTCACATCCCTCCCTACAGTGACTTAATCCACAATACATTGTAGTCTATATTGCACTGTATATAGAACCTTCTGTTGATTTTATGAATTATCTTTAAATAATAACTTGATTTAAAGTTCCAAATGCAAAAATCAAGTATCCTGATTTAATTGCGCTCTAAACAGAAACATTTATTTCGGACGCGCCCCTGTCTTATGAAAGAGCCAACTGTTAATTTTATGAAATTATTTTTTACAAAATTACTTGAATTAAAGTTAAATGTACAAAAGTCAAATATGACGTTTCATTGGGCTCTAAAAAGAAATATTGATTTTAAACGCGTCCCTGTCTTATAAAAGAATCTAAAATTGTGCTTGTGTGGGGGTAAAACGGCATAAACAAATTTGTGATGTTAGGCCGTATAGAAGTGTTAACTTTGGTCAAAATCGGACTTTCTTTCTTCAACCAAATTGTTTCGAGTATTGATCTTCAATACTTATTGCAAGCATTCGAATACAAAACCAACATGAGAACACTCCCAGACACATCAAGTACATTTTCGTGAAATTTTAAAAACATCGGCCGAGCCATTTCGAAGTTCATAGGGAACGAATGCACACATACATACATAGACAAAGTTCCTTTTATATAATAGTAGATACAGAGATCAGCTATTTAAATATTCACATTTATTATGCAGCTGATATGTATAGAATGAAATGCGTGTTCATCTCACGTTCGGGTGTCACCAAATTGTAATGGACTGGTGGATATATTATATATATTGTAATGGACTGGTGGATATATTATATATATCCACCAGTCGTACAAAATAGGAAAAATGAATTGAATTGAGAAAGAGACAAACTACGTGTTAAATTGAATTAAACGAACTAGAATTTATTTCGTGAAGAAACAAATCAAAGAAAAGGGTACAGCACGTGTTTAGTTTGGCGTGCGTCTCTCGCTGTTAACTGGTGAGAAGGAAAGTGTATTGTTGTAGAGAGAGAGAGAGTGAGAAAGTCAATTCAGTTTGATGTGCATCTCTCGCTGTGAGAGGGAAAGTCTGTTGTTGCATATATATAGAGAGAAAGTCAATCCAGGTTATGGAGATAGAAAGCGTGTAAGGTGTACATACTGTCTGTTGACTCTTGCTCCACACATAGTAGCAGGGGACGTGACGCACGCACTTCGAAAGGCAGCGGTTGGTCCGTCGACCTCTCAGCTCGGAAGCTGACTCAAAAAGGAAGGAAACAGCTCAGGTCTCTTGCTTTTACAGTTGTTTCCGGTGGTCTTTTGCGCATGTGTGGATTTCCTTCAAATGGGAAATGACGTTGCCCATGTGCGAGTATGTGTGCGTACATGTGTGTACGTTAGCATGCGTGTGTATGCACGTGAATGTGGGTGTATGTAAGTGAACGTGAATATATCTATGTGTGTGTACGTGTGCGCATATGTTTGTGTGTGCGTATGTGTATGACAAGAAAAGTGGCTTCAGATGTGAACGCGTGTTTTTGTGCGAGACTCGAAAGGGCTCGTACAAATATCATAGTGACTTTCAAAAGTTTGACACAATTTCACTTTGCGCTAGAATAATGTAATAAGATTTTTTTATTATTTTTATTTTGTTATTGTTTTTTCTCACAATATCTTAAAGAGAGAAACATGAAAATTATGGAGTCTTGTTCTTGACAATAAGCAATCTTACTATTTATTCCAGTAGAATTTCTTTAAATTATCTCATTCTTTTTTTTAGATGTGTCCAAACATTTTTCCCATTGGTCAGTCCAACTGTTGGTCTCTCACTCTTTAAGCAGATCTTCCATTGCGAAATGAGCACATTGAATAAACACATATTTATTTTTTATTTTTTATTCACCCCAAAAAGTCATATCAAGACAATATGCCTTGATATGACGAGAATAAAGAGCTACAATTTGGAACACTGTCTTCAGAGGCATTATGTAGCGAGTTGCATTATATTGAAATTTCTGTATGTAAATACAAACAGGGAAGCAGGAAACAAAGATGGAATTCCAAATTCTAGCAGTTTGAGGGAAGAAACTATTAGCTCTCCGGCATCTAGGGATCTTAATAGTGAAGGGGTGGGATTTTGTTGTTGTCAGATTAGTCAAGGGTATTTATGTTGATAGACACTAGTTCTACGAGTTTGTTAGAGTACATTTCATTGAATACTTATAAAATAGTCACAGAGATGCAAAATTGTGGCGATGGAACAGGGTTGAAGCTTGGTTGATAATGTGGGATCAAATAGATTGTCTAAGAGGGAGAGAATATATTGGTTCATGCATCAGTAATACTCCACGCATGGATGAATCATGACTTTGTAGAGGTATACAGGGTGTTCCAAAAGTCTTGGGAACATTTCAAGTCCTCATATCTGCTTAACTTTGAATGGTAGTAAGCTGAAAGTGGTGCCACTTTAAAGTTAAATGTATTACGTTTTTTTGTAAGCCTTGATTTTTTTTCATTTCTTTTAAAATCCAGTAATAGCGTTCACTCAACCAGAAAAGTGTGTTTGAATTTGTAAAAACTGAATCATGGACACTTGTTCAACGTGCCCTCTAGATCTCACATCCTGCGATTCTTTTGTGGGGATTCGTGAAAGGATTGGTCTATGTGCCTCTCATTTCAAGAGGCATGGATAAGCTAAAGATCTAAATGACAGAAGCTGTTGCAACCACTGACAACACAATGCCAGGACGCATTTAGCAAGAATTGGACTATCGGTTTGATGTGTGTTGTGTTTTCAATGGTGTTTATATTGAATATCTTCGAACATTCCATAAAAAAACTCAAGATTACAAGTTTTCTAAATATACCAAGTGCGTTTTTATATCCTTAATAGTTCTAAAGATATTCAATGTTAAAATGTGCCCAAGACTTTTAGAACAGACTGTCTAATACTGCCAGGTGTGAGTAGTTTTCTAGCACACTAGTGAGAGCCCACCTTCTTTGCAAACACTTTGGCAGTGTCTTCAATGTGTTTCTTCCAGTTCAAATTCCAGGTGCATCGGAGCATCTCTATGAAATGCCTACTTGCTAGCTGTGGCATTATGTTCAAGTTAGAAACAGCAGTTTTAATGCTAAACGCACAGATAGAATGGACGCATTTTAAGAATATCAGTTCTTTTCTTCTTTTTTTTCTTTCTTTCTTTCTTAAACAGATTGAAATCATTTATGTGGCCAAACCATTAAGAAAGAGGCGGGCAGTTTCTTTGCTCTGGACTCGGCCAGACGGCTTTAAGTCAATACAAGAATTGATTTTAGAGACAGAGTCACCATTTGCAAGTAGACATTAATGGTTTTGTTGAATTTGTAGAAACTTGTCAATTGTCAAGCATTAGCCGAAGGAGTCCTAAGAAAGATATTCAAGTGAATGTGTCCTTCAACAATCAGCTTATGGGGAAAGAAGGTTTTAGGGCGGTCATTTTCTAACAGATATCAGTGACATATCCAGAATTTATGGGACAAAGATGATATTTGGCCTTTGTCCTGGTCAGTTAGTTGCTTAATGATGGGGAGAGGCCGAGTTTGCATAGCATCTTAAATTGATCTCAATACATTTCGTATTTGAATACTAAACACCAAATATCGGTTACAAGTTTCATGTACTTTATTGTACAGCACACAAAACCATTTCTTTACTTCTTGTTAACCCAAACAAGGCATATTTTCACTTGAAGCGTAACAGGCTACTATTTGGAATCATGACTTACAAGGGACTGTAGGGAGTTGAGCAACAAGATATCTGTTCACATTACCTTGGTGTTACCAGATTAAGCTGACGGAAGACACTGACTTCTTAACCAAAAGTACACCAAATATTGATGTTATTGTTTCCTTTATTTTCTTTTTGCAAAACTCAATCATGTCCTGCAAGGTTTAAAACAGCAGCAATTTGATTCTGCAAGACCAAACCAAACAATATGAATAAAAATTTGGAGCTATAAAGGACTTGAGGCCTAATTTTTTTTACAAAACTGACTGGGTTATGTATTAAATAACCTGAAAGGGGTTGATATGCCGTAAAACAAAACAATCAAACCAACCCATTTGTTGGTCACTTATTGGTTCGAAAACTAATGATCAAAATTGCATTAAATTAGAATGAAGCATCCTTGTGTGATGGGGTAAAAATCTCTTACTACTAATAGATAGATAGATAGATAGATAGAGAGAGAGAGAGAGAGAGAGAGAGAGAGAGAGAGAGAGAGTTAAAGGTGTATAGTGACTATGTTCGAATACAATAACTCTATGTACTCTGACGATGATGGCATAAGCATAAAACACTAGTGTCTGTAAGTACAAAAAATAATATTTATTGAAAAATATTATCGTTATAAAGCTACAGACGAAGCATGAAGCCACTTTATGGAAGAAACTAACAAGATTAAAAGATTGACCTTAGTCTTAAAAAGACTAAGGTTGTAACTATAGGAAAACTGTGAGCAGGAAAAGAGTTCCACAAGTAAGGTGAAAATTAAAAAGCAGTTAAAAGTACGTATCAAAACTTACAATTTATTTTGTCTTGAATTTTTGGTATATTTATTCAAGGAAGCCACTACCCATAAGCATTGATTGCATCCGCTTGTCGGAAAAATAGTCAAAGTGTCACATATAAGCAGTTGATGCCGTGTATATAAAAGTTATAATAGCATCATTACTAAAAGTAAATAAAGATGAAAATATACAAATCTTTTTTTTTTTATAATAGAAAACGTTTTATGGTTTCAATAACGGCACCTCCTGCTATTATTATTATTATTATTATTATTATTATTATTATTATTATTATTCCTATCACAGTCATATTGTGCATATTAATTTTGATAATTGGAGGTAAATGACTAATGCCAAAAAATTGAATACTATTTGCAGAATAAAATTCGACCCCCCCCAAAAAAAAAACAAAACAAAAAAACAAGAAGTACCTGTTATTCAAATGATCCTGTCAGATAGAATATGTAATTGATGAACTCGATTGACATTTCAATGCTTTTGTAAAGAATGTGGATGATATCATTTACTAGCTGTATATACCCAGCCTTGCCAGGTTGAAACATATTAGCGAAGGGTTTAGTGAAATACTATTTACGTACACCGAATATCCTTCCTTATTAACTTCTTATGATTTTCCTGAAAATGTACCACATTGGATTTAAAGAAGCATAAAACATCCATTTTCGTCTATGAAAATTAAACAGGAAATAAATCTCAAGGCTTATAGGGGAAGTAACTCTCACAGTTTAAATAAACTTACTTTCGTTCTTAATGGCAATAAGGTTATAACTGAACTTAAATTAAATATAAATTAAATTAAAAATAAATTAAATCAATTACCTTTATTTCTAAACAGAAAAATTAAAACAATTCTATTACAACAAACAATTAACAACATGGAACTAATTATTAAAATAGATTTTCTTTAATGTAATATGTAAATGAGGTTACTTCTTGAATGTACATTTCCTTTGAATAAATACTGTATACATAGAAATTACGCTGTGATGAATGTGTGTAAACGCCTGTTTTTCAGTATAAAAATCTATTTGTGAGACAGTGTGCCTTTTGAATCAACTGTGAACAAACGGGCAGGAATACGACTTCATTATAGTGGATCTAATTGATTTCAGAATAAGTTGGTTTTATTAGAGGAAACCTATTGATGAAAATATTTGGGGATCTGACTTTATTAACTGTATTATATAAAAATATATCGTCATCTACAGACAACTGTTTCATCGTTTCACAAGCAATCAGTGTAGCTAGACGAAAGAAGCACACCAACACTAAGATTTAAAACTTGAACATCGGTCGTTACAAACTGTATATTCAGTACGTAGCTTTTAAAGAAACAGGTGTGTATTTACTTATGTCTAATCCATTCTTAGTCGAAATATGTGAACCCTTTTGACGTCAAATGCAGACGGTAATCTTTACTTTTGAGTGCAAACTTTAATAGAATCACAAAATTTTTAAAAAAAGAAAAGAAAAAGCTAAAGCATAAAAGAAAAAAATATGCAAAAAAAAAGAAAGAAATAGAGTATGATATTTTGTCAGATTAACAGGAAATAACTTATCTTTTTCTCACCTTTGAAAATAAATTGATCGAATCTCAGATAAAATGGCTTTTTCCTAGTTTCATAAAAAAACAAAAGTAATTTTTGTCGAAACACAAACCACCCCCGACTCTAACCAGTATTTAGCAAAAAGACAAACACCCCCCTCCAAACGATATATATATATATATATATATATATATATATATATATATATATGATTAGTTTTTTTTTTTTTTTTGGAAAAAGAATTCCAGCAGAGTGCTCAATTAAAAGGAAAATCCAAATTTTAAGAGCGTACTTATATTTTGTGTACAGAAAGTTGTTAGTTGAGACAGATCATTGGTACCGTCGGTTTCAAGCCCGATAATAAGGCCCGTTTAAGGTATCCTTATCAAGCTCTCTTCAGCCAATATTCGTCTATATATATATATATATTTAAATAAGGGAGTAGTCACCAACAATGTGTATTTTTTAACATTATTTTATTATTCCGTGTCTTGGTTTTTCATCGAGAATTATGTTTGGATCATTGTAATAATGTTTTTAAGTCATTGAAATCGTTTACGTACGTTTCAGACGGTCTGATGCGTCCTCGTCAGAAATTTTATATATTATATATATATATATATATATATATATATATATATATATATATATATATATATATATATATATATATATATATAAATAATAATAAATATGCTACTTTGAATTTAACAAACATTTGACAAAATAATATCTCATTTTTTACGTTATTTAACTTTCTTTGTTCTAGAAACACTATTACAAAAACTAATATAAATAAAACCAGGTTTTCTAAGAAATATTCAGAATGAAATATGCTAAAAATACAGAAAAGACTAAAAAAATAAAATCGGTTCATCCTTATGAAATCGGTTTTTAATATGTGTGACAGTTATTCATATGATTTTTAGAATATTTTCAACGAATCAAGACTTAAATGATGACAAAAACATGAACAAAAATGTAAAAATAAAGTAATGAAGGTCGTTCCATTAGTAAAGCCTACTATTTTAACGAGAAAAGTTGAAGAACTACGAAGACAAAAGTGCTACCATTTAAATGAGCGACCTTTTGTGTTCAAGAATTTATTTTTCTACATAGTTACTAACATTATCGATAAACTTTTGGGAAGAATTCAATGACACATCTCTGCGTTTGATGCACGGCCCAAGACAGAGGTTGCTTTTTTAGACTCTCACACCGTCAATATATGCAACAGAAAGATAAAACTTTCAAGTCATGACTGCATCAGTTCAGTAATCATAACGATGCAATTTGTAATCCCTCTTATCCATTCAGGCGGAATAAAAATAGGAGGAATTACTTTTGGAACGGCTGCATATTTGCTTACGTGATCGATCTTTTAAGTCGCCTGTGTACGTCATCAGGTGGAACTTGTAATCTTCTCTCTTCCTTTGTCTTGGTTCCTATTCGTTTGCTTATCTAGGTGGCTACATGGAGGAAAGTACCACAAATTATGGCCACCCATAGACTAGCTTCCATCTAATTTGTCCTTGAGTACTTACTTTCCATGGTCGACGTTTCTTACAAAGGAATAATTTTTGCTTCCTGTGCAGCTATTGATTTCAGTGAATGGTATGTGGAAATATTAAATCCGTTCATCGTCATCACCATCATTCACCTGTAAATCAATCCATCTCATTAAGCATTATCCTTGAGTGATTTTTAGACTTGTTAATTGATCACTCACCAGTATAAAAATAGCCATTATCCCAATCATGCACCTCCTGTTCAAATAAAGATCATATAAACTTTGATATTATTACAAAGTACATTTCCAATTTGATAACTAATTTATCAACTGGGAGATGTGACTGAGCATGTATCATCGTGATTTGAGAATTGCAAATCTATGCAGGAGACTTGCAGCAAATATTCCTTCAATCTAATGAGTCCCACACTATCAACCAAGCTCCAGCCACTGTCTTATCGCTGCAATGCTGCATCCCTGTGTCTGTTTAACAAGTACTTTAATGGAATATGATCTGAACGAACTCATTGCACTTGTGCCCCCTCAACACCCAAAAAACCCATCTAGCAGCAAAATCCTACCCCTTCATTGTTGAGCTCCCTAGCCGCCGGGAAGCCTTCTCTTGTAATAGTTTCTTCCTTTCGACTGTTAAACATTGGAATTTCTTCTGTTTATTGCTTCCCGGAATGCACTAACCTGCAGAAGTTTAAATGTAATGTGAACAAACATCTCGCTTATCTCTTCACATAGACACCAGTAGACATGGTCCTAAATAGTAGCATCTTATATCCAAATGATAATATGCAATGTTTGGGGTAAGCAAGTGTAAAAAACAAAGAATCAGAATATTCGATTTGATCAAATGCGTTGAGATAAAGACGATATTAATTGCTATAATAATACAAAGAGCCCTTCTTATTTGATACTTGACTTCTAATGTGATTTGATTTCTTGGCTCAAAAAATTCCCAATCTAATCATTTCCATCAGTTTTCTGTCAAAGCAGCTCAACTTCAATTTCCCACTGGAATTTACGATTGCGGAACGAATGAACAGAATTTTGAAGGATTTTCATGGCACGTTCCTCACAAGACGCTCATGACAAAAGTAAATTTAATTAGTTGGCCTTATTTTTCGTCATATTTTCATTGTTTATTTTGTCTTATTTTGGAAAACTGTTTAGCCATAATTGCTGTGTTTTATCATATTTGCTCCCCCCCTTCAAATTGTTAGATGCAGGAGATCAAAAATGAATTGATCGAGAACAGAAATTCATTAGTCGGACTTGAACTGTTATTAAATTATTTTCAAGTGGTTTTATTTGTCTCTTTTACGGTATATTAACCATCTTTTTTTTTGTTTAATAATGAAAAAACAATACTTATGCATTGACGTTTCTGAATTTTTGAGATGAGGATTGGTTATTTGTATTATTTGGATTCATCGGACTACTGTTCTCATATCGAGTGTGATTTTCACAAGGTTTCAGTCGATACAACCTTCGACCTTCTTCAGGTGTATCCCGAGTTTGGCAAGATACACCTAAAGAAGGTAGAAAGTTACATCGACCAAAACGTTATGAAAATCACACTCAAGATGAGAACAGTAGTCCGATGAATCCAAATAATATGGATTATTATGCATTGTATTTTATAAAAAAAATTTAGCACAGGTTTCTATTTGTGGGTTCATACTTTTAACAGCACATAATGGTCTTTATACTAATGAGTTACTAGTAGTAAGTTCAGAAGCAACTTGAGGATAATAATTATTGAACAATTCTATGAAATAACTGGAAACGAAATACAAGATGGATATAATTGATTTTTAATTATGACTTGATAAGTTCCAGTTTACATTGAATTTTTGTATGGCCACATGTTGTCTGCAGGGAAGCTATGTAGTAAACATGTGGTTACTGATTATAATTCAATAACTTGAGTGTTATTTCTTCCGCCCGTCACACCAATAATTTCCTGGGTAAATTTAACACTTTTGTCCAAACTTCCAACTTCCAAACTTCTGTATACGTAACGCACCTTCTCTCAACTCCCAACGAACCTCTGCTAATTCAACTTATTTCTTCGAAATCCAACTTCAAAATGAACGTCCCTGTAAAAAATCAACACTCTTTTATCTCCAACCAGGAGCATCTCATTTGCATATGGGGTGTTCATATTGCAGGCATATAAAGAGATAAGGCAGCCATTTTTGTTTCTTTCTTCTTCATTCATTTCATTCCACGACCGACCCGTTGAATTATGCACACGTGCTAATTAGGTAAGCCGCACGTTTCCCTACACTCATATAGACCATAGAATCATTAAACCGAGTTTTACTACTGTCAGACATATGCAAACTCATCGTGTTTGGAAAGATATGAAACCCCTAACTTCACCCGAGTGATTATAATGCAAGAATGTTTGTATAAGCGCACTATACTCGTAACTCAAGAACTATTGAACTAATTCTTTGAAGATTTAAAACAGGAATACCGTTAGCTGAAAGATATTTCACCAGAAAATAAATATAAAAAAACATGTTTGTATTTAAATGACAAGTAACTCTTTGTCCAAGAGTTATCTCCCTTGCCTCAAATAGAATTTGATAGTGAGTCACGTCTCTTACCCTTTTCTAGGCAGCAGGTATTTTGAAGTAGGATGTGTTACACAGCTCTCTCCAAAGCAACTGAGTAATTCTTCTTCAGTTTCAAATGTTAATTGCTGATTTATACAGGCGAGTTTTATTCAATTAATTTTTTTAGATTCATCCCATGCCTCACAAACGCCATCACTTTCCATCGTTGAGATAATATAAAAGTGATATATGCTTATTTTAGTATGAATCCAAATATGTAAAACTAGACTTCATAAAAATGTTTAGTTTTATATTATGAAAAAATCGGTCATTACTTTATGAGTTCATGCTCAGATAAATATGGAATACCTGTATTAGTCTTAATGATATATAGTATTCCTGTTTCAAATCTGATAAGAATTGGTTCGATGGTTCTTGAGTATACGGGAACATACACATGCAAGTATGTGTACATAGTTTATAACAATAAAAGAGTTTAGTTATTCTCATTAAAGAAACAATAGAACTCAAGCAGGCAACATATCCAACTCATAAGTAGAAATGATGCCTGAAAAGGACTAGCACATTGAATAGTACGTATAGTTAAAATATGGCTCCAATCAAGTTTAAACACTGATCTCCATAATGTGGCACAATGATAAAGAGCCCTTTTGAGGAAGCCCCAGCTCACCATATCTGGAGGCCTTAAACCAGATTTCCCTTGTACTCGAATGGAGACAAGTATAAATTAACGTGTTATTATTAGGGTTATAACAACAGCATATTATTTTCCTTGTTTTGATTCTCAGGTATATATTCATATTTTTTTTTTACATGGGGTCACCACTTATCAAGGCCCGGAGGCCACTCAAGGATATATTTTATATGTTTTTATGTAGCGTGATGTGGTTCTCGGTTAATTGTGTCTAACTGTGTCAGATATATACTCGACAGTAAAAACAATGAAAAAATATGCTGTTATCCGATCTCTGATCCAGATCGTGTCATAAAAAAAGTTTTTATCCAACCTGGGGATCGACAGATTGTTTATAAAATTGGGTGCTCACAGTTACTGATCAAGGCAGTGAACCCATTAAATTTATCCCCTGAGATATGTTGAACTGAAAATACTGTCAGTGAGTGTATTCTTTGTTTCTGCCCTTTTCTTGTTGATAGGTATGAATGTCTCTATCTCTTTTTTCTCTCTATCTCTCTAGTGTTTTGCCACAAGGGAAGAATTGTAATTCAGTTGGTTGGTCCTTAGCTCAGCTCACTATTTGAGTTGTAAGAAAATGCTCCATTCTTAAATGTTTAATAAATTTCTATTTTTATAAGTTCACTAGCGGGGGGTACCTGGCGTTGCCCGGTGATTAGCGGTGTGTGTGTTAAAAAAAAAAAAACGTTGACCGGGTGTTTGGAGGTGTAAAAGAAAACAAAATTTTAGTAGGAAGGTAGGATTGAACTCCGAAACATTGAGCAAATGTGGAAACGAAAGATGGAAAAAGCCACCTAACCATCTCGCTATAAGGAGAGAGGAATAATAAGCATGTTAAGTTAAGGCTTATAAAGTGAAATATACAGATGCGAGGAAGAGGCATGATGTTTGACCTAGTTTTGCGCTGCAAGCCAATTACTGTTTTCCCCGCTCCATCATTTGCTTTTTGAAGGCGCGGCAAGCTGGTAAAAGTCGGGCAAATTAAAGACACTCGCAACCCCCGTTCTTAAGTCGTAAATATTATCGTGATATAAAAGTTTTAAAAAGGAGCGCCCCCGAAGGCCAATGAAAAAAGCCTTTTGCACACATACACAAAAAGCGAACATACATACATACATACATACATACATACACACATTTTGCCTTTTATATATATAGATTACATAGAGGGTTCAGTTCCAGTAGAGCGGTTCTGCCAATAATAATGCCAATAAAGAATCCGAGGAAAATACTCACTATATATAGACGTAGCCAACGTCATATCAATCGATTGATCTAAAAGGAATGTGCCTATCGGTTTATTGTGTCTAACACCTGGAGAGCTAGTTGCCATGAGCAGGACATAATAGCCTTGCCAAAAACAGCCACTAACACGGATGAGCCAGGATACACTCCCTAGTGATAATTTTATTATAAAACTACTAAAGATAGGCGATATTGAGCCTGGCTAATACTAATTGGGTGACTATTTTGGATAACCAGGTGCTGTATGTAGTAAAAATCTCTTCAAATTAGAATTAACCTACAAACCAATCATATCCAAAACCATGTATGATTATGAAATAAGATGACTCATAGGATTGACATGCTGTAAAACACAAAAATAACAACAGGGAGCTGATATTTTATTATTGGAATCTTTTGAGATGAGTAATTTGAATATTTGTTTGCCAGAGGATTAGTTGGCCAAAACGTGGTGAGATGACAACAATTCTGGAATTTCTGACATATAGTTAAGAGACTCAGCATTGCTATCCCGTCAACACCAGAGGAATGTCCGAAACGTCATGAAACAACAGTTATGAAGATGAGGATAATCGTCTGCAAATTAATAAATAGGGAGATTTCTGCAGCTCGGTGGTTAACAACATGGACCAACAACTTGAGTGCGCCAAGTTCGAATTTATTTGCTTCCACAAAAACATTTTCACTTAGGATGTTGGCAACCTTGAGGTGATTTCTCTCAGTGTCTTTTTAGAAATAATTCTAACTAGAAAGATATAAGAGAAACAAATGCCCACAACAATCGTTTGATTCGAATGAAATGAATAAATGATGCTCAACAACAACAACTACGAGTAGGTCAAGAGAATGCATTTAAAATAAGTGATAGTTGGAGTGATTGTATCGAAAGGTCTACGATCATGTCTTTTGTTGGAAATTTGTATCTGCATAATAGGAAAATAGAATTATGTGCACTTAGGCTTGCGAGAGAGAGAAAGAGAAGGAAAGGGGGACAGAGAAACAGAAAAGAGGGAGGAGAAAGAAAAAGAGACGGAGGGAGTAGAAATCAGTGTGTGGTCATGATTTTTGGTATAACAGCATTAGCATTTCAAGTGTTGCTGCTTTTATCTTACTATTTACCATTTTAACAGAGAATGGCAGTGTGTCAGTGAAATGACAAAGGGGTTGGTCTTTGACAGTTAATTGTCAGACATTTTTAGTTTCAAAGTTGAGACTTGCAAAAGGAAAGAATGAGCGAAGACAAAGGTATTCATTCATCAGTAAAATGTTGAAGATGATACCTGATGATATCACTAAGACTTTATAACAATATAAGCAATAACTTATAGAGCACCGGTTGGAATACTAGTTTCAGAAAAGCTTTATAATACTATATGTGAATACTCTACGACCTTCTAAATTAAACCCAAAAATCAAATATTGGTTGGTTGGTTGTTTTTGTTTTACGGCATATCAACTCTTTTCGGGTTATTTAATGCCGAATCCAAAGATTTGAAGAAAATTTTTTTTAATAGAATATATTTGTTGTTTTCACGTCGGTTTCTATTTAACCCATAGTTGGGACCCTAACAGGTACTACCACACCGGGTCAGAGTGGACCTGAGAGCAATGGTAATTAAAGGGTGGCTTCACACTCCCCAAAGCCCACAAGCTGGGGCCTCACCACTGGATATAGTTTAAGGTCATATCCAGGACCCCCATTGAGGGACTTTTACCCTCTGCGAACAATAAATGGGAAGGAAAATTTTATTTCCATACAACATTCGACCAATATTTGGTGATAATCACTTCCTTAGCCGATCCATCTACACGATTTCTGTTAAAAAACTATATTTTTATAAAGTTAGTGATAATGTGGAAACTTTCTTCACTGAAAGGTAGAGGTTAACAAGGATTTTGCAACAATGGTGACGAGGTAAAAATTGTAGAACCTTGTCGGTCTGGTAATAAGGGTAACGATTCAATTTCCTTCAACTCCAATCCCAAACTGAAATCACAACCAAAATTCAGTTCACTCCATCCTTCTTATAATCCAGTTAGCCAATCAAATAAGTTAAACGTAACAACCACCAATATAAAAAGAGTCATCACCCACACAAAAGGTTTCTGCTGCCACTCTTCCTGAGAGTCGCAGGTAAGTGTTTCAAGTTTTCTCAATAATAAACAATGTATTTATTTTATATATATGACTAGCACGGTTACCCGGTGTTGCTTGGGGCAAAAGTGTACCATATTTCTATTAAAACTTTTATCTTTCTATCTCTTTTCTGCTGCCAAAGAATGACTCGACTATTGAATTAAAACAAACGTATGATTTGCAAAATAAGACACAGGCTTACATGATAAATTCAAGCGGCAGAGAAATCTGTGTGGTCGAGAAAGTCGACGATTTAAATGATAAAATTAAAACCAAAACAGGAGGCGAAAAATCCAGTTGTGTCACATCAACCATCCAAAGGAGTATCCTGAATTATTTTTCGATGGGCTAAGTAAGACATCTTTCGTAAAACATGACGTGGAATTGATCGCAGAAAAACCTATGAAACAACACCTGTATGGAGTGAATCCGAGGAGACTGGGAGGTCTAAGAAAAGAAATTCAACATATGTTGAAAAATTAGAATTTAATACTGCAAGAATATAACTTGGAAATTAATTACGTATCAGGCGCGAAAACCAGACAGCTGATGTATTATCGATATGTTGAGACTTGAAAGGTTTAAGTTTGAGAAAAACAAAAAAAAAAAAAGAAACAAGTGAATGAGAAATGTGAAGGGAAGAGGTGATGTTTTCCTTCATTTTATTTATTTTCTTTGAAGGAAAAGAGTGTGACGTTCCTCTCTTGGACGACGCTAAGTAACCCGAATGATCCAGTCGATGACGCCATGGACATTAACGACTTTCGTCACATAGGCATAAACTATTTTTAGGATTTCAGCATGGCGACGAGAAGTCATCTAGACAGATTAACGCTTTCGTGTTGAATACATGGGCGTCTTGAATGGGCCAGATCACATGCAAAAAATTAAAGAAATTAAAAGGGAATCTGAAGTCAGTCGTCGACATAGTAACTTCAATCTCAAACCAACCACTTGTAAAAAATGAGGCGCTAAGCGAACGGATATTTTGTTTTTATATAAAACTAGCGGGGGTACCCGGCGTTGCCTGGTATTTGGAGGTGTGTGTGCTGTTAAATAAAAAAGAAACGGGGGGGGGGGTAAAAGTTGGTACGATCGAACCCGAAGCCCTGAGGCGAAGTTTGAAAATAAAATTGGCTAGCCAGAATGAGTTATTGAAAGATGTTTGAATTTATTTAAGTAAAAACCAAATTGACAGATGCGCGCACGGAAGTCGTCGAGCGAGACGACGACGACGACGTAAGCATTGTTATAAGCGAAGTAAAACAGAAAACAACGTTAAAACTTAAGGAGGGGGGGGGTAATCAAAACATCGAAAAAAAAAACAGAAAAAAAACTAACGTAAGGAAAACGAACGATGTTAAACGTAAAAATCGAAAAAAAACAAAAAACAGAAAAACGCACACGTGAAAAATGGTTTAAATAAGCCTGTTTCGATATTAGAATTTAAAAAATCGGTGGTTACCCGGGTGTTTTTGGGTGTGTGACCGGGGTGGATAAGCGAAGTAAAAAAAAACAAAAAAAAAACAGAAAACGAACGTTACGTGAAAAAATATTTAAATTTAAAAAATCGAAAAAAAAAAGACATCTCACACCACGATTCGAACCCAAAACGTTAAGATAATGAACCAACGCGCTAACCAACTGAGCTAACACGACGTACATGAAATTTAGTCAGTTCTTCAAGTATTTAAAGTAAATCAGGTCATGATGTCATCTGACGCATGCGTAAAACCGGTCGTCGTCACGTGAGGACCGTTTTTATTGACCCCCCTGTCGAAAATTGTCGATTTCAGGGTGAAAAAATTAACATTTTTGGCCAATTTTTCGATATTTTTCGAGCGAAGTATGAAGCTTCAATATATGAGTTTGTGAATTTTCATCGTGTCTGTCGAAAGTATTTACCGGACACACAAACACACATACATACAAATATACACACATTTTCGCTTTTATATAGATAGATGAGTTGAAAAACAGTGAAAAGCGATGAGAACGTTTCGCTTCTCACACAGCGAAATGAAAAGGGTCTTTTGTTAAAAGTCGTGTTATCTGAGCGTCAGGAATTTGATTTATGCAAGGAAGGCCCAAAGCCAAATCATTCGAGCATTGTGAATCAAAAGCACCCAGGAAAAACATCATTCCATTATGTACTTATGTAATCGAGCACTCGAAGACTTTATCTATCTGGATATGCAATCACGAAAAAGGTTAGTGAAGAAATTGTTTTTCTTCTTTGTTTAATTTCAGTGCTTTTAGCTGTTGGTCGGAAAACTTGTAAGACTGTGATTTCCTTCCAAAAATATAACTTGAACTTTTAATGACTTTAAAATTGGCACGTCTTGCACACGTAGTGACTTCCACTTTAACAGCCATTGGGATTATTACTTTTCATTTTTTTTCTTCCTCAAAGATGTAATCCGGGATTGTGCTCTGTAATTCAGAACTTTGATTGACCCTCCTTTCTCATCACCATCGTTGAAATTATTTTTTCATCTCTTTTTCATTTTATCCATTGAAGAAAAATCGTAACATGGAGGCTGTAATATGGGATTGTGCTCTATAATCCCGAACTCTGATTGACCCTTTTTTCTCATCACCATTAGAACTTTATTATTTTTCTTCTCTCTTTCCTCTTCTTCGTTATTGGATTTATTTTGCAAAAAAATAAAATCAAACAAAAAATAATAAAATGTATGTTTGTCTCAAATTCCACGTTCATATTTCATTTGCTTTCGCCTTATATTGTTTATGCCTCTATTAACCCACTATTGACAATTTCAGTCACGACTCAATGAATATAGTTTCATTGGCCCATACATAGTTCGATATCATTTGAAGACCTCCCCCCGGTTTTTAGCTGATAGGAACAGAACTGGGTGGCGCATTTTCATTAGTAGACTCCTCTACTCACCTTTGTGCAATTTTCGTGAGCGAAAAAAATGTAATAGTGTCTATACCATCAAGGTTTACTCTTTGGCAAACATCTCCCTATACTCTTTAATCTTCAAATCTAAGCATGTCTTTAAGACAAACATTAGGCAACCATTGAATCATTTCTCTCCATGCAATATATGTCCTAAACTCTCACTGGCCAGGAAATACATGCTGGGAAGACATTATTCTCAATATTCATAAAACTCCTCTACTTACAACAACTATCAATAATTTCTCTTTCTCTGTCTATGCCTAAAACTAATCGAAACTTCCATGAGCAATGTTTCTTTCCAAGAACTACCCATCTTCCCAGCTGATTACTGCATAGTCGTTTTCAAGTCCAATGTAAACAAATTCTTGTTGAGCCGGCTTTAAATAAACTTCCACCATTATTACTGATCATCACGCTGTTGTCCTACCGTCCACCTGACACTCATGGACCCTTATCCTCGAGTTGCCTTTGGGTCTTGATAAGTGGTAAATCTTTAATAAGAAAGATAAAAATAAAAAGTCTGCGAACATAAGATATTTGATTGCTGCGACGTAGCTTTGGTTGCAGACATAGAAACAAAAATATTATCCAATTTCTATAATTAATTTAATTTCTTTTTTTCATCTTAAAATGTGTGTAAAGAATATTTTTTGTGAATGTACAACAGTTTACAAACATATAACAGTGAAGAGACATAAATAAATCCGACAAACGCAAAGGGAGAAGCATTAATTATAATAATAATAATGTGCTTCCCCTCTATATTTTTCTTAGTCTATCTGTCTGTTCTATTTTTTCTCTGAAACTACTGGTACGATCTGGCTAAAATTTTGTGTGTACATTTGTTATGATATGGTGCAGCAGACTAAGTATTATAGTATCCGTTCGACAACAGGCTATAACTTTTGCTCGTTTTTAACAGAAAAATGTCTAATAAACATATATTTTGATTATAAATTATAAATAATCAATTTTTATACCCACAGATACTAGTGTGTAATGCTTTCGCAATCATCAGTGCAGGAAGTGATGATTGTCACTAGTCAAAGTATTTAAACCCTGCCACAGAGTCATACTTGATTTCATATGCAAGGAACGTTACCCTTATGCCACCACGAATCGCCCTGAAAATTAATTGAAATTTAGTGTTCATAAAACACAACATTATAAGGAGGATGTATAGTGATTGAGCGATCTTGTATAAGGCCAAGCCGACCGTCTTTTTTTTTCCCAGACAGTGCTCAACTTTAAATAAATTACTTCCTAAAGGGGCAGAATTATAATAAATTATAAATAATAAAAGAATGTAAACATAATGGAATATATATATATATATATATATATATATATATATATATATATATATATATATATATATATATATATATTCTATTTTGTTTACACTCATCTGCTGACTATCTCAAGATATCTGTATATAAGAAGCACTGATAGATATGTATCTATTCATTTCAATTTCTTTTTTTATTTTATATTTTTGTTAAGTGTGACAGACAGACGGTAAATACTGATCTTATTATAGAATAAACAAAAATAAAGAGGCAACCATCTTGAAATTTGAATTCATGTCTGTCCTCCGGAATGTCAAAAAATTTGATTCAAAGAAAAACCAAGATAAAAATAAAGCTTAATGTGATTAAAAAAAAATAATGCGAGGAAGGGTATGTTTTTTTTTTCATCAGAAGTCCAGACAGTTTCAGGTGGACTTGAAGTAGATATTAAGTTTTGATGGTTGGACGTCTTTGATCGCATCTAGAGAACAAGTTACTTGCAGTAAATCAATGTGAGTAAAGTTCATACAGTATAAAAAAACTGCTACTTTGTGTACTTGTAAATGAAGGTGACGGTAGTTGAGTGGTTAACAACACAGACTGATAACCTAGGTGTCCCAAGTTCGAATCCAGTTTGTTCCACAAAATCATTTCACTTAGGATGTTGGCAACCTTCACATGGTTCATCTCGTAAGTTCCCAATGTCTTTCTAGAAAGAATTCTGACTAGAAAAATAATGGGAAAAATAATGCCAATAATAGAATCTTTGGATTCATAAGATATGATAGTGATGCTCGAAAAATATAACTGAAAAACATAACGAGTTGAAAATTACGAAAAAAAGTTACCGTGTTTCATGAAATAGACTTGTCTATTCATCCGCTGTTTATATAACTGTATTTCTAGTGTATATAATGTATACCGTTTTCTTTCTGTAATCGGTGCTCATGTATCGTCTAATGGTTAGAATTATAAGGACGGTTACTTTTCTTTGTATATGGGATGTCTGTATGTGTCTATCCGTTACGTATAGATTTAATAGTCTTTTTATGTGTATGTGGGTGGGTATTCATTTGTTTTCCACAAAACAAATGTGACACAAGGTCGGTTTAATGTGGGAGATAACCAGCTCCCCTCAAAAGGGACATTCTGCAAAAATAAAATTGCCTTAGTATAGAAGGGTTTCCCCCTCCACTGATTAAGGACAATCAACTTGAGTGCAGCATCTGAGCAGACACCACACTTCAGCCACCAGTCCAGTCCGAGTACCGGATATGTGTATGTGGGTGTTTTCACATATTCACGAAAATAAACAGTCTTTAACAATGACAAATTGCACTCTTGAATAAGGTACGTGACCCAACAGGTCACGCACCTTATTCATTGCCTCCCTCTTCTCAAGCGGCAGGCACCTGAAATAAAGGCATCTTCTTCTGAAGGGAACACCAAAAATGCTGAGTTACCATTTCCAGATTTTTATACCCAAAGGTTTCACGTCTTGGTGATTGCAGCTCCTAATCTTCCCTCTTACATCATCCTTAGTTTATCTGTAGATGCTTCCATTGTACCACACAGACAACTTCTGTCCACTAACGAATCCAGTGGCTAGCTAACTACACGACTCATCTCTTCAACCCCGCCCCATTACAAATCCTCCAAATTCCGACATCTCCTAACTTATATATGTCTTACATCAGGCAGAGAGGACAATCTTGTTTGTCACGTAAATCACATCGTTGTTTCTTAAACCAAATTCCAAACTAGCTTTATGCATGTCTTTTCTCTATTAATAACATTTTTCCTTGAGCCAAAATTCCCCGATTAAATATTTATCACAAATATTTTAATTAACATCCTTTTCTTTTAAAACATTTTTTCTGAATATGTTTTTAATCTAAATAATTTAACCATTAATCATAATAATCGTTCTGAACCTTGGCAGAGCCTGTTACAACGTAACACAGATACTACGCTATGATCACAACACATCATCATCAGGAAGGTGACCGTGGCTTAGAGCGTGGGTTGCAGCAGCAGCAGCAGCCAATGTATGCAAATACCGAGCCACGTGTGAGACGTTACGGCAAAGAAGAAGGAAATAAAGAAAAATGTGGATCCGTGAAGTAAGAGAAGACAAAGATAGACGGGTTACACAGGTGGCCCGAGGGCAACAGGAAAAACATGCTTAAAATGGCCGGACAGGGATGGAGCATCACATGTTCAACATGGCAGAGTCATGTTAAACACATTGGAGCACGAGAAGATTTTGAAACAAAAGACAAGGCATTATCCTGGAAAGTACATGTAAATCAAGGTCTGTTGTTTCACTGAAAAAAAAGACGTGAATCAAATCCTTTCCTCATCTTTGTTTCATTACGATTGTCTGCATACAACGTGTACGTCCCACGTTTGCATATGTACCAACTATGTTAGAGTGGTTAACGAAACGGATAGACAACTTGTGTGTTCTAAGTTTGAATTCAGTTCATTCCACAGAAACACTTAAGGATGTTAGCAACCTTCACACGGGCCCTCTTAATTATGGTAAATACTGTTACGCAATCAGTCTGTCCTGCATCATGCTAATTTAAAATAAATATCTTTCCCATGAGCACTTTCTAACTATGCTAATTTTTTAAAAAGAAATTATCTTTCTCCTGAGCAATTTGTAAGAATGAAGTATGGGAATAATCATAAAGTTCCTTCTATCTTTGGAAAAGCACGATTTCTTCTTTTTCAATGAGCTCCACCTCTACCCCAGGGGTGTGTGGCTGTAAGCTATAACTTAATCAACCCAGATAAGTTCGGCCTCGAATACAACATTCATTCCAGTTCAAAATCGTCACCTTTTCATCTCTTTTATAAAAATAGAAACTTTTAAGTTAAAATGGATGCGTGCGCGTGAAGAACTGTAAAGAGAGCAGGCAAATTGGTGTCTAAGAAACATTTGCTTGAGTGATTGGCCAACTGATAATTAGGAATTGTTTTGTTCATTAGGGTAATGAAGATTCTCACCCGGCGCTTGCAAGTACGAACAACTTAATTACAAAGACAGTCCAGTCATGGTCTAAATATTTAGCACACGGAATATGAAAGACAATGGAACAAGTCCAAGTTCAATCAGTAGGCATCTCTGAATTGGACTTTCACTCTTCTCTGGTTAAAGTTTTCTGTTTTCTACTGATAGGGGTCTGGGGGAGTGACATAATGGTTGCCAGCACGTTATGGAATCGTTCAAATCCTGTCAGATATATTACCGTTATTGATGTGCTCATCCTCATCTTATAGATAAAGGTATAAACCCACGCTTCTGCCTCAGTTTCAGAATAAAACATTGTCTTTAATGAACTGCTTATAGTAAGTGTTTTGTATTGATTTGTCCGGGTTTATTTTTTTTTTGGGGGGGGGGTGATGTACGTCAGCTCTTTTTACCATGTTTTTCTTTAAAAAAGATGAGGCGTAAGCTCCGTTTAAGTCGTTAAGTTAAAAGAAAAATTCAATATTTAGAAACATTACCTAGTTTGAACTCTGTTCTTTTACTCTTTTGTTTAACAGTTTCGTTCCATATCCGAACTCTGACCCGTACGTTGTGTGCTGACAATCGCTAAGAAACCAAAACAAAGAATAACTCGACTCACTTTTTTTCCATTGAAATAAAAACATTTATTCCCAGGAACTTTCCCCGAATAATGTCTTGTCTCTCGTTCAAAACTGTCGCTCTTAGTCCATGTATGTAATACATCTCTCTCTGCCCGTCTTTAATGTGATCCGCAGTCTGCGTACACGTTCTTCCTTTTATAATTCTTTTCCCTCTTTCCTTGCTGTGTCATTTGCATACAGCTGTCGCACACGCGTCCATGTTCTATTACATCCTCACTGTGTTTACAAATTCCAATAGGGTTTATTATCCTTGCATTTAAAGTGGGGTTGTCAAAGCGGCTTAGCAGTAAAACACACACACACACATATATATATATATATATATATATATATATATATATATATATATATATATATATATATATCAAGACTCCTCTTCTTTCCTTCAGCCACCTTGTTCATACACTTTCGGGTTTGAATTGCCTCCCCCCACCCTCTGTCTTTTTCTGTTTCTGTATCAATCTCCCCTCTCTCTCTCTATATATATATCTTTTACATCTATCTCAAATACTTGTTTCACTCAAGCTCAGTTTTAAGAAAATAAACCAATATGTTTTTATTATGTCCTTACGTTTAACCTCGTGCCTCTCAGATTGACTAAGGTGAAACTGGAATAGTGCCCATTTAGATGTCTAATCTGTCTGGCACTGAAAAAGTAAAATAATGCTTGAATTTTTCTTTATATTCTCACAGGCGTCTATAATCATTCAATCGTTTACATAATTTCAGTATTTGTGGATTTCGTGAACTGCATATCGCTTGAATCTCATGTTGTTTTCATTTTCGCTTTCCATCGTGTATTAATCTAATACAAGGCATCTGGTATTAAATACTCTCATCGGTGTATAAATTCTATCACAGTTTTATTATTGAGTGAAAAACCAGAACGAGAAAAGAGCACTTTGTGATTTCATATTTATTTTATTTCTTTCTAGATTCAGTTTTTTTTTTATATAAAAATCGCTCTGGACAATACACGATGCCACTTAATGTAATGAGCTTACAAGAATGAAAGATAATTATCACAAAGACAGGCGATGTCTATAGCCTTAGTCTTGGAAAGACTAAGGTCTATAGGTAGGAGGAAAGCAGGAGCACGAAGAAAGGTCCACAAACTTGCAATTCTAAAAAAAAAAAGGCTACGAGAATAAGAATCTGTATTACAATGAAGTATCAAAACAGCAAATTGATGAAGACAACGAGTCAAACGAACTGTAACAAAGGAAGCAGGGAATAGCTCAGACAACTCTTAGGAGCTCATGATATAATGCAATTCATAAAAAAATATTGAGACTAACATCACGTATGTGAGAAAGATGTTGCAGAGAAGAAGAACTATACTTATTTTATTTGTTTCATATTTAGAGAATATACAGAGAGGACTGCGTCAAGCTTACTTCAATTATACAGGATCCAATAAAACCCTCATTTCTTGTTGGCGATCTGAGACTTTTCTTATATTAGTTTTGTCAGCTTCTTTTTGAATATATTTATTCTTGGCATATATCTTAAACATCTGACAATACTCATGAGATTTGAAACAGCAGTTATGTTTGCAACAGTCAGTTTATATATGTGAGTGTGTGCGTGTGTGTGTCTGCGAGGCTGCATGCACTTATCTCTCTACAAATCACATTGCATATAAACAGGGGAATGTTAAATACTACTGGGAATTAGATTCTCCTGTATGACAAAATTTCTGGTCACTTTTTGAATAAGTCGAACCAGTAATTAATATTCTTAAATATTGATGAAGGTGGTTGGATAGAGTTATTTAATCTTAAAACATTGACACGACCGATATCCCATGACAATATAATAAATTCCTCATATAAGCCACATTCATTATTTATAAAAATATTAATATATATATGTATAGTAAGTTATAAAATATATATGGCGATTAAGAGTGGATGAAATACGGAATATTCCGTGTAGCTTAATCGCCATATATATTTTATAACTTACTAACTAGCTCTACCTACGTATTGAGCACTGTTGAAGTAAATATTTTAAGTTTATGCATAAATTTATACTTATGTATATTAATTTATGTGAGTAAATAAAGTAAATATGTATGTATATATATATATATATATATATATATATATATATATATATATATATATATATATATATATATATATATCCCTCAAACCTCTGGCCTTGATGAAGGAGAAACTAAAACTTGCTGCTATGGTTTCAAATGGTCTAAAATAACAGCAAGAGGAGAGTTGATTCCAAATATTCCTCATATGTTATATCTCCTCCCTTTTGGAAATAGCGTACGATTATGAATATCTCCGGTATCAAATAATCTTTATACACTGTTAAATGTACTTTATGTATGAAAACCAAAGAGGGGAAATAAAACATATGAGAAATATTAAAGGCAAATATCACACTATACAATTAAGGTCATTACCTTTCCAACGAGCCTTCATTTGTTAAATTCTGACCTATAGTCACTGAGATTTGGAACTTATAACATCCCCAAAAAGGTGGTCTATATATATATATATAGTCGTAACCAAATTGAATATTGAATTGCTCATATCTTTAGTTCTATGGGACGAAAGTACATGAAAATTTGAAGGTTTTTTGAAGATTATAATTATATTCTATGGTTAAAGTTTTATGACAATTAGTAAAAAAAACTAAAAAAAACTATATTTTCCAACCAATAAAATATGTCCAAATTTGCCTACATTTCTATTTATAATGGCCTGGCAAGCCGCTTTACTTTTACTGCTTTCAGATGAATTTTACTTAAGGCTTCTTTTTGCTTGGTTGTCTTCCCAGTGGCTTTGGCAGCCCACTAATATAATTATATATATATATATATATATATATATATATATATATATATATATATATATATATATATTTATGACTTAACACCAACTTTTTTTTTAGTTTCGTATATGCAAACATGTGTAATAGATTATAATTATTGATGTTATTTTCATAAATATGGATACATTAATTATAATTAATAAATTAACTAATTATTAAATAGAACATTTTTGGCAGAATATACCTAAATTAATAGAATTTGTTAGTGCGAATAGATAGATTTAATGACTTTATTTCTAAATTCAAAATCGCGAAATGTAAAAATATTATAAGGTATTTACAGCTTCTCTTCAAATTTTCGGATTTTAATCATTTGAAAACGCACTTTATCTCCTTTGGACAGATTGATTGTTGCTATTTTTTCTGATGAGTCAAGGGCAAAATAGATTCACTAATTGATATAATAATTAGTGATTGATTTTGTGTTACGAAACAGATGCTGTTAAGAATTGTAAATGTCAACTGATTTAAAGGAAAAAAATTTAAGATGGTTAACACTATGAACTTTGGAATATAGATTTTTGTCATTCATTCACTATATTGCTCTGTAATTACATTGAGCTTCTTAAATAAGGATTGGTATATATTATAAGGAAATAAAGTATATTTCCACACACACACACACACACACACACATATATATATATATATATATATATATATATATATGGTCATCAACATACAGTCCTGTTTCATTGTATCACAACTCATCTGTGCCGCTAGACTAGCACCTCTCCCAAGCCAAGGATTGAACCTAGAACCGTCGTGTTGACAGTCGGCAACTCTACCACTTGACCACCGAAGTGATGCCTGCAAATAACCTCGCCGAACGTCTATTTTAAACAAACATATATATATATATATATATATATATATATATATATATATATATATATAAAGGGAACTTTGTCCGTGTCTATGTGAGTTCTTTCCCTATAGATGCAAAAATTGCTGGGCTGATTTTTATGAAATTTCACACGAAGGTACTTTATGTACCTTGCAGTTTTCTTCGGTAGTTTTTGTATTGGAATGCCTTCAATAAGTATCAAAAATCGAATTATACCGACGAAAGAAGGAACAGGTGATTTTGAGCAAACTTAACAGCTTAAAAAGCCTAACAATACAAATGCATTAGAGAAGTTTGATTACCACACAAACTGAAAGGCTCGATACATAAACCAACAGTAAGTTTTTTGATATTACAGGTGTACATTTGAAATGAATTTTCTGTTTAAAGCACAATTGAAGCATTATGCTTGAGTTTTTCATTTTAAAATTAAATTTAAACCATTATGACTGCACAGGCAATAAGGCCAGACATTAACAGTAGTTTATTTGATAGGACAGGGGCGCGTTCAGAATGAATTATTCTCTTTAGAGCACAATTTAAGCATGATACTCGACTTTTGCATTTTAAACTAATTCAAGACATTATATATATATATAAATAATTTTATAAAATCAGCAGCAGGTTCTCTACAGTGCAATGTAGACTACAATGTATTGTGGACTAATTAATCACGAGAGAACCGTGATGCAACAATCAACTAGATTGAAAAATTGATTACTATAAAAATATGACAGTGTTAGATATTTGCTGATCATCATTCAATCCCGAGTACCGTCGGATCACACTGCTAATATATATAATTTTTAAAAAAATTTTTACAAGGTAGTCACCACTTATCAAGGCCCAGAAGCCACTCGGTGATAAGGGTTATTGTGTGTACAGTACGTTAGTGTTGGAGATTTGATAAAGTGTCTTACTTAAGGAGGCGGTTCATCGGAATTTGTTTACTTTAAACTTGAAGACATCCAGGTTGTAGTCAGGTGGGAAACAGGCCACCGGAACAGAGTTCCACAGGCGTACACTTCTAAGAAAGAAGCTTTATTCATGGAATTTACGTTTTGATTTTGGCACAGATGAGGAGTGGAGAAAATTTTGGACAGTGGTTTCAGCTAGGCGGGTGTTTCTCGTGAAAGATTAGCGAGGGGGGACCAGAGATTGGAGTTCAGACGAGCACATGCCATGGTAGTAACGATAAAACAAAGACAGACTCGCAACATCTCTCTTGTGGGAGAGAGGTTGCAGGGAAGAGAAAAAGGCATCACCCACCAGGCCACGAAGCCTATTTTGTATTCTGTCAAGGCAGGATAGGCTGTTTTTAGCAGCTCCTGCCCAGATGTGGCAGCAGTACTCCATCCTTGAATGTACTTGGCTTTTATACAGATAGAAAATTGCATCAGTAGTGAGATATCTTCTGGAGCGGTAGAAGGATCCTTCCATTTTTCCAGTGACCTTGGCAACTGACTTGATGTACGTGTTCCATTTCAGGTCAGGAGTAAAGGTCAAGCCCAGAAGCTTATCAAAACATGGAGCTTGCCCCAGACGAGAGCCACCCATTTCAATTGATGCTAGATGGGGATCAGAGCGTTGATTATGTAAAGATAGCAGCTTGGTTTTAGATGCATTAAAAGTAACCAGCCACCTCCTCTCCCACTGTACCACGTGCTCAAGATCAGAGGAGAGAGAATCTGAGAGAACTTTGTCATTTACGGCCTTTGATGTGTTGCCATAGATGGTCGTGTCATCAGCATAGATATCAACGAATTATTTAAGCATGTGTTTTGGGAGATCATTGATGTATATCAGGAAAAGAGTTGGGCCTAGGATGGACCCCTGAGGGACTCCAGCATTAATATTGAGGGCCTCTGATTTCTGCCCATCAACCACTACTCTTATGAGCCTATCGGAGAGAAATGATTTAATGATCGAGAAAACATTTCCAGTTATACCGTAGCTGGAAATCTTGTGAAGTAGGCCCTTATGCAATACTTTATTGAAGGCTTTTGATATGTCAAGAGCAATTTCCCTAGAGAGGAAGCCTTTGTCAAGAGATTTGCTAATCCTATGAGAGATAACAGTTAGCACATATGCTGGCAGAACGGAAACCATATTGCTTGTCACTAAGAAGGTTATTTTTGCTGAGATGGTTGACTATTTCTCTATTTAATATGGATTCCAGCAGCTTACTCATGACACACAGGACACTTATTGGTCTGCACTGAGGGGGAGATGATTTATCACCTGAATTCTTAAATACAGGGCATACTGATGAGGTTTTCCAGGGTGTTGGCAACAAGGAAATGGGGCCAAGTTCTAGAAGCTTCTTCAGCACAATGATTGGAATGCCATCAGGGCCAATTGATTTACTGGAATCAGGGTTCTTGATTAGCTTGGTGACATTATGCACAGATATTTGTATGTTGCAGAGCGTGTTGTCTGTTATAGGAGGAAATACAGGGAGTTTATGGCCTTTGTTACATAGGCTAGAATTAGCTGCAAAGTTCTTGGCAAATAGTTTGGCCTTATCTTATGCTGACGAGATGAACTCAGGTTCATTGATGATGGTTGGGATAGAACGCACACTTCTGTTTAGGATCCTGTTTGCTATTTGTCAAAACTGGTGGGAACCAAGCCGCTGCCCAGCTACTTTGGATTTAACAGACTGAGCATATAGCTCTCTTGCATTTTTTATTACTCTTTTGCAGTGGTTGCTGGCAGTCCTGAAGGCAGCTTTAGTCTCAGTGCATCTATTACGTTGGTAGCTATGGAAAAAGTGATTTGTATGCGTGATGGCAGCAGCACATTCTGGGGAGAATCCTGACTGGCTGTTAGGTTTTTGTTGGAATTTTTTGGATGGTATGAATCGGTCTATGCCTACAATTAGCCATTCGGTCAGGTCTGATACTATGGAGGACACATCTTTTTTAAACATGGAATGCAGAGATAGATCAGATATAAGTGTACGGAAGCTATCCCCGTCAGCCGTAGAGTATCGATATACAGTACAGTGGAGAGCTACATCTGAAGACTTATTGCATTTCCTTTTTATCTTAACTGATACAACCGAGTAGTCGGAAGATCCCGGAGGAGACAGAACGGAACTTGAACATAGCTCAGGGAAAGTTGTGAGAAAAAGGTCTAGAAGGCTAGCATATTGACCGGAAGTATTGGGCACTCGGGTGGGTTCGTGGATATTCTGGGTGAGGTCATATGCAATGGCAAAATCATGACAGACCTCCCTTCATCATCTGCCATTCCGCATTGTGGATATTGAAGTCACCACAAATGTGGATGTTAGCTGAAAGGTGAGCAGACAGGATGTGGTCAATTTTTTCAGATATGTTCTTAAGGATAGTAACTCCACTATTATGGGGGCGATAGAGAGCAAATATAAATGCAGTGGTGTTAGCAAGTGAAACCCGGAAACACATATAAGGTAAATTAGGGTCTTCTTCGGAGATATCCCTACCACACAGAAAATTATCTTTAATGTAGGCACATATTCCATGTCCATGGTGATCTTGGGGGTCAGATTTAGATGTTAAGTTAAAGTATCTTTTAATTATGAATTCGTCAAGAGAAGTGGTCGACCTAATGCCAGTTTCGCTTAGGAAGAATATGTCTGGTTTCGTCTCCTGTAATTGGGTTTCAACCTCTGGAAGGTTGGAACGTAAACCCCTGATGTTGGAGAAGGAGACGTGGTAGTCGGGGTCTACGTTGGAGGATGGGGTGCTAGGTTTATGCGTGTTATTTTTCTGGAGGTATTTCATGTTGAGGATTGGGATTTGTGGAACAGGTCGACAGACTTGGTTAGAGCAGGACAGAGAGGGAAAGTAAGAGAGAAAAAGAGAGGAAGATTTTTTTTAGGGATATATATAATTATATATAATTATATATAATTATATATATCCTTAATTCTAAGTGGCAAAATGCCTTATTGACGTTGAAAAAAAGAGTAAAAAAACTTGTTTAAATATAACATTTCTAAATGTTAGTAATATAAACATATACAGCAATATCATTTATACATGAAAGAGAGAAAGAAGAATAGGGAGCGACAGATGTATGGCAAAAGCAAACGAACAATTAATTGTTGGAAGATTTGCTCTTTATTACCAAAAGATTTCCTCAAAAGTGACTGAAGATGTTATTTAAAATTAACGAAAATGTCAGATGACGGCAACAGAAAAAAAAGAGATGGTAAATGGAGGGAAGACAAAAAAATGTATATGACGTTGGAGAAGAAGTAAATTAGAAAACATAAGAGAATGGACAGAAAACAATATATATATCACTAGCAGGGCGCCTGGCAATGCCCGGTCGTAAAACACACTAAAATATTATATTTTGATTAATGCAGATTTCGTATTTATTATTATATCATATTGAACCCAATATATAGTAATAATTTAATAAGTTTAAAAAAAAACGAAAGAGATTTGTGTTTACTATAACCTTTTTATGCAAATATTACGCAAGTATAAATGATAGAGAATATCTGCATGGATATAATTACACGTAATAGTTCACTAAAGATGATCATCCCATAGGAAAACCGAAAAAAACTAATAGGGAATTAATTAAAATGAATGTTTAAAAGAATACGCAAATTAGCTAGATCTTTTGCAGATGAATGTAATTCCCTGATCCATATATAACAAAGTTTTATTTTCTTTTTAAATAAATAGAAAAAGGGGTTTTAATATGAACATCAATACACACAAAAAACAAAACAAATTTATATAAGTATGTGTGTATATATATACATATATATATATATATATATATGATGAAGTTTGCTTGAAGCATTGTGCATAATATATAAAGAAATATAAGAATCCAATCACAATGGAAGAAGTGGAAAAGTGTTGCGGTCGAGCAGAAAAAAAATCAAGTGATTATCTATTTATTGCCTTTTTTTCAATAGTAAATCTTACTATGGATGGTCTTAAAAGAAATTTGTATCATCCGCAATTTGATAGAAAGGTTTTTCCTCGAAATATATTATGGAAAACGGGACCACACGGTAGATCACTATTTAGAAATTTTGACTTAAGTAAGTGTCTGTAGGTATAAAAATAATTACTAATATTTATTTTTTAAATAATATATATTATTTTAAAAATAAATATTAGCAATTATATATATATATATATATATATATATATATATATATATATAATGCAATCTGCTCAAAAGATAAAGAAATCACAACTACTGCAGGCATAATAAACAAAGAAATGACTATATATATATATATATATATATATATATATATATATATATATATATGCTGCTAAATAGATGAGATGTTCATGCTTATGGTTTACATCTTAGCATCATTACTTTGTTTGTTTTTTTTTTACTTTGAACCAATATTTTTTTTACACGAGAAAAAAATCGCTTATAGTAAATATTTTGCTCTGTTTCAGTCCTTAATGGAAACACGAGAAACATAGAATAAATTTGCTGAATTAAGCAAAAAAAGGAAAAAGAAAAATAATATATAAAACAAGAAAAAGGAGAGAGAGAGAGGAGAGAAAAGCAAGAGAAGAGGGAAGAGAAGAAAAAGAAAAGAAACGAAAAGGAAGAGAGGAGAAAACGAGAAGGAAAGCAAAATAAAAATAAAAAGGATAGAAAAGCAAAAGACAGAAAACCCTATTAGAATTTTCTAAAATGAAAAGTTGTTCCCAAGTTGAAAATGGGACGAATAAAATGCTGCAATGTGATTGGTTGTCAGCTCGACCAATGAATGAGAAAAGATTGATTTGTTACTCACCTTTGTTCATCAGAATTGAACGCTGGCTTCCAATGAAGAATAAGTCAGTCTTTGGTTTTGCTTAAACAAGGCCATATAATTAGAAATAATTATATGCGAAGTCCAAGAAATGAATAGCTTTCAAATGATTTAGCGTTTAAAGAAGAAACTATTGATTGGTTGAGAAAATCATACAAGTGCATGGAATGAAATCTGTTGTAAGGACAACATTTTAGAACTGATTGGCTGTAGACAAAGCTTTTCGTAATTATTCTAAAATTCTTCAAATATACCTATTATTTACATCGGTTTGATCATATCTATGTTATCCGCTGAGATCAATAAATGTAATATCTCAGTTCATAATATCAACATTTCATTCGTACCTATTTATTAATCAATCTATTAAAGTTTGTTATTTCATATATCAACATTAAATTTTCTCTCTGTCTGTCTGTCTGTCTGTCTCTCTCTCTCTCTATATATATATATAACATTTTATGTTGATAGGTGTAAAAATAATTGTTAATATTAATTTGAAAAAAAATATATATATAATATTTTTCAAATAAATAGTAACAATTATTTCCATACTTACAGACACGAATGTTTCACGTTTCTGCAATCATTTGTCTGGGAAGTGATAATAATTGCTGGTTATGAGATCCGAACACAACCTTGAATTCGTGAGCGAACATCTTTTCTTCAAGGCGACCAGTAATTAACACAAGGATTAAAAAGAAAACAAGTGCCTATAACTGTCATGTTGGCGGACATTTATAGTAAATAATTGGAGAATATTCAGCAACCGGAATTCAGAATATTGCATTGGAGCACTAAATTCTTTACAGGGGCTTTACGACTATAATATTTTTCAAATAAATATAATTTTTCACAGCACATAATTTTTCCGTGTCAACACGAGAAAGATCTTTTGGTCTTTGCTTGTAAACTTATAAAGTCCAGAACCTGTAAAGAACACCGACACCCTGATAATTCTTTATCTCCAGAATTTGTATAGAAAAGCTGCCCATCGGAAACTCTCCTGAAATCACACTTGGTTTCCAATTCAAAAAAATATGTATCTCCGATTATATAAATGCAACTTTGTCTGAGTGTGCGTGTGAGTTCATTCCTTATAGACTCCGAAACGGCTGATTAGATTTTATTTAAAATCTATAGAAATTTAGTGTATATGTCTGCGAGTGGTCTTAGTCAAGTTTTGTTTCAGAATATCCCCGATAATTACCAATAATCAAAACCGTTATTTTAATTTATCTATCATCGGTAAAGCCATTTTTCCATGCCGTCGCATAGCAACAGTGATAGAACAACGGGCCGTGAAAATTCTACTATGGTAAGTCGATAGCGTATGTTTTTTCCTTGCATGATGTGGTCTGTAGGTTCAAACTCCGTACGTAAATTTCTTAATTTATTCATTAACTGCAAAGAATTTTATAAGACTTGAAAATTTAGGGTTTTTTTTTTTGTTTGCAGGACGTGGTCTGTAGGTTCAAACCCCGCCCGTAGATTTCTTAATGTTTTTTTTTCGTTAATTGTGTGTGTGTGTGTGTGTGTATATATATATATATATATATATATATATATATATATATATATATATATATACGCCCACAAATTAGCATACGTGGGTGAACAAGATATAGATAAAGGTATCAAGTCAGCAAGACCGGAGAGCTGTGTTTGAACGCCGGATAGGCAAGACGCATGTGCCGGTTGCTCCATGAAAGACTTTAACACGCCCTCTGCCGGACAATCTTCCAACTGCAGGACGTGGTCTGTAGGTTCAACCCCCGCTCGTAAATTTCTTAATGTTTTTTTTGTTAACTGGAAAGAAATTATATATATATATATATACATACCAAATATTTAATTGTAATAGATATTCAAAGCAGACATTGATACAATATTGCACATGGAAGAGTTCGTTAAGTATATCGGCGTTTTTTTTTTTTTTTTTTTTTGGTGTTGTTTTTATCTATCATATACGTGCTGGATTCGAACTTGGCGCACTTAAGTTGTCAGTGCATTTTCTTTACAATTTAGCTATCGTTACTTCACAATTTTACGATTCGTGTGTGTGTATGTGTGTGGACTACAGAATAACCAGGAAAATTCACACAAATGTACTTTATGTGTCTAGGAATATTCTTAGATAGGTTTTGTATCGAATTACCTCCGGTAGGTATCGGAAATCGATAATCGATAATGTCAGATTTAGAACGGAATAGTACGATTTTGACCAAAGTAAGCACTCTAAGACAGCCAAATATCACAAGCGTATTTGAGATATTTTATCAACGCCCAAGCAGAATAGCTCAGCGTAGTAAGTCAACAGTAAGTTCTTTAATAATACAGGGGCGCGTTTGAAACGAATGTTTTTTGTTTAGAGCACTATTAAATCATGATACTTTTCCTCTTAAACTTTAATTAAAGCCATTATATAAAAATAATTTTATAAAATCCATAGTAGGTTCTCTACAGTGCAATATAGACAACACTGTATTGTACACTAAGTCGGTGCATGGAGGCATATAAACCTTCTTCCCGGTACATCGTGGTGAGTCCTCGACTAGAGCAGGTAATCAATCGAATGGATTGAAAAATGGCAATTTCACCGATTTTAACGAAAATAAAATATTGGAAGTGTAGAACATTCGTTGGTCTTAATTTAGTCCCTGACAACGTCGGATTTCTATGCTAGTATATATATATGTTTTTATTGATACAAATATTTTGGCTACATATATGCATGCATGTTTTATTAAAAGTCTGACATCGTCAGGACACTAACAGAGAATATTCTGAAAAGTCAAATTGATGGCCTGTTGATGTTCAATTTTGAACAAGGTCGTAGCTCGAACATATATGCACATATGTAGCCAGAATATTTGTATAAATAAAATATTTATACTAAAATATAACTACTTGTTATTAGGCACTATTTCTTAATCCTCGGAGCTTCCTGCGACTACTACTTATAAAATAACAACTTTAAAAGCACGGTGTCTGTGTATGTGTGTGTAAGTTCGTGCGTGCGTGTGTGCGTCTGTGTGTAGTGTGATAGAAAAGGGGATTAGAATCCAAAAAACATGTATAGGAAAAATTAATAAATTTAATCATAGTTTCAATTCTGTTATGGCCACAACCAAAAATATGCATATATTATACAGAGTGTCTAAAAAGTTACTAGAGGGTTTTAAATTTATATAGATTCTTTATTTTGATTATATATTTCTGTAATTTTAACACAATCTGACTAAAACATTGGGAAACTTTAAAAAAAAAATGCAAAATTCAATCTTTATCTATAAAAAATGTCTTTTAAATGTTGCTCATCTTTAGCTTCGCATATTTGTGCTCTTTCCAAAACATTATTCATGACAGATTGCAGAATCTCTGGAATACAATTTAATTCCCATATTTCGTTCCGCGAACTGGAAAACCTCGACATGTCAAACCCCGAACCCTGCAAGAATTGAAGAAAAACATCAGGAACGAAATAAGGGAGTTAAATCGCAATCCAGAGATTCTGCAATCTGTCATGAATAATGTTTTGGAAAGAGCACAAATATGGGAAGCTGAAAATGGGCAACATTTAAAAGACATTATTGTTCATAAATAAATTATGTTTGACTTTTGCATCTTGAAAAATGTTCCCAATGTCTTAATCAGATTGTGTTAAAATTACCGAAGGATATTATCAAAAATAAAGAATCTATTTAAGTTCAAAACCCTTTAGTGACGTTTTAGACAGGCTGTACACCTTAAACTCTCCATAGAAGTAGTTTTGGTTGCACGCTCTAGCAGTAGTATCAAGAAACGTCCTGGTTTCAACGCTTCTGTCATACTTATGAAAAATTCTATTCTATTCACGTCACCATGTTAGATTTTTCTTACACTTTTTCTGTCTCATTTTAACTACTCTTAACTCTCCTACTCTCTGCCCGTTTTTAGTGAACTAGTTCAGTCACTCCACATATATAGGATGTCTCAAGAATATTAGATACACTTTTCGAATTATTATAAGTAGTCCAATTTACTGAACTTGACTCGCAAACAAAATTGACAGAAGAATAGAAAAGTGAGAAAACACATTTAAACATACTGACAGTAAAATTAATAAAGACGTCTAAGATTATCTCTACTGTTATATAAAAGGCATTTGTGTGTGAGTTCATTCCCTGTAGACTCCGAAACGGATTTCACACCAGTATACTTTATGTATCTTGCAGTGTTCTTATATAGGTGTTGTATTCGAATGTTTTCGATTAGTATCGATAATCGAAAAAAAAAAAAACAGATGAAAGAAATAACAGGCGATTTTGACCAAAGTTAACACCTTATAGAACCTAACATCACAGGTGCATTTGAGAAGTTTTAACACACAATCAGAAAGGCCCGACATATAAAATCAACAGTAGGTTCTTTATTATGACAGAGGCGGGTTTGAAATTAATGTTTCTGTTCAAAGCAAAACTAAACCACAATATGTGACTTTTTCATTTTAAACTTAAATTCAAACCATTATCACCACACAAGCAGAGAGGCCAGGCATATAAAATCAACAGTAGGGTCTTTGATATCACATGGGCGCGTTTGAAATGAATATTACTGCTTGGAACACAATTGAAGCATGATACTTGACTTTTGCATTTTAAACTTTAATCCAAACCATTATGCATAAAAATAATGTTGTAAAATCAACATAGGTGTTGTATAGCGGAGGTTTCACAGAGCGGGACGCATGACGGAGACGAGATGTCATTTATAATAGAAGATAAATAATAGATGAAGAGACAATGTGTGTATGAACAGTTCTTTTTAAACATAGAAGGGAGATACATTATTGATGAGGGGATACAGGCAACACTTTGGAAGAGGTTTCATATAACGTTCATTATAGAAAACGATGAAGACTAAAAGCGCATTACCTTGCGGTTGATTACAAACAAAGACAAAGGATTACATAACAATACGAAGACATTTATTTCCAGCTGGTGATGGGAATGATGAGAATCGATACCCTCTTATATTTCTACATTTTGTCCTCCCCTCCCCTCCTTCGATTCCTGAAGGAGCTCAGGCCAACTCTCTCTCCAACTCAACTCAAACTGAACTCTGACTCCTCACTGTCTCGAACTCTGACTGACTCTAGTCTAATTAAACTGTATATATTGAACTATATGTCTTTGTGACGACAGAACGTGGCTAAACATGCGAATATGATTCACATTATGCATATACTTCTAACCCGTGTTCTGGCAACACAAAGAACATTCTTTAATTGCATTGTCTCATTATTATTCTAACATAACTTTGCTTTTATAGTTATTTCTAACTGCAATGGACAATTTCACTGCATTCCTGGAATCGTATCTAACTAACAATATGTATTCATTTTAACCTTTGATACTTAGTTCAATTCTAGCATTCATAGCAATAGTTATCTTTGACCCTAATTACTTCATTTCTAACTGAAAATCGGGAGCTGTCCCCTTCAATATACAACATAGGTTCTCTAAAGAACAATTTAGAATATAATGTACTGTAGAGTAAGTCACTGTGTAGAGGTATGTGACGCTTCCTCCCGATGCACTATGATGGGTCCCCAACTAGAGCAGAATTCGTTGATCATCATTCAATCCGGGGCAACATCAGGTCTCCCCGCTAGTATTTTAATAAAGGTAAAGGCTACAATGTTTAAAGCAAGAAGCATGAAACAATGAAAAATGAGAGTAGCAATTGAAGTCGAATCTGCTCAAGTACCGGAGGTAAATATTGTAAAACGTTTGTATGTCCATTTCGTCACGATATTAAAAATGTATTAGCACGATAGGTTGGGGTTAGAGTTGTTTTAAAGAACATTCTGAAATTAAAGTATCTTTTATCTTAAAAGTTAATTTTCTATGTTTTTTTTAAAATTAATTTTACTGTCAGTATATATGAATGAGCATTCCTACTCTTCGATCTTGTTTGCATGTAAAAATCGATAAAATGAAAATTTTATAACAATTTAAAGCGTAAAAAGATACACATCTCTCTCTCTCTCTCTCTCTCTCTCTCTCTCTCTCTATATATATATATATATATATATATATATATATATATATATATATATATATATGATGGGCCTTATGTAAGTGTGTGATTGCGGAAGGATCTCTACCAAACTACTCTGTTAATTCTTGATCTAGAGACTTGAATTTTGATATATAGGGGATTCAGACTGTGGCAAAAATAGATTTGATTTTTAGCCGGTAAAAATAGCTGTTAAAAAGTCAAATTGAAAAATTTGAACTTGACAGGTGTAAATAGATTTAAAGTGTATCTGTAGACATTTATAAATTTAAATGCGTTAATCTTTTTAAAGTTTCAATATCCATCTCTTCTTGGGTCATATGGTAGTGAATACCACTGGAGAGCTACATGTTTTGGTTTCGATTCTAGTGACTGGCACCCAAATCATATATTCTATAAACTTTTGAAATCATTACTGTATATCAGGTGCAATATAGTAACGAACAAACAATTGGATCTACAATAATAAATACAAAATCTGCATAAATTAAAACTCATTTTACGACCGGGCAATGCCGAGCGGCATGCTAGTATATGAGATCTATTGTTGTTATTTTTAGCGACATATAAGCACGTTTTTTTGAAAACATTGCTTATTTTAGTATTTTATTTTTCACTTCCTTTTTATTTCCGTTTTATTACGTCGCTCCTCCAACCCCGTTTTTGTTTTGACAGAATTTATTCTTTGTTATATGAAATATTTAAATGTTTTATTTAAATATTTAAAAAAATATTTTTACGTGCATAAATTTGTATCCACGCACACATGTGTCTTAATCTACTCAAATACATATATATATAAGTATAATGGTTAAAGTTAAATTCTAAAAATCCAAATATAAACACATATATTCGAGTTAAGAATTTATTGTTTGACACAAGGAATATATATAAACATAACTCCCATCTATATATTCCTCATGTCAAATAATTCATTCTTAACTCGAATATATGTGTTTATATTTTGATTTTCAGAATTTAACTTTAACCACTAAACTTATATAATGCTCTATTTTTAAATATTGAGCTTAACGTTTTGGCTGGAATCACCCTGAAAGTATTACCTGAATGCAATATCTAACAGAATATCTACCTTGATCTTTAATCTGTGCATTATATCGCTTATACATATATAATATATATATATATTATATATATACTATATATATATATATATTATATACATATTATATATATATATTATATATATTATATATACATCATATATATTATATATATTTTATATATACATTATATATATTATATATATATATTATATACAAACAAAAAGTGGAAAAAAGGATATAGCTATTGTATAGATCGGCCACAAGAAAGTGTACAACAGAATCCTTCAAGCAATATACAAGGCAAGATTATCAACAATTATCAAATTCAGTGAGATTATTGAGACTTCAGCTGAAAGCTGATGGACAGTACATAACTGAGATAAAAATAAAAAGTATCTTCCTAGAAAATTTATCTCCACTTCTATTCATCATAATCGTATCCCCCCCTTAACAATACAAATGCTAAGTCGGATACAAGTTCACTAATACATATGAAAGAATGAACCACCTAATGCACATGGATGACCTAAAACTGCTTGCAAAATCCAAGAAGGAATTAGAGACGCTAATAAACATAACAAAAATCTTTAGCCAGGATATCTCAATGGAATTCGGTATAGAAAAGTGTGCACTGTTGATCTTTAGAAGAGGAAAACTGGAGGCAACTACCCAAGAAAGCAGAGATGAGGACACAAGGTGAGCATAACACCTGCAACTATTTGGGAGTTTTGGAAGCAGGCGTTTAGCTAATATGAAATGGAAAGAAAAAGAACTCCTAGAAACTAAACTATATAGTTGAAACCTAATTAAAGGTATAAACACATAGGCAGTATCACTAGTAAGATACTCTGGACCGTTGGATCAAAGAAGAACGGAGACAGCTCGATCAGAAGAACAGGAAACTTATGACCATGTACAATGCACTATACTTAAAGGATAATGTTTACCGCTTATATTTGAAAATGAACAACGGAGGAAAAGGGTTGGTTTTATAGAATACTGACACAAAAAATTTAGAAAAGTACATAATGCAGAACACTGAAAGGATAATTACCATAGCAAGAGACACTGATAAAAATGAACAAAGCAGAAAACACAGAGACAAGGAATAAGACGAGAAAAGAAAAATAGGAAGAGAAATAGCTACATGGACGATTCGTAAGCATGACAAAAGATGGAACTCACAAAAACACATGAATATGGTTATGAGAAAGACACCTAAAGAAAAAATCCCTAATAACAGCTGCACAAGATAACGCGATTAAAGTCAACTACATCAAAGCAACGTTCGACAAAATACAAGAAAACAGCAAATGCAGGCTGTGGACAAAGAGACGAAACAATAAACCACATTAATAAGCAAATGCAGCAAACTAGTTCAAAAAGAATATAAGAATAGACACAATCAAGTAGGGGAGGCAATACACTGGAAATTATGCAAACAATTACGTCTTGAGCACCCACACAAATGATATAAGCACAACTAGCAGTACTTGAAAATGGAACATGGGTGTTTAAACAGACAAACCCATTCAAGCAAGAAGACCAGATATCATAATATTTAACAAGAAGGAAAAGTCTTGCCACATAGTAAATTTCGCCGTTCCAGCAGACCATAGGGTGAATATCAAAGAAATAGAGAAGTGAAGCAAACGCACAGAAGATAACACCAATAATAGTATGGGCATTAGAAATAATCATGAAAACCTTTGAAATAAGAATCGGAGAGATTGAAATCAGAGGGATGACTGAGAAAATATAATGGATAACAATAATGAAAACGGCTGAAATATTAAGGAAAATCCTTGAATGCAGAGACTAATTCACAGGAACTACAAACACTGACTGGACATATAGAAACTACAACAGAAATAATTAAAACAAAAAAAGACAGAGGAACACCACATGAAATAAAGAAAACTAAAACCGTATAATTAAAAGTTATCGCCCTTTAAAAAATAGACATTTTAGTGTTGATATCAACTGGCACTGTATCAAATAGTCATGAAGGGTCAAGGAGGATGGAAAGATGTACAAACACTAAGATATACATATGTGTGCATATTTTGAGAAATGGGTTTTTGTATATTCCTGCAAGTGACGGTCACAATAAAAATTAGGTTCACAATCAATGTTGTTGACCGAAACCTGCATCATTGACTCTTCCAGTACTAGATCTCGATGTAAGATAACGCTCTCAGTGAGCAGTATTGTAATACCGTAGAAACTACATAGTAGTATGCAGCGCATTTGACTACCCATAATGGACACCACCAGAGAATAAGCTTCGCTTACCCTTTATCCTAACCTTGTAATCTTTTGGTTTATATATTTCTTTTACACCTAATCAGTGTTCTGGATTTTCCTTCCACGGTTCTAATCTTGGCCCGACATCAATCAATAACAAAAATAATTTAATGCTGTCTAGTTTTTTTAATTTGAATATTTGAGGCGATTTCATCCATTCTCGTCCCCATCATTACTATTCATCCAAAACGTATTTTAATTTGAATGAGTGATGGTCAATTTGGATTCAGAAAGAATGATGAAGAAAATTAAGATTTATTATCATTAGTTCCTTCGATTATTTTGCTTTTAAATATATTTTGAAGCGGTTCTCCAAGCCAGTTAACATATGAGATCTGTCTACAAAGTGTCCATCTATGTAGTACTATGGCGCCTAACTCCTCATCTATTTGCATCCCCGACATTTTGGGGATCTTTTTCACATAACTCAGCATGTTTCCAATTTTGTTATTGTCTGGCAAGTAGATCCTATGTCAAGTTGTAGACTTTTTTCATCACTCCTCAATTTAAACAGTTATAGTCTAATTTAGTAATTATATATATTTATACTGGAAATTTAATACATGAATTTAAGTGCGTCTCAACATCATATTCGGTTTAACGTTCCTTTTTACAATCGTTTTTAGAAATTGACTTTTAATCTAATCTATCTCTGTCCAGATCTTTATTTATCCCGCTTTTTGTCAATTTCATTTATATCACTTCCTTTCACATTTTCAAATTAAATTCATTTTACAAGTCCTGAAATAGGTATTATATATATATATATATATATATATATATATATATAATAAATAAATATAAATAGGTATTATATATATATATATATATATATATATAATACCTATTTTTATATATATATATATATATATATATATATATATATATATATAAACAAAGAGTTAATGAAATATGTTAAAAGACACTTTAGCAAGAGTTAAAAAAATAATTTTCAAAAAGGAAACACAAAACCCTTAATCCGCTGAGTTTCGAAAAAAATACTTTCCTTCTCATCGGAGGGGAGGAATTAGCGAAATGCAAAAGCAGATTTTGCTTATAAAGTATTTAATGAAACTGCAAGTGAGCTATAGGGCGTATTTGCTAAAAGTTTTAAAAACTGTGAAGCAGAGAGAATGGGGATAAAATGAAAAATGTTTTCACGTGAATGGATGTTTGATTAAAGAGTGGAAGATCCAAGGACGGTAAAATCCAAAACACGTTGGTAAAAGTGGAATAGCCTGATATAAAGAATCCAAATGCATCCCGTTACTGGAAGATATTTCGAGGTCATCTCAAAGAAAGGATTCCGTGAAATAATGCCCAAATGGATATGAGAAAAAAATTTGAGTTCAATATTATATATATATATATATATATATATATATATATATATATATATATATGTGTGTGTGTGTGTGTGTGTGTGTATGTATATATATACATATATATGTATATATATACATATATATGTATATATTTATATATATGTATACATATATATGTATATCTATAGGGATGTACATATGTATATATATATGTATGCATACATATGTATATATGTATATATATATGTATATATGCATATATATCTATGTATATATATATGTATATGTATATATGTATATGTATATATCTGCATATATATATATATGTGTGTGTGTGTGTCTATATAGGGTATAGGGGGCTCTGGGTAGGGGTAGTACCTTTGAATATCTGGATGCTGCACACAATAGGGTAGACAGAGATCACTGGTCCTCTCTCATTTCCTAAATCTCTCACTTGCTAGCTCCAAGAGCTATACCCTGGGTACTGGTCTCAGCAGGCCTGCCAAACCTTGTGAGGGGACGGTGTATATACAGCATCGCTAAGCAATGTGTCCACTAGACTGAACTAACAGTTAGAGTCAAGGACCAAGAAATAGCTGGTATTGTATCCACCTGTACAGAAAGCTTACCAGGGTGAATCAGGTCCTTTAGTGTTGGCTCACAACTGATCTAGGAGATGGAACACTCTTACAAGAAAATCCCGCAATCGTTTTATCATCTGACGTGTAGCACATGTGTGCACCTGTACAGACCATGTTAATCCGATGGAGAGAGTGTGCTTTGTTCAGCAAAAGCAATGACCACTTAAAACAAATCAAAGTGCTGGTTGTTCAGTGAACCATTTTCACTCATTTAAGCCTAAGGTTTGGTACATCGATAGGTGCTTTTTTTTTTTAATTTTTTTTTTTAACTAATAATAAATCAATAAAACCCTGTGGCGATGATGGGATTGTGACGGAAACAGGTGAAGGATGTCACTGGTAGTTCCTAGCATGAACATTGCACATAGGTGGTGGAAGGTAGATGGTCATTTTTCACAACACCCACAAGTAATTGTGTGACTCGTGTCCTCCTTTCATAACAAAGCAGCCTTTTATAGGATGGCACTGCTTTCCTCTTCATGGGGAGGGGTCTATAAAAGGTGACCTAAAAATTGTTTACTTGCTCATGTCCCTGTAATCAGGTGCAGATGTCCAATATTTGCACCCAAATCAAGAATAAAAACAAAATACATGGAACGAATATGTTCATTGCGACTTGGAATGTAAAAACACTCCAGGATAACAAAAAGAACCCTGAACGAAAACCGCTATCATAGCACGCGTGTTAAGGCATCATAGAATTTCTGTTGCAGCTCTTTCTGAAACTAGGTTTGCTGATACAGGACAGCTAGAGGAAGTTGAAGGTGGATACACTTTTTATTTTTATTTTTTTTATTTTTCTTCCTTTGAAGATTGTAATGCCGGGTATGGGGCAGCCAAACCAGCTGCCAACATTGCCCCGCTTTTTTATTGAAACCAACCGAGAGCTCTTTTTATTGGATTGGAAAACCAAGTTCTGAGAAACGTGAATCTGGCGTTGATTTTGCCATCAGGAATGATATTGCCACAAATCGTGAATCTCAGCCGATTGATATAAATGACAGACTTATGTCCTTACGCATTGCAGTAGGAAAGGACAAATATGCCACATTTTTGAGTTGCTATGCACCTACACTTAATTCATCTGATGACCTAAAAGAGAGGTTTTACTCCTCTTTACGCGAACAGATCAACAAGGTCTGTATACAGGATAAGCTGTTTGTCTTGGGTGACTTCAATGCTCGTGTGGGTAGTGATACACAATTTTGGAGAAATGTCATTGGTTCACATGAAATTGGTAAAGTCAACTCAAATGGTGTTCTCTTATTGTCTCTTTGCAGTGAATTCGATCTTTTGCTCACTAATACAGTGTTTCAGCTGCCTAATTGCAAGAAAGCCAGTTGGAAACATCCCCGATTTAATCATTAACATCTCATTGATTATGTCATTGTACATCGTTCTGATAGACAAGATATAAATCTTACACGCTCTTACAGCATCAGGGAATGTTGGTCAGACCATAAATTGATCTGCTCCACAGTCAGGATGAAAATCAAGCGCCCTGTTCGAAACCAACGTAATTTTTCCATCAAGAGAATTGATGTAGGCAAGTTGAAGGTTAAGGAGATAATGCACTCATTTCGAAAGGCTACTAAAAGCTGTCCTCCGTTGTATGTGGGAATGACATTGAGGCATCTTGGAGAGAGTTTAAAACTGCAGTGTATGACTCTGCCAAAGAGTCATTAGGATATGTTCGAAGGAAAACCAAGATTGGTTTGATGAAAATGATCCAACTTTCGTCCCACTGCTCAATAACATGCATCAAACCCATCAAGTATGGATAACTGACAAAAATTCTTCAGTGAAACACAAGGCTTTCAGAATGGCTAAAAGGTTGGCACAATCTCGGCTCCAGAAAATGAAACAAAAGTGGTGGGAGCAGGAAGCTGAGGCCTTACAAGATGCGGTGGATAGGTGTGATTTTAAATCATTCTACCAAAACCTCAAGGGGGTGTTTGGTCCCATTTTAAGTGGGGCATCTCCAATATTTTCATCAGATGGCATTCTCCTCACTGATAAGAACGAAATTATTAAGCGCTGGGCTGAACACTTTTCAAATATTTTAAGCAGAGAATCGACAGTGGATCGAGGAGTGGTATTCCTCAGAAGCCAACAATCGAGGCGCTTGCTGATACTCCATCCATGTTGGAGATTGAATGGGCTGTAAAGCAACTTTCAAATGGTAATTTTCCAGATAATGACGGCATACCTGCAGAAATATACAAATGTGGAAGCCAACTGTTAATCAGGAAACTAAGTGCCCTGTTTTCATTAATATGGGAACTTGGTACCGTGCCACAACAGTTCAAAGACGCGTCAATTATTCACCTGTTTAAGCACAAAAGAAATAAGTGTGATGTGATAACCATAGAGGAATTTCTCTTTTGTCTGTTGCTGGTAAGATTCTAGCTCGTGTAATCCTAAACAGATTCAATGGTTCAAATCTGTAAAACTGTGCTCCCAGAAATCCAGTGTGGTTTTAGGGCAGGAAGAGATACTGTGGACATGATCTCCAGCCTTCGACAACTACAGGATAAAGCAAGGGAGCAGAATAAGGACATGTTTGTAACATTCGTTGACCTCACAAAGGCATTTGATACCGTCTCTAGGGATGCCTTGTGGACTGTTTTGAGGAGGCTTGGTATTCCAGACAAGATGTTGAATGTGATTGTCTTCTTTCACTGGGGAATGATGGCGACAGTACGATCTGGCTGTGAACAAAGTGAACAATTTGAAGTGTCAAATGGAACTAAGCAAGGATGTGTCCTTGCTCCGATCCTATTTGCTCTTTTCTTTTCGGTGATCCTTGATACAGCTTTCAGGAAAACCTCAGAAGGCATAGGTGTTGAGTATCGATCAAGTGGAGGATTATTTAACCAGCAACGGTTGAAGGCCAAAACCAAGACTTCTGTGCAGACTGTTCTTGACCTCCTTTATGCTGATGACTGTGCTCTTGTCACCCATAGTCTTGATGACATGCAGAACATCCTCAATAGATTTTCTGGTGCATGTAAGGCATTCAGTCTTACAATTAGCATAAAAAAGACTGAAATTATTCACTAGCCGAAACCAAACGCTACATCCTCTTCACAACCAGTGGTATATGTTGATGGTTTACCTTTGAAAACATTATCTTCTTTTACATACCTCGGATCTGTTGTGTCTGATGATGCTAAATTTGAAAAGGACATCCAATGTAGAATTAATAAAGCTAGTGAGACATTTGGTAGGTTGTGACAAAGACTTTGGAACAGCCACGATGTGTCTCTAAAAGTAAAGGTGGCAGTCTACAAATCTGTTGTTCTGCCTATCTTCTGTATGGTGCCGAAACGTAGACCTTGTACCGCAAGCATATAAATAAGCTTGACTCCTTCCATATGAGATGCCTGCGTTTTATTTGCAATGTTGGATGGCAGGATTGTATTCATAATAGTGAATTACTGGAGAGATGTGAAATCAATGGTATTGAATCATTTTTGATCAGGATACAAATGCGGTGGTCGGGTCATCTTGTGAGAATGGATGACTCAAGAGTTCCTAAGCAACTTTTTTATGGGCAACTGAAAAATTCTTGCCGTCCAACAGGACGTCCCCTGCTTCGTTACAAAGATAAACTAAAAAACAACCTAAAACGTTGTGGAATTTCTCTGAGTTCCTGGGAGAGTAAAGCAGGGGATCGCAGAGAATGGAGGAAGATGTGTTTCCTGGGGACCAAAGAATTTGAACATAACCGCCTTCGTGCAAATATGAAGGCAAAACACAAAAAAAATCCAACTACAAATGAATATGTATGCCACTGTGGTTTCAGAGCACGCAGCAAAGCAGGGGTATCTCTTCACTCGAGAAGGCATCTTTGACTGACGAGCATATGAAAGTTCACCATCTGCGGAGGAGTGTGCCGGACGTCTACAGGATTGCAATTATGCATGTGGTGTCACAGAGCTTAGGAGCTGCTGAAGATTGCATAATGAACCCTTATTCATCGTCTTCGATGAGAGAATCCACCATCTGTATATATACAGTGGCGTCCAAAAGTTAAGGAACGGTCGACCATTTTTATTGAGTGGCTTCTAACATTATCCATGAAAAGGGGAGGAAAAAAATATTTGTGAATTTTCCAATGTTTAATAATGGTAGTTATATAAAAAAAAATATATTTTTGATTTTGAATACATATTAGTTTTTTACATATAAATAATTTAATTAAATTACAGGCGTCCAAAAGTTAAGGAACGGGGAAAATTAAAACAAACTTTAGCAATTTTGATAACAACTTAACAAAATGTTGACTCTGAATATTCGAAAAAGCTATCTATGCGAGAAAAACAGCTTATTTGTGACAATTATGATGAAAAAAAAGCCATAGGGGTGATTGCTAAAATATTGAAAAACTCTAAAAGCGTTGTTTTTCGGGTTATTGAAAATAGAAAAAAAGATTTACTATTACTGAAAAGAAAAAAATCGGGCAGACCCCGATTAACAACTAAGAGGGAGGATAAAAAATCACTCGATCATCTCATTCTGATCTCTTTAAGACTGTGGCTTCGATATCCCAGGATTTTACATCTGAAACTGGACAAAAGATTTTCCGACAAACGATCTCACGAAGATTAAACGAAGTTGGATTATTTTCAAGAAGTCCATGCTCAAAGCATTTAATTTCTATTAAAAATAAAAAAGCCAGATTGTTATTCGCCGAAAAACATTTGTTTTGGCGAGAAAAAATGGGAAAAAGTTCATTTTAGTGATGAATTTAAATTCAATCTTTTCGGATTAGACAAAAGACCACAGAAGAAACAATGGAGAAAGATTGTCCCCTAAGTGCGTTAAAAGTAGAGTAAAAATTTGGAGAGAGCAGCATTATAATGGCATAGGATATGATATCTTCAAAAAGAACTGTCCCTCTTGTGAGGATTCATGGAAAAGTTACTGCCCGAATGTACAGAGAATTGATTAGAGAACATGTGGGCATCTCAGAGACCCAACCTTAATCCAATTGAAAATGTTTGGAAAATTATTGTTGATAAGATTACAGAAAAAAAAATCTTGATGATTTATGAGAATGTATAAGAAAATTCTGGAATAATATCTCACCAATAACATGTAAATGATTGGTTCTGTCTTGCAGCAAAAGATGACATAGTATGATTGAAAACAAGGGACTTTTCACTAAATACTGAAAGGATTCTTTGTTTTGTCATTAATAATTTTCTCCGTTCCTTAACTTTTGGACACCTGTAATTTAATTAAATTTATTTATATGTAAAAAAACTAATATATATTCAAAATCAAAAATGAAAAAAAATTTTTTTTTATTTAACTATCAATATTAAACATTGGAAAATTCACCCCCCAAAACTTTTCCCGTTTTTATAGATGAAGTTAGAAGTCATTTAAAGGAAAATGATCGACTGTTCATTAACTTTTGGACGCTACTGTATATATATATGTGTGTGTGTGTGTATATATATATATATATATATATATTATATATATTATATATATATATATATATATATTATATATATATATATTATATATATATATATATACATGTCCATATATGCATGAACAAATGATTAATAAAAAATGTTAAAATACATCTTGAAAAAGAGTTAAAACATATTTAATTTTAAAAAAAGAAACACAAGATAAGTGGATAGTCCTTAATCCGCGGAGTTTCGAAGAAATACTCTCCTTCTCATCAGAGGGCAGGAATTAGCAAAATGCAGGATCGGATTTTGCATATAAAAGTATTTAATGAAACTACAAGGAAGTCACAGATCTTACTTAGTTAAAAAAAAAGGTGAGGTAAGGGGAACAGGAGGCAAAATAAAAATAAAAATAAAAAGATTTCACATGAATGGACAGTCCGGTGAAGGGTAAAAATCCAAAAATGGTAAAGTCCAAAACGGTAGAATTTAAAATTTCAATCCGATAGGTAAATTCCAAATGGTCCAAAATAATCCAAAAGGCAGAGTTCCTGGAAAAAGCGCAAATGGAATGAATTCCAAATCATTAAAAGAAAAGTCCTAGAGAGAATATTTAAAAACACGTCTGTCAAGGCTGGATGAATCAAAAAAATTATGTCCATATATGTATATATATCTGTATATATATGTATGTATATATTTGTATATGTGTGTATATGTATATATATGTGTGTGTGTGTATATATATATGTATATATATGTGTGTGTGTATATATATGTGTATATATATGTGTGTGTGTATATATATGTATATATATATGTATATATATATATATTCTAACCTAAAAACTGTCATCCATTCTTTCAACGTCGTCATACTTCAAAGTCCCTTGTTCATCATTTTATACACTCCAGATTTAATCTTCTCTTTATCGTAATATAAAACTTTATTGTAAAAATTGTTTTTTGTATATCTTGTTAGTCTTTGATTTCTCGGCTCTCAACTATTTTGCATGATTGCATAATTTCACTTATATGTGTAACTATATTCTTTGTATGAGGATCAATAAGGACTCGTGCAGCTTGGTACAATTATACTTTGCAGATGATAATAATAATTATTATGAAATTATATACGATTGCATTTTATTATTCTGAACGACATGATACAATGACCACCAAGAAAAACTGATGAAACAACATCAAATATTAATTTTGTAAGAAATTAAAACAGAAAAAAATACCTCAAAGGTAAAAAACTAGCTGAGGATAAGTGCTAGATGAATAACTTCAAATCCAGAAAACCGCAGTTCTTCCACCTTTGTCAGAAACGTAATTCATGGAATGTGAGGACTAATGGACAAAATGAGGGAAGTGAGAATTATGAGACTGCCTAAAGTACACTCGAGACTGACTTTCTACTCCTCTTACACCACATCAACGATTTGAAATTATTTAATGCTATATCGTTGTTTTGTTCAATATGTGGGGACACTTTGATGATCGTCTCATCAGTAGGGGGTGATCTTGAATGGGATTCATGCTCACTGGACCAAAAAAACCTCTATATTTTCATATGTGGATTTATCTCAAAGGATTCATAGACTATTTCTTAACTGAAGAGAGCAATCCAAGCCAAAATCTGAGCAATGCCAAGAAAGAAGTGTCTGCAAAATAGAAACAGGTTTTTACAATGTATCGTGATGCGCTTATCAGTGGATGCCAATACGACAACACTGTTGGATTTTTGTGAGTGAAACTTGCTGGAAATTGGCATAACAAGCGGGGCATGCTGAAGCCTACATCCACAAGGGAAAATTTCACTTTCACTATGACTAATGTATGTACAAAATTTCCTAAAATCCAAGGCGTGGTTATTGAGAAAAGTGAGAATAAATGAATGGATGAACAATTTGGAGCAATTCTACCCCCATTATATCCGTTAGGAGAGCAACCGGAGTTATACCAGAAAATCCATGGTGGCAAAAATTTACTTTCACCATGGATTATGTCTGTGCAAAAATTTTTTTTAAATCCAAGGCGTGACTATTGATAAAAGTGTGAATAAATAAATAAATGAACCATTTGTGGGCAATTTTACCCCTATAATGCTCTTAGGGAGCAAATCCGTGCTGCAAAAATTTACTATCACCGTAACTAATGTTTGTACAAAATTTTGAAAAAATCCAAGAAGTGGTTATTGAAAAATGTGCGAAAAAATAAATGGATGAACAGGAGTGAATCAAGCCAAGGAGTATGAATGATGAACTCTCAGTTAGTGTAATTAGTCCCAACAAAGGAGGGATTGGACCTACTAATATTGTGTGTGTGTGTGTGTGTGTGTGTGTGTGTGTGTGTGTGTGTGTGTGTGTGTGTGTGTGACTAGTTGGCACTCTTGGTGTTGAATGAGGACTCCAATGTACTCCTATACTCCATATTACCATTATTATTAGTAATTACCATTTTTTATTTTTTAAAGTAAGTAAAATACTGTTGTTTATGGATATCCTGCATAAACATCAATGGCTACGATATTGTTCTATTGCTATAATAAACCTTTATGCAAGTTTAATTACTCCAGAAAAGTTACATTCGATCTTTATGTACGTTTGCAGTTGCATCCCTGGCTAGACATAGACGCAGGATCAGCAGATTTATATTATAGATTTATCTTAATAGAAGTGAATTTCTGGCATGTGCCTGCATGGATTGTTGGCTTACAAATGCAGCCAATTTTGAGTCCATCCCAACAATTGGCTAAATACATGGAATCATGCCAACACCGGAAACCTTTCTATGGAATCTCCATTTATTCCCAGTGAACAATCGGATGATACTATAACACCTTTTCTTCAGTCGACCAACTGAATTTGTTTATGATAATCGGACATTTTTTGCTCATAAAAGCATTTAATAATGCATGATCCTGTCTGTTTCTCCAGCTCTTCTAAACCCTAACCTAGTCTAATTATACTAAGCCAGCAGTGACGATGGACGTGTACGTATACTCTAGGAGTCCTCTTCTAATCTTTTTTACTCATTCCTTTGTGTATTATTTTTCCGTTCTTTCTTTTGCTGGTTAATTTTCAACATTTATTGTTTTTATCTGATGTTTTACTATCTAAGGTCTTTACATCTTGTCTTGACATAATTTATTTCAATACTAGAAGATTACCCGGCGTTGCCCGGTATTAAACGTAACGTAAAATTCCTGTAAAAATGAAGTAAAAAAAAAAAACGGAAAGAAACTGAGATATGTACATAAGAGTATTATGTTTTTCTAAACAGTTCACTTCTTGTGAGTAAAAACAGAAAAAATTCTCGAGCTGAAACCGAAACCTAAAGACAGTAAATCAAGTTCGATAATCATTTGAACATCTAGACACGATCTTTAAAAAGTGTTTTCCAACTTAGTCATTCTTAACATAAAGAAGCTGTCACGTTTCACTGCTATGCATACGTATTCATGAAACAGTTGAGAAACAGAGAAAATTCCGATAACCCTACTCTCACATACCATTTTTTCAGTTTTGACCTCTTAGCTGCACTTTTTTCCCCGAACGAAAATGGATTAAAAAGTTTCCCACGTGTCTGAAAGCCCTACATAGAAAATTTCAAGTCTGTATATTAAAAACTCGTTGAGTATATTTTATTTTTTTATTTTTATTTTTTTTTACAAGGTGGTCACCACTTATCAAGGCCCGGAAGCCACTCATAGATAAGGGTTATTGTAAGTACAGACGTTAGTGTGGATATTTTAGGGTGTCTACTTAAGGGGGTGGTTCATCAGGAATTTGTTTACGTTGATCTTGAAGACATCCAAGTTGTAGTCAGGAGGGAAGCAGGCAGACAGAACAGAGTTTGAGAAGCGTCTTCACGCACACATTCTCACTTTTATAGATATATAGATATGATGATTGCAACGTCTTGTCAGACGAGTGCCACTCCCTCAGATATTTAAAATCCATGAGCCCAAATGCCTGAGGGAGCATCTATACAAAGATGATGTTACAAAGTCTTAGCTTTGTACGACAGCTAAGTCTCTCCCTTGGTTCAAAATGTTGAGATCCAGCAACAAGCAAGAGCAAGATAGCCAGCAACAAATTAAACTGCAGACCAGCTTAATGCGGGTACTGGTCTCCCGGTTTATGTTTTTTTAAATCAGAGATTTGCTTCTCCGAGAAAGGTTGCCTTCACCACGGCTTACGGGAGCCCTCTCCACCCCAATACACATATACACACACACACACACAAATATACACGATATAGATATAGATAGATATATTTTATAGTCTAAATTTATACTTCCCATTGTTACTGCTAGTTTATCATTATTAGAATTACTTTTAGAAGAAAATTATTTATTTAGGACATCTATAATTATTAAAGTTGTAATTTTCGTAAATAACTGAAGGGGGTGTCATTAGACTGGGCTAATATTGAGGAGAAAGAGGGAAAAATTGTAGATCATTTAGGCCATTAATATACAGAATAATCATGTTTAAAGACTGATTTTTCTTAGATCACCGAAGTTCAGCAACATTGTGCCAAATCGTTGACCATTTGGGAATATCAGACGCTGTATGTAGGAGGGCGTCGATACATCTCTCCAAGAACTGTAAAAAGAACAAATAAATAAATGTTGTCATCTCCCCAAACTTGTATATACATGAAAGTGAAAACAGCTTGAACCAATATCATTCATTTTAACAATAGCAGAATTGAATTAGGATTTATTTCTTATTAATTTACTTTTATTTTTTGGGGGGATATTTAAACCTCTGAAATGTTACATTTCTTTTAGATTTTAAATGGGGAAGCGTCTATTTACAAATATTATCTTGTCTATGTTTGATATTCTTCTATATAGTAAATCGGACTATTTCTTGCTAAGTACTAAGCAATGATCAGTTGTAAGTGACAGTCTTCTGGAGGTTCGAGCCTTAATATGGGCGATACTAAGAATAAAATTATGAATAAATAAACACTTCTACCTGGACATAACTGATTGAATAAGTACGAGCTACCCCCATTAAATAAATAAACGGTTCTGTCCAGAATTCCATAAAGATTTCGGAGTTTCACATGACAGATCTTCTGAAGGCCGGGGGTTACATCGGCTCAAATGTTGTGAAAATAATATAAGATGATAATATTAGTCTGAATAAACCAAATGATATAACAAAGAATTTTTACTTTTGTTAAGAGATGAAGACCAACATGAATTAGCGAAGACGCTCGAGAATGGTTTGAATATTTACAAACATTTATTCTATTAAAACTAATGTTTCCATTTTTATGTGTTTGCCATCAAATATTACTAATATGTTAAACTTTGTTGCTGTTTTAAATATTATAGACATTCACTTTCCTTTCATTATTTTCTGCTTTTAAATGATAGCATTGCCATCGCGGGATGCATTCTGGTTGTAGCGATTTTTTTTTTTTCACGCTTAGACATAGAATCATTATTATTTTTTATTATGATCACAGGTCGTTTATGTGAACTGGGAATGCATATATGCGAGGAAGTAAATATGAATTTTAATAATTATATGTATATATATATATATATATGTATGTATATATATATATATATATGAGAAAATAGTTAATAAAACATGTTAAAAACACTTTGAAAAAGAGTTAAAACCATATTTAATTTGAAAAGGAAACACTAAATAAGTCGATAGTCCTTAATCCACGGAGTGTCGACGAAATACTTTCTTTCTCATTAGAGGGTAGGATTTAGCAAAATGTGGGATCGGATTTTGCTTGCAAAAGTATTTGATGAAACTGCAAGTAAGTCAAAGATCTTACTTGATAACAAAAACTGAAGTAGGGTGAATAGGGTGAAGAAAAATGTGATTTCACGTGAATGGATAGTCTGGTGAAAGGTAAAGTATCCAATGACGGTAAAATCCAAAAATGCAAATTCAAGAAAGTTAGTTAAATTTCCATTCGCACAAGTAAAATTCAAGGGAATCGCGTAATTGGAAGATGGTCCAAAATAATCCAAAAGGCCGAAATCCGTGGAATAATTCACAAATAGGTACAAGGAAAAGGGGGAAAGAATTCCAATAATATTATTAAAAGAAAAATAAGATATGCGTTAGACTCGGCTGCCAAGACAAGGCATAATTTTTATTTTATATACAGGGTGGTCAAAAAGTCAGGTAACATGTTAAAGGTAGAAAAAAACAATATGATCCATTATAATCTCTATTCGTTTAATATTATTTGTTTAAATATTTGAGTGTAATATATAAACTACCCCTCCTGATTTCTGGCTTTGGGGCTATGTAAAGGATAGCGTTTATGGCAAGAAGCCTGATACAATAGCGTCTTTAAAGTTATTTATTGAAGAGGAAATTGCGCGGATATCAGCTGACATGATTACACGTGTTACACCATCAGTGGTTAATCGCTTCCAGCGATTGATAGAGAGAAATGGACGACAATTAACAAAATAAACATTTCATGTTTGTTTCATTTTATATTTCAATGTATGGTACTTAAATATACGTGTATTGCTAATATCGTTTTTCTTTAAAATGTTACCTGACTTTTTGACCACCCTGTATATATATATATATAGTAAGTTATAAAATATATACGGCAATTAAGCTACACAGAAAACCTTTATAACTTACTACCTAGCCTTACCTACATATTGAGCCCTGTTGAAGTAAATACTTAAAGTTTACGCATAAATTTATACTTTCCTAAATTAAAATATCCTTATTCGATGGAGTTTCAAAGAATGTCTTTTATCATCATAGGAAATATAGTTAGCAAAATAATATTCATAGGTTGGCTATAATTTACTGGTTAACACATAGATTGAAAACTTCAAGATGTGAGAGAAGTCTTCCTTATTTGAACGCTCCATCTCGAATATTTAACATTTTCATCTGGTTTGTATTTTCCTATAAACATTAGTTTACTTCATTTAATCACATAAATTAATATACGAAGATATCAGTGTATGCATACTTTTTTCAGTATTTACTTCAACAGTGCTCAATACATAGGTAGAGCTATGTAGTAAGTTATGAACTTTCATTCCCGTGAGAATTCGTCAGGTTTATGGCATAAGCCTGACGAATTCTCACAAGAATGAAACGCGGAATATTGTGTAGCTTAAGTGTCGTATATATTTTCATAACTTACTATATATATATATATATATATATATATATATACACAAACAAATGTGACATCATCTGCTATGGCGTCATATATGATGTATGTGAACAACACAAGCAAACAGTCAGACAGACAAGATTACAACTTTAATATATATGTATAAAACATGCATCAGAGAATAACTAGATTTTCTAAATATATACACACACTCCTTTACTAAAATTTCCCAACTAACATTTAGTAAATGCTTTTCCGTGAAAATAATTGAATACATTCAATTAGCCGTAGAGTGAAATTTTTTTTTAGAAATCGCGTTGACATACCAGTTCTCATCAGATCGTTAAGCAACGTTGAGCCTGGTTAATATCAAATGGGTGACCATTTGGGAATTCTAGGCACTGTATTTGCTCTTCGCTTATCTCGGCATTTGTTTCCAGTCGTCCTGCACATACATTTCACTTGCCACTGGTATTTAACAATGTCGACTCAGGAAAGATGTGGTTGGAGATTGTGCACCTCCTGCACCAAAAAATTCACGCGCAGGCACCCCTTCGTGGGTATCTATAGTCTCTCTCTATATATATATATATTTATATATATTAGTTCAGAAATTAAAGTTTACAAAATGAATAATTCTGGAATCTTAAAGCAGGTATATAAATATTAATACTAATGTTTATAGGACAATCCTAACCAGATGAAAATGTTAAATATTCGAGATAGAGCGTTAAAATAAGGAAGACTTCTCTCATATTTTGAAGTTTTCAATCTATGTGCTAACCAGTAAATTATAGCCAACCTATGAATATTATTTTGCTAGCTATATTTCCTATGATGATAAGATACATTCTTTGAAACTTCATCGACTAAGGGTATTTTAATTCGCAACTTGTATTCATTGTGTCCAATAATAAACGCTGCAAATTCTAATTTATAAAATTTGAATTTTCCTTTTTATGTATATACTAGACAAACCGTCTGGACCCT
>NC_136488.1:30105712-30110712 GCF_053919585.1 Euprymna scolopes
TTTTAATACATATAAAAATAAACACTTTTTTCCAAATATATACAGTGTAACCATAAAAAAACAAAACCAAAAGCTAAATGGAGGCCATCTAGAACATATGCTGTAGAACGGAGAAAAAGGCCAAAGACCCTAGTGTTTTGATGTGATTTTTTGAATATAATAAATTAGTTATGACCAAAGTTTCATTTCATTTGGACAAAACACTAAAAAACGGGGCCTAATTAGAGTTGGGGGCCGATTTTTTTTTGGGGGGGGGAATCATCCTGTATATATATATTTTTTTTTTTTTACACAGTGATCACCACTTATCAAGGCCCGGAAGCCACTCAGGGATAAGGGTTATTGCAAGTACATTACGTTAGTGTGGAGATTTGATGAAGTGTTTACTTAAGGGGGCGGTTCATTAGGAATTTGTTAACATTGGACTTGAACACATCCAAGTTGTAGTCCGGTGGGAACCAGGCATACGGAACAGAGTTCCACAGGCGTGCAGTTCTAAGAAAGAAGCTTTATTCATGGAATCCACGTTTTGATTTAGGCACAGATAAAGAGTGGGGAAAATTTTTCACAGTGGATTCAGCTAGACAGGTGTTTTTCGTGAAAGATTGGCGAGGGGGGGGCAGAGATTGGAGCTCAGACGAGCACCTGCCATGGAAATAACGATAAAACAAGGATAGGTTCGCAACGTCTCTTCTGTGGGAGAGAGGTTGCAGGGTAGAGAAAAAGGGCACCCCCCACTAAGCCACGAAGTCTATTTTGTACTCTGTCAAGGCAGGATAGGCTGTTTTTAGCAGCTCCTGCCCAGATATGGCAACAGTATTCCATCCTTGGACGTACTTGGCTTTTATATAGATAGAGAATTGCATCAGTAGTGAGGTATCTTCTGGAACGGTAGAAGGATCCCACCATCTTTCCAGCGACCTTGGCAACAGACTTGATGTATGTGTTCCATTTCAGATCAGGAGTAAAGGTCAAGCCCAGAAGCTTGTCAAAGCACGGGGCCTCACCCAGCCGAGAGCCATCCATCACAATTGATGCCAGATGGGGATCAGAGCGTTGATGATGTAAGGATAGGAGTTTGGTTTTGGATGCATTAAAGGTAACCAGTCACATCTTCCCCCACTGAACCACATGCTCGAGATCAGAGGAGAGAGAATCAAAGAGAACTTTGTCATTTACAGCCTTTGATGTGTTGCCGTAGATGGTCGTGTCATCAGCATAGATGTCAACGAATGATTTAAGTATGTGTTTAGGGAGGTCATTGATGTAGATCAGGAAGAGAGTTGGACCTAGGATTGACCCCTGAGGGACTCCAGCATTTATATTGCAGGCCTCCTATTTTTGTCCATCTACCACTACGCTTATGAGCCTATCGGAGAGAAATGATTTAATGATTGAGAAAACATTTCCAGTTATACTGTAGCTGGAAATCTTGTGAAGTAGACCCTTATGCCATACCTTGTTTAAGGCCTTTGATGTCAAGAGCAATTGCCCTAGAAAGGAAGCCTTTGTCAAGAGATTCACTAATCCTGTGAGATATAACCGTCAGCACATCTGCGGTAGATCTTGCAGAGCGGAAACCGTATTGTGTGTCACTAAGAAGGTTATTCCTGCATACAAATACATACAGGTATAATCCCATTCAAATGCATACACATACAAATATAATCCTATTCAAATGCATACACATGCAAATATAATCCCATTCAAATACATACACATACAAATATAATCCTATTCAAATACATACATATATAAACACATAAATACATACAAATATACATTTGTTTTTAACAAAACTGGAAACATTCTGTTAGTTATTAGTTGGTTAATAAGATAAAAATGGGCGCAGTTTAACATTGTGCCCGGGACAATTTACAATCTATTATTTTTGTGTGTGCGTGTGATTTCAACTGTTCATGCTTCTCTTTGAAAAGAGATTTATTCATAATTTGATTCCAAAATGTTCGGCTATAAAATGTTTTAATTTTATCCTTTTTATAGATTTAGTGAAAATGTCGGCTATATTATTCTCAAACGTTACATAACTAACAGTAATAGATTTTTTACTTATTTCATCCCTTATGAAATGATATCTGATATCAATATGCTTCGAATTTTGATGAATCATAGAATTATTTGCTAATAATATACTACTCTGGTTATCACAATGAATTACTATAGTTTTTTTTTTACTTAGATCTGGTTTAAAAATAGATTTTAGAAGGGTGTGCAGAAAAATTGCCTCCTGCACGGAATGGGTGAGGGCCACAAATTCTGCTTCATAAGTAGAAAGGGCAACAATTTGTTGTTTTTCAGTTTTCCAAGAGATCATAGGTCCGGTCTTTGGCAGTCTAAAACAGTATCCAGTTATACTTTTCTATCGTCAGAGTTACCCCAGTCTGAATCTGAAAATCCTTCTAAATTTAGAGGATATGTTGACTTTTTAATTATTAAAAAATGTTCCTTGGTTTCTTTTAGATAATGAAGGATTTCTTGTGCACGATAAGGTCCTTAATTGCCAGTCTCGATAAGTTGTGAGATAGCTTTGTTACAGTGTAACATATATCAGGCTTAGTGGCGGTCATCAAATAGATAGGACTTCCAATCATTTCTCTGTATAATCGATCGTCTATTAATTTTGTTTCAGTCTCTATATTTTTTATTTATATCCATCTCAACAGGAGTTGTACGCGATTTTCAATTTAGAATTCCGAACTTGAGCAGAATTTTTTCAATGTACCGTGATTGGTTCATTGTTATAGTTTCATTTTCACAGGTCCAAGATCGGTCATTTTAAATTTTTTATTAAATTTATTTTTAACATCTTTTAAAGTGTTGTCACAAATTGAGCGAGTAATATATCGTCAACCCCCCAAAAAACAAAATCAACAATTTACTACCTATATTGTTGGCATACATGCACGCATTTACGGGGCATTGCTTAAATTCTTGTTCTAATAAATAATTATTGAGTGTTAAATTCCAATTGTGGGCACTTTGTAACGATTTATTCAGTTTCCACACAAATTTTTTATTTTTCAATTTAAATCCCTCTGGAGGGTAAATATAGATTTAACAGTCAATCGGAGCATTTAAATAAACATTTTTTTACATCCATTTGATGTATTTTAAAATTATATTGAGCGGGAAGTTGTAATAAAATTCTAATTTTCGTTAAATTTGTTGTTGGTGAAAATGTGAAAAACCTTTTGCCACAAATCTTGCTTTAAAAGTTTCACTGCCAGAAGATGTGATTTTTTAGAAAAAAAAAAACTCAACGTGAAGAAATTATATTCTTATCTTTTAATTTTGCCACTATTTCGTATGTGTCATTTTCAGATAAAGCTTTCAATTCGGATATCATAGCTTTTTCTCCATTCTTGGTGATTTCCTGAATTAATCGCCCCATTATAATTTTCCGGTGCGCTTTTCAACGAGTAACAGTAATCCACTGTGTGGTCTTCTTTAATCCTATTTAATTATAGTTAAAAGTTCATATCATTCCTATCAGTACCATTATATAAATGTCACTTAGATGTGTGGGAGTTACTTCCCCAGAGATTCCGAAACGGCTGAGCTTATCTTTTGCAAAATTTCACGCAAAGTAATTTATATGTCTGGCAGTGTTCTTAGATATGTTTTATACAGAAATTCATCTGATAAGTATCGAAAATCGAAAAAATACGATCTTTAAAATAGTCTTTCTCTCTTATAGAAAAAAAGAACATTTTTTACAGGGGAATATTTTACGTTACATCGGCCAAGATAAATAATAAAATCTCAGCAAATCATTTCTTCTTTAAAAATAAACAGATTTAAGGTCATCTGGAGATATAGCTCAGTAGTAGAGCATTCAACCACAAATCGAATGATATCCAGGGTGTGCCTCGCTATTTTATTTTAACTTTTTTCATATTAATGGGTTCGATTTACAATAAAAGAAGAGGTGCCGTTTAAAATCGCCGCAAATCATTTCTTCGGTTGCATATTATATAACTAAACATTGATCAGAAATTACTTTTCCAGGGCAAATATCAGCTGACGTGATATTGTAAACAAACATAGACGGAATTTGATGAACGGCGTTATTATTATTATTTTTATTTTATTATTTTTTTTTCAAATAAGTCCACTGGGCAAATTATTTCTCGTAATATATAATATTCAATAGAGGATTGATTCTATAATAATACATACGTAATCTGCATAAATTAAAATATCATGTTTAACGTATTGCATGACTGGTAACGTAGGTCGTCCAGATAGTATAATAATAATCTTCTGTTCTATATAAATGTGTGTAAATATTTAACCGATAAACTATTAAACAACTGGTTAGATAATACTGAAGTTAACAGGAAGTGGTAACCATACACCAAGGATGCTTCATAACGTGAAAAATATTTGTTTGCATGGATGAATAACGTATACAAAAGTTGAAATGCAGAATGTTCCTTTCAACTTGCCGACGTTTCTATTATTTGGCACGTGCCTTTTTATTTATTTATTTTTTTATTCAATTTTCACCCCAAACAAGGCACAGTGCAATTTTGAAGCAGGGGGCTACTATCAGGGACTTAATTAGTACGGTCATTATGAAGGGAGATGAGTAGAAAGATGTTTGTTCACATTACACTTGAACTTCTGCATATCGGTACAGTTAGGAAAGCAGAATCCCGGAAGGGAGTTCCAAAGACCCGCAGTTCTGGGGAAGAAACTATTGGAGTAAAAGGCTTTCTTGTACCTAGGGATCTCTACTGTAAAGGGATGAGACTTAGTAGCTTGTCGGGTTTGTCGGGGATTGTTACGTCGGGGAGGTACAAGTGTTTGCAGTTCGTCAGAGCATTCACTATTAAAGTATTTGTAGAACAGGCAGAGGGATGCAACATCTCGTCGATGGGACAGAGGCTGAAGCCTAGATGACAGTTCAGGACCTATCAGGTTGGCGACTCTCTTTTGATCCCTGTCCAAGAGCGAGAGACAAGCAGCAGATGCAC
>NC_136488.1:30113212-30156726 GCF_053919585.1 Euprymna scolopes
TCGAGAGTCACTCCTCGAAATGATTGAAGCAGTTTACCATTTGAAAACAGTGAAAAAATATATAAAATGGCCGATGATATTAAGGATTCAGAAAAGATTTTATTGTCATTAAAACAAATAAATAATTTTGGAAACGTTTCCTAAAATCAGAAAAGAAAATGGTGGCTGTAAAATCAGAAACTGCTTCGTGTATTTCCGGAACTGATTTGGAATTTTCTAACAAAACTAAAAACTGACTCCAGAAAAACTGCCACGTTCTTACAATTACCGAAAATAGTTTTGTCATTGCATGTTACATGTGCATAAATGTTAGGCTCCAACTAGCTCAGTGGTTATGAGGATGCATACGAAGTGACATGAGTATAATTTGGTTGATTTTGATGGCAGAGACATCGCTAGCTCTTTTGAATATGACAGTGGCCAGTCAAAGATGACTTTAAGCACATTGAAAATTAAGCACATTGAAGCCAACGTAAATGATAGTCCCATGAAGAAAGTCACGACTGATACAGAAGAAACACATTAAAAACCGTCTTTTAGGATGAGGAAAACGTTTTTGAAGCAATTATTTCAATCAGACCATGTACAAATTCTCTGCTCTCCTTGAACATATGACATATATTCGAATATATATATATATATATATATATATATATATATATATATATATATATATATATATATATATATATAAATGCTAGCCTTTAAAGCAAAGGTTAGCTTTGTTGATAGGGTTAGAGTCTCATGATTAACAGTAATTATCAGTATCTACACTGATCATTGCATGTCTGTTAAAAAAATGTTAATATTTATTTAAATATATTATATATATTTAAATATATTGGATTTGGTTGGCATCCGTCAGTCTATAAGACTATGGAGTTGCACGTGTAAAGGTGATTGAACATCGTCCTCTGTATCTGATTAAGCCCATCTTCGATCTACATTGTCAGTTGAAGATGTCACAGGTGAAGGTTGCTGCATCGAGTTGGTGGTCTGTTTAATTTTGTTGACTCGCTTTCCTAAATAGTCTATCCGTTCTGTAATCGACTTTTCCCCAGTGGTCAGGCCTTTGGTTACCATTTGCCTCCAGACATTGCGGACTTTAGCTTTGGGATTCCAGCTGGTAGGCTTTCATGTTACGTTTGCACACATCAACATAGTAGAGATGAGGATAACCAATTTCCTTATGTCAGTCGTGATTAACCACATAGAATGTCGTTTGGGATTCGCCCATTGTCCATGCAGTACACATGGTCTATCAAGTGTAGACGTCTTTGGCAAAGGACAGTGAACGTGGAGGGATACCAGCCCTTGCAAGCACAGCACTGTTTGTAGCTTTGTCCCTCCCAGAAATTCCAAGAATTCTCCGGAGAGTATGTATGTGAAATGTTTTCACTTCCATACAGAAAGATGCTGATGATACAGGCCATGTAAACATTCACTTTTGTGGAGATGTGGAAATGATTTGAAATGTTTATTTTTCCACACCCGAATTGTCAATTTTGCAAGAGTGGTTGATGCCTTTCTGATGTGCTTGTTGTTCTACATCAAGAGATAGGTTGTCTAGGGCTGTAGATCCGAGATATTGGAATTGATTTAAGCACTGCTCATCCATAGTAATAATGACAGATGATGAGGTTCCTTGGCTAATGACCTGGGGTTTTTTCAGGCTTATAGTGAGATGGAATTCTTTGCAAGCATTGGAAAACCTGTCCTTGAGTCTTTGAAGTACTTCTTCAGTGTGAAATGCTACTACCGCATCATCAGCAAGCAGTAGGTCCCTCATGGTAACTTGTTGGGCTTTGATCCTGGATAAAAGGCGGTTGATGTTGAAGAGGTGGCCATCTGATCTGGAGCGAAGGTAAAATCTGTCTTCTGATAAATTGAAGGCATGTCTCAGGAGAAAAGCAAAGAAAATGCCAAACAGAGTAGGGTCAAGAACACATCTCTGTTTAACACTGCTTTTTACACCAAATTCAGCAGATGTGTACCCGTCGAACCATACAGTACACATCATACCATCATGAAATGACTATTAGGCTCAGAAGTTTGTGAGAGCAGCCAATTAGAGGTAGCATCTTGAATAGTTCATCTTTACTAACTAGGTCGACCGCCTTATTAAGGTTAACGAAGGCAAGATACAATAGTCTGTTTTGTTCTCTGCACTTCTGGATTTGGTGTAGTGAGAAGATCATGTCAATATGTATTTAAATATATATTTAATATTTGTTAAAATATATTATATAACATTTTTGCTTAAATATATATACATATCACATTTGTTTAAATATCATATATATATACATATATATTTATTTATTTATTTAAATATATATTTAATATTTGTTAAAATATATATATATATATATATATATATATAATATTTGTTTGAATATATTATATATACGATTTATTTAAATATATATTTAATATTTGTTAAAATATATAGATAATATTTGTTTAAATATATTATATATATACAATTTATTTAAATAAATATTCAATATTTGTTAATATATATATATAATATTTGTTAAAATATATAATATTTGTTTAAATATATTATATATGCACAATTTATTTAAATATAATTTGTTTACATATATTATATATATAATGTATTTAAATATATATATAATTTATTTGAATATATTATATATATATATCTGTTTAAATATATTGTAAACTTTGTCTGACTATAGATATAATATTTGTTTGAATATATTATGTATATAATATTTCTTTAAATATATTATATATAATGCTTTTTAAATATAATATATACATAATTTTTTTAATGTATATATAATATTTTTAAAATATATTATATATATAATATTTTTAAAATATATTATATATATAATATTTTTGAAATATATTATATATATATATATTTGAAATATATTATATATTATTATATACATTAGTACACCACGCAGCATTACCTGGCTGTAAAATATGCTTAAATATGATATTATTATAGATTTCATATTTAATATTGCTATAGAGACAAGTCTCTATTGATTATTATATTGTACCCAATATATAGTAGTGATTTCAAAAGTTGAAAAATACATATGACTTGGGTGCCATCAGCTAGAATTGAAACTAAAAATATTTGAACCCCAGCATCATTTGTTATCATCTGAGTTAAATTCATATGCATATAAAAAATTTCTAGAAGTTACGTTTTAAAGATATAAATCTATATTTGCGCATACGTAGAAGTGTCAAGTTTCAATTTTCGTTCAATTTTCACCCATTAGCAACTACTTTTTATCGGATAAAAAATAAACCGAATTTGTTCGACAGGTCTGAATTCACTATATATTAAGTTTCATATCTGTAGACTAAACATTGAAAAAGTAGTTTGGAAGAGATCGTTTCGCAGACAGACAAGGTTATATATATATATATGTGTGTGTGTGTGTGTGTGTGTGTGTGTGTGTGTGTGTGTACTAGTAGGGTGTCCTTACATTGTCCGGGATTGAATGATGGTCAACAAATGTTTCACACACTCCCATATTTTTATTTTCATCGAAATTGATGAAATAGCCCATTTTTCAATCAAATAGATTGATTGTCTGCTATAATTGGAGACTTATCATGATGCACCTGTAGGAAGCTTTACATGCCTCTCGCAGTGACTAAGTTCACAATATATTGTAGTCTATATTGCACTGTAGAGAACCCATGTTGATTTTATAAAAATTATTTTATAAATAATGGCTTACATTAAAGTTAAAAATAAAAAAAATTAAGTATCTAGTTGCGTTCTAAACAGAAACATTTATTTCGAACGCACCCTTGTCATATCAAAGAACTGTTGATTTTATATAACTGGCATTACTGGCTGTGCGATGATAATGGCCTGAATTTAAGTTTAAAATAAAAAAAGTCAATTATCACTGGGAAATTGTGCTATAAACAGAAAATTCATTTCGAACGTGGTCTTTGAAAGTACTGTTGATTTTATATGTTGGCCCTTTCGGCTTGTGTGGTAATAAAACTTCTCAAAAGCATTTGTGATGTTAGGCTGTGTAAGGTGTTAACTTGGGTCAAAATCGCCTGTTCTTTCTTTCATCGAATTATTTTCATAGTCAATACTTATCGAAGACATTCTGACAAAAAACATATCTAAGAACAATGCCAGGCACATGAAGTACCTTCGTGTGAAATTTCATAATATTTGACCCCGCCGTTTTCGAGTCCATAGGAAACGAACTCACAGACAAAGTTCCTTTTATATAATAATCGACATATATATATATATATATATATATATATTCTATAATATAAAGTTGTGTGTATGTGTGTGTGTCTGGTCACGAATAGGCTCCTATATGGTTGACTATTTAAAAAAAAAAAAAAACTGATTACATATAATGATAAAAGATGTATCGAGACACAGGGTATGTTTGATCTGGCAGAACAGTGGTTCATTAAAATTGTGGGGTCTGCATTCGCGTCTGGTCCACAAAGTATGGAAATAAAAAAAAAACGTTTACAAGTGTTTTTGATATAGATGTACATAAGAATATTTTGATAAGTATGTTTTAACTTAAATAGGGATGGTATAATAAAATTGTGGGGTCTGCGTTCGCGCCTGGCTTCCATAATATGGAAATAGGCACAAACTTTAATAAAGACTTTTAATATCTATCTGTTTAAGTATACTTTGATAATTATGTTTCAGTTTGAAGAAATATGGTATAATAAAATTATGGGGTGTTCGTTCGCACCTGACCACCATAGAATGGAAATATGTCACCAAGTTTAACAAGGTTTTTTTATATAGACCCACAGAATATTGTGATAAGTGTTTCAGTATGAACAGGTATGGTATAATAAATTATGGGCTTTATCTATTTTATTTTTACTTTTATCATATTTTGCTTTGGTTTTGATACCCCCAAATTCGAAGCTATCTCTTTACAACCCTTCCTTTTCATAACCTATCATACTTTCATAAATCAGAGTTCATTTTCTGTAGGCTGTTTTTGAACCCAGTCAACGACCAGTACTTTTGCTAGTATATATATATATATATATATATATATATATATATATATATACATATATATATATATATATATATATATATATATATAGAGAGAGAGAGAGAGAGAGAGTTAGAGAGAGAGAGAGAGAGAGCGAATGAGTTAGAGATATCTAATTAATTATAAGATTGAGTTCAATCTATTCTATAAATGCATAGACCAATACCATCAAATAATAATTGCATGTTCTGAACATCATGAAACGACAAACAGAAAAATTTAAATCCGTTAACTTGAAGTTAACATATGAAATCATGTAATTCTATTTTCAAAGATAGGCACAAATAGCATTCAAGCTAACGAGTCAATTTGTAATTATTATTGTTGTACCATGTTACTGAAAATATAAAATACTTAGCTACAAGGTATTTTCAAATTTACTTGTCTGGCAATATAAAACATTTTTAAATAATCACTTAAAAATATAATTTAACAAGGAGGACGACCTATTTTAAATTGAAGAATATGATAGGAGTTGTCTACCTTAAGTTTAAAAATGTGTAAACAAATAAAAATTAAAAACTAAAATTACTTTATTTCAACTCGGGCAACACCGGATATGTACAGTTAGTATAAAATAATTTACTAGTTGAAATTGATAGAGTACGTTTTTATTTTGGTACTGATACAGTTGAAGGCCCATGGCTGACAAGTTCATTCCATACAATGTTTTATAAATTGTTTGAAATCCATTAAATGTCCACGCTTTCAGAAAATGCAAGGAGACGATAAAAAATATGAAAGGATAAAAGATAGAAATAGAAAAATTAAACAATTTTCAATCCTCATTGCAGGCGTCACTCAAGATACTATTGCGAATTACTTAGGATTTCTACCTAGTTATGACTAACTGTACGAGTGCATGCATATTTAATAAAAAGTTTCATTTAAAAGTTCGTGCAGATTTCCCGAGTTCTACAGAAAGATTGCCCGAGTTCTACAAGATACACTTGAAGGTCGAAAGTTACATCGACTGAAACATTGTGAAAATAACACTCAAGATGAAAACAGTAGCCTGAATGATCCAAGTAATATGAATTATCAATCTCCCTCTCAAAAATTAAAAAACTGCATTATCCTGTTAGCACTCTCTTGTGAATTAAGGTGGCCAGGTAATAAGTTTATCCCTCCTCAAAAGGAAGAGATAATGCCTGTGAGTTGGACATCCTGCGACTGTACTCACTATAAAAAGTATGTTGGAATATGTATTCAAAAAGTAACTTCATATTTATATTGAATTTGACCATCTCAATTTATGTAATGATTAAAATAATAACTAATCTCGTCATTTGGATCATTTACAGAATTGCATGTTTCATAAATAATAACATTTTAATACATATGTTTCACAAATAATAACATTTTAAATATGCTTCACAAATAGCATTTTCAATAAATATGTTTCACAAATAACATTTTAAATAAATATGCTTCACAAATAGCATTTTCAATAAATATGTTTCACAAATAACATTTTAAATAAATATGTTTCACAAATAACATTTTAAATAAATATGCTTCACAAATAACATTTTAAATAAATGTTTCAGAAATAACATTTTAAATAAATATGTTTCACAAATAACATTTTAAATAAATATGTTTCACAAATAACATTTTCAATAAATGTTTCAGAAATAACATTTTAAATAAATATGTTTCACAAATAACATTTTAAATAAATATGTTTCACAATAATACCATTTTAAATATGAGAAACAAGAAGGAAACCCTAAAACATTAGTGAGTTTATCGATGTTTCGTCCCTATTTAAGAGACTTCATCAGGATGATTAACTTTCAAAGAAAATATATTAAACTCAGAAGTGCATTTGGAAATGTGTGCTGTTTGTGATGTCCAAAGGGATTTTTGTCCTTTGCCTCGGACGGAACACGTTCTTTATATCTGAGTATTTGAAATATGTGTGTGAGTGAGTGGGGCATTTTTATATCTTTTCAGCCAGCTTGCAATTGTACTATAATAAATATCGTATTTAATTCAATAACTTTCAACTAATATAAGGCTATAGTAATATATTTTTGCACGAAACACTTTTGGACTATTTAGCCTAGGAACGTGAAATGTAGTATTACTGATGAGCTATTTATGCGGATGATTTAAAGGGGATAATATTTATCATTTTCTTAAAATGTTCACGTTCCCCAATTGATTAATAATACTTTAATTGATATTTCTAATAATAAATATGTTCAAAGAAATATTTTTAAAAATCTATTTTCAAACACTAACTTAATATTTGTATCTAATTTGATCAACTGAAAACATGTTAATTTTAAAGGGTTTTATTTATTCATAACTTCTACTTTTTTACTAATGGGTTATCACTTATCAAGGTTAAAAGCCACCCGGGGCTAAGGGTTAATGGGATGAATACATTGATAGTTGCTTCCATTTTAATTTTTCACATGCACTATTCTAGCAAAAGGCTCGCATCCCTGAACAGTTTCCTCTGTGCAGGTAATTACATAACATCAAATTCACAGCAAATGTAATACAGCTAATTGCACAGAACAGTAAACCTGTGGAACTCTTGTCCTGCTGACTGTTTTCTCTCGACTTGGTCTTTAAGATTAAGATCATTTCCTTTCTTTGCGAAAATCATCTTTTATTCTTGTTAGCTCCTGACATCAAGTGGCTACACGCCTTGTCTGGAGCAATTTCCATATATATAATATCAGAATTTTAACAAATGCCAGCAGAATCACAGCATCCTCTATAATATAAACGTCACCTGCCTGTTTAAATGTATGTATGTATGTATGTATGTATGTATGTATGTATGTATGTATGTCTGCCTAAAACTTTCAACAGAGGCGACGGATTTTCACAAGATCGGTATCGTTTCGAAACGCAACTTGTCAGACAACGAATATAGAAAAATTGGCTAAAAAATTCCTTCACCCTCAACTGGGCACTTTTCTACTAGAAGGGATCACTTTTTTCGCCGATATTTTTGAAAGTCATCCCCTCTTTTCGATTGACTAGCCTTAATTTAAACCTTCGCCATTTCCGGTTTTGTGATGAACGCAACAGCAAAGACGTAATGTTTTCTTTCACATTCTTTTCATCCTTCGCTGTACGGGTTCGAGCCTGCCTGCCTACTACCACTTTGTTTTTTTTTTTTTTGCCCAACACGTCCTTCCAAACACCCGGCAACGCCGGGCACCCAGGCTAGTTTTAAATAAAGTGTATTCAAAAATGAAAGTTTCCAGATCTGTGCATATTAAGCACAGTTTAAAGTTTTCATAAATAACAATTGGATTTCGATGAGTACAAAGAATTTTATGCAAATTAGATGTCATAGTCACCTACAACCTTATCATGCACGCATTGCATTCATTCTGTCGCCAAGAAAAATAACCTGCTCTTCAAAACTTTCATTATTAATATTACAACCAAGAAGATGGACATGCCCATCCTCCATTGTCCTTATCAGCCATAAGCAAACCAACACCAGAAATGGAATGTCTTCATAGATTTTTGTTTGTAGAGCGAAAGCCAATAAAATGTCAGACACACTTAAACAATGCTAATAGACTTGAAAGAATTGTGAAACCATTTTTTCCCCTTTTTACCGATAATTGTCTTACAGACAATTCAGATGCTCTAGTCGCAGGAATGGTAGTCAAAGAAGAGAAGATGTGAAAAGAGGGGTTGAGGGGAGGGGAGAGGTGAAGGTACTGGGGAAGAGAACTATAAATAATTTGCTGGATAATTAATCATTTCGCAAGTCAAATTCAAGGCATCCATATTTCTTTTTGGCTCTTTGTTATTTTTAATTTATCACACAGTTTTCTTTTAATTTCTTAATGCTACGTTTTTCAAACGATGGTAATGATGAGAAATAGAAGATGGGAAAAAAAGGAAAAGGTAGACAGAGAAGGAAAGGACGAAAGTAAAAAAGGAGAATGTTTTGTAAAGGTGAAAAGATAAAGAGTAACTATGAAAGAGGAAAGAGGGGGAAGGGGAGCAGGAAGAGAAAGAAGTGGAAGAAGAGTTAGAATTAAACAGATAAGTGAAAGGAGAAAAAGAAAGAAGAGAAAAAAGAAGAGAAAAACGCAGATAGGATTATAATGACAATAAGAAGTGTAAGAAAAAAAGAAGATGAAGAAATGGAAAAAAATAGAAGAAAAAAGTACAAAAACAACAGAAGAAAAAAGGAAAGAAGACGTGGATTAAAATAAATTGAAGAAAAAGTGGAAGAAAAATATAGTCAAAGAAGAAAAAAAGGCATCGAAGAAAAACAATAAATGTGGAAGATGAAAATGTGGATAAACGGAAAACGAAAAACACCGGTGAAGAAAAAAACGAAGAAATGAATAAGAGAAAAAAATACAAACAACAACAAAAGAAAAAAAAAAGAAATGTGGAGGAAAACAATGGAAGAAGAAAGTAGAAGTCCCAGAAGAAAAAAAAGTTGAAGAAAAACAGAAAAATTTGGAAGATAAAAGGAAAAGAAATAAAAATGAAAAAAAAAAGAGAAAAATTTGTAAAAAAAAAACAACACAAGAAGGTAAGGAAAAAGTCGAAGAAAAAAGTTGAAAAGAAAAAGGTGGAAAGAGAAAAAAATGTAGAAAAAGAAACAGTAGAAGAAAAAAGCATACGAAAAAAATACAGAAAAAAAAGTAGTCGAAAATAAAAAGAAAAAAAAGAAAAATGTGGAAGAAGAAAAGAAAAATGTATAAACGAAAAAAAATGCTTTGTACGAAAACCAATTACTTTTAGGGATAGGCCTCAACAGAAGTCTAGGGGATAAAAAGCTGCGTTGGTTTGAATCTAAATTGATTTGCCCAAAGCCTTTGTTGACAGGTGATGATTTGTAATGATTGCCTTTGTCTACGACTACCTATCATCTGCTAAATTATTGCAATCTATCAAATCTCCTCTTTATGAAGAAACTGTGCACTTTTTCAAAAGCATTTTTAAGAGTAAAAAAAAATCTCTTTTATAATAATGTTTATTTTGAAATGCTTGATCTTGTTTGTTTTCTGACTTGTCTTATTTCAGAGATTTATACGTCTCCCGTGTTGTGCGAAAGTTCACGTAGAGCAAAGTAGAAGATGTACCCGGCGTTGCCCGGAGTTAAACATTAAATTTCTTTTAAAAAATAAAGTAAAAAAAAAGGAAAGAAACTGAGAGATGTGCATACGTATTATAATTTTTCTAAACAATTCACTTCTTGTAAGTAAAAAAAATATTCGAGCTAAGATCGAAACCAAAACAGTGAATCAAGTACGATAACCATTAGACCAGATTGCCACGTTGTTAAAAAAAGCTCGTGAAACAGTATACAACTAGATAAAAATTCGAACACGTAACAACCCTTTTCCGGATGAAAACTGATTTAAAAGTTTTCCACATCTCTGAATACCCTATATAACAAATTTCAAGTCTGTAGGTCAGAAATTCGTTGAGCATATAGGTTGAGAAGTACCCTTACACACACATTCTCAAGTGTATAGATATATAGATAGATAAATAATCTCTATCATAATTGGACATTGTTTCGTGCCCGTCTGTTAGTTATTTATAAATGAATATATCGACCATAGTTGGGGGTGATCCAAGGTTCCCTTTTCCTTGACTACTACACTAAATGTAGGCGAAGGCAAAACTTCTTTCCACAATGATGCTAGCCTCGAAGAGAACTACTGCCTGCTTGAGAATAGCCAGGCCTTCTGCATATAAATTACAGGTCAATTACGAAGTTGTAACTATCTATGGTATTGTTCATTTGATTTATAAAATCTTTTAAAAATAAACATGACTTCGTTGCTTTCAGCCAGAATCTAAACGATAGCATTTAGCTCTCAGCGGTATTCATTTTAATACGACTTAAGAATATATGAATACCAACATTTTAAAAATTAACGCTGTTTAAAGTATAAATGTATATTTGCGCATATAGAGAGCAGTACTTTAGGTCGACTTATGCTTGCCAAGTTCCAAATTTTTAATTTTGATCTCTTAGCAGCTATTTTTATCGGCTAAAAGCTAAATTGGACTTGTTCCACAGGTTGGAATCCACTATATATCAAGTTTAAAGTATGTAGCCTAAGAATTCACAGAGTAGTTTAGTTGAAACTGTTCCACACAGACAAGGCAATCTCTCTCTCTCTCTATATATATATATATATGCACACACACACACACACACACACACACACACACACACACACACACACATACTGGACTACCTGTGACCCGTTGGGTCAGTATATGTTATAGTTAGCTTTGGGATAGCGAGTATACAGAATTAATGTCTAAAAGTACAAGTGACTATACAGAAGTAATGTGTAAACGTGCAAAACATGAATGCACGTGCGGGTGAAAACAAATATGACGACCAGTGAAAACAATATGCAATTTCGTGCATGTGCAATAATTGAATGCACGGGCATGCGAAAACAAGCATGGCGACCATTGAAAACAATTGGATATAACAATTTATATAAGAGGTGTGTAATTCATTGAAAAAAAAGAAGAAAAATACAAGGAGGAGGTGTGTATTGTACAAGTCAACCTTATTTTTTTTGTGTGCCTGTGTGTGTTTGTGTGTGTGTGTGTGTGTGTGTGTGTGTGTCTGTGTGTTAACAGCCATAAAAATATCAGGAAAAATTAATTAACTGATTAAGTAATATTTAACGGTGAGACCTTTTCAAAGCAAATCTTAAAAAAAAAAATAAAATGTTCACCCACGCACACATTTTGAAGTGTTTCTAAGTATTTTAAAAATATTTGGAACTTATGACCTCCCCCCCCCCCCCAAAAAAAAACTTGAAAAAATGCTAACGATTACATGTCACGTTTACCACTATGTGGCAAAGAAATGGGTGCTCATTTTACGTTAAGTTCATATAGGAAAGTGATCCTCGCACTAAAATATTAAGATTTTATTATTTTTTTAAAAATTCCTTCTTTTATATTATCTTTACAGGGCATTGAAACGTATTAGCTAAAAAATACATTTTGATTTCTTCTTAGGAGGTAAAATACGCTGGGTCAGGTCGTGAAAAATACCAAATATTTTTAAAATATGTAAATTGATCAAGTAGTTTTTTTTCTTACATTAGAAAAAAATATTTATTTATATTATTTTTTTTGTTGTTGTTGTTGTTTGGAAACGATTCCAGCTTGCAAGGAAAAAATACAAATAAAATAATCGTAAATAAACAATTTAGGACGTTAAAAACTTACAATTTTTTATCAATTACTAAATTCTGTTGGCTTGATGTCTGCTTTTTCTCTTCTTCTGACGAGAAGCATTTGGCTTCGAAATGCCATGGCTTAAAGAGGTTTCTCCTCTATTGACTTTATAATGTAATAAAGTTCCCATGTTACTTTACTCTTTTTTTTCTTATTCTATTGTTTGCTCTTCTTAACCGGGGAGAGCTTTTATATCCAGATAGGTTTCATTATAATTGAAAAATTTTCAGCTTAATTTTTATACTGAGATAAAAGAGATAACATATGAACGAATGAATTTAATTAAATAAAAATATTTACATTCATAACATTTGTAAATAATTAGAAAAAAATGGCGATTCTTCAGTCTCACTTCAATAATTAAAGCTGCTCTATCAACAAAATAGCACAAAATGCTTATTATCCATTACGTGTTTGGTATAAGAAAGTGTAGTAAATAAAAAATACGCAAATTTATCGAGTATTTTTGTTTTAAAAATCAAATTTTATCAGTGAAATCTTTCATCGGCCATTTTTGTCCTTATTAAGGTCAAGGAGTATAATGCAAACTTTAATTAAAGCAAGAAAAGAGTCAACGAACCTCCATCTCCTCGTGTTAACAATGACTTCCAAAATTTGATTTGATTTTATTTTTTTGAAAACCAAAATACTCAATGAATTTGCGTAAATTTTGGTGTTGAGTATTTTTTTTAACGTAAAAGGTAAGTACATGATGTTTTTGTTTAATTGTAATTTTAAAAATTGGAGTGAAACTGGATAAGCACCTAAACAATTATATAAATGTTTGTAGCGGTAGTTTTAATATTATTCAAAAGAGTAAAGGAATTTAACTTTGGTGTCATTTATTATTATCTACTGTTTACAGTTAAACTTATGCATCATTGCTTTTTCAAATACGAAATTAATAAGAACACACGATGTTGAGTTTTCTATAAACGTACTTTTCCTTGTAGCATTATATTTCATGACTTTTTCTATCTAAGCAAGGAATTTCTAATTTTTCTGAAAAGTATATACACTAAAAAGAGACGGTATTGACATAACAATAACCGCTTGTTTCTGCATAACAAAACGAATCTGTAAAACATATACTGAGATTTAACCATGCTGGAAGAGCTGTTTTGCATGAAAAATAAATATTTGTTACTACACTGCTATTATTTTATATATGATGTTGTTATATTTAATATACATTGCGCGTCTAAAGAGAAAGCATTTGTGTATACAAAGAGTGAAATATCATTGACATTTTTTTTTACCAAATACAGCATTATATATATATATATATATATATATATATATACGCGTCATTGCTTTTTCAAAGACGAAATCTATACTTCTATGAATTTGTGTTTGTGTGTTGATATTCATATTAAAAACACTTTTTTCTATTTATTTAAAAGAAAATACAACTTTGTTAAATATGGGTTGTGAAATTGTATTCATCTGCAAAGTTAATTTGCATATTAAATTAAACATACATTTCATTAGTTTTCTTATGGGATGATTATCTTTAGTTAACTATTACGTGCAATTATATTCATACAGATATTCTAGATGATTTATACTTGCGTAATATTTTTGTAAAAAGGTCAAAGTAAACACAAAACCCTTTGTATATATATATATTTATATATATATATATATATATATATATATATATTTATGTATGCGTATGTATATTTGTTTAAAATATTTTGCCTTTCAAACTCCTCTGTCAGTTTTGATCAACAGTCATGAAACTTCATATGTAAGATATTTTAACCCATGCGAAACACACACACACACACACACACACACACACACACATATGCATTATATATATATATAATATATATATATATATATATATATATAGGACAAAAAGGCAGGAATACACAAGTCTTTTAGGTTTTGTCTGCAGAATGGAGCAGACATACTTTGAAGGTCTCCTTTTCTCTTTTAGGGAACAAGTGGAGGAAAATTTTTCTCTTTTTGGAGGAAATCTAATACAGTGTAAGGTTAATACTGCATTAAAACTACACCAAAACAACAAAGTGATATGTAAAAACGATTACAACTGCAACTATGAAGAAAAAAAAAAACAGAAAGACAAATTACCTGTACACACAAGCACTACTACAAGGAGACACACAACTTAATGCTATGCTAATATAAACGGGTTTAAAATATTACGCCTCTAGACACGCTGCCCATGTTTATTATCTATATTATCTATATTATTTTGCACACACATAGGAATGTCCAAGGAAGATACTATTGGATCGAAAATCATAGTAGAACTACTAACCTATGAAAATAAAATCTTTGATCTATTGCAAAATGTTTAGGTTTTTAGAAAAAAACATACATCGAAAGTTAATTTGGTGGGGGAATTATGTGCAAAACACAAAAGAAAAAATGGTTAAAGTGTTCATTTCAGACGCAAACATTTTCTGTAATAAAGGGGGCATTATTTTTTCTATACATCTCTTTTTGCTTTTTGTTAAACTTATCTATGTTATGTTTTAGAAGTTACTTTACGTTGTAACTGATTCCGGCTGGGATTGTTATGTATGCCTGAAAACGGCAGTGGTAACGCAGAGATATATATGCAAATACATACATATATTCACAAACATACACGTATACATAAAACACATATGCATAAACACGTATACATGCATACATATATATATATATATATATATATATATATATATATTTATATTACAAAACTATATATATGATTACAAAACTAATAATATGCTGTTGGCTAAGGAAGTACGGTACACTTTGTAACCCTTATTCTTGAGTGTCCTTTGCGCCTTGTTAAGTGGTGGCTCCCATGTAAAAGTATATGCATACGTATATGCATACACACACATATATATTCATGCATACATATGCATATATATATATATATATATATATATATATATATATATATGCAAATATATACATATACGTGCATACACGAATACATATTTATGCATATATTTATATGCATACTTATTCATACATATATGCATAGATATATACATATAGACGAATTCATACATATATACATAATACTTATGCATAAATATGCATAAACATATAAATATATATATATATATATATATATATACATATTTTTGAAATTGGTATATTTAGGCAGCATTTTTTCATTCAAGCAAATATTATTAAATGCAACGGAGATATTTTGCTTTATGATTCTTTTTTTTAATTTTTCGATTTTCTGTATATTTTTTTTTGTATCAAAACAAAAATATTAATAAAAGTTCCATAGTTGTTGCTGTCACGAGCGCTTTCGATTCGTCCACGAATCATCATCAGGTGTTGAAGTAAAATTCCGAAGGAGCGAAAATGAGAATTAAAAGTAAAAACTAAAATATAGAGTAAACAGCGATAAGTTAAAAAATATAGAGTCGATGAAAAGTCGATTAAAAATTTGGGTATTAAAATCAGCAAGTTCATGGACACCTTTAACAAAGCCCGTCCAATACAAACTACGCAAGACATTTTAGAACGTTACTGCTTTTCTCGAATGCGATATCATTTATAGTGGCTTGAAGGGTTCTAATATATGACGCATCAAGAATTTTTAATTTTTTAATATTATTTTCCTGTTGTATAATGTTTATGTTGTAAACGAGGACCTTTCTAAGATTGGAGGAGGACAATTATGTTCTTTTATCAAATGTTTTTATATATAGCACTAGTATTATTTAGATGCATGGTTATTCGCCGGGACAACGTTATCGTTGTATGCCTAATGTATGTATTATTTTCAGAATTACATTCTCCCATAGAGCATTTTAATTTATACACTACATTGGTTTGTTATAGCCGGTGAGGAGTTGTTTATAAGGACAAGGTTTTTGTGTTCTAAACTTCTTGTAATAGATAATAAATTTAATTTTAGAATTACTGTCAGAAGACGTCAAGTATCTACGTATGATATTTTTTATGCACGTGTACATATATTTTTATTATATGTATGTGATTCAATGACTGTGTGTATATTTGTAATGTTGTTTAACAAATATCATCTTTTTTCTCTTGGCTTTTATGTATCCGATGAAGATATACGGTTGTGGCCTTTAAAAATGGAACAGAAATAAGATAACATGGAGGTAGAGTTCACAAAAGTATGTGTTTACAAAAGTACAGAAATAACAGCTTCATAATTATCAGTGTGGTGCTTAGAAAAGCCCGTGTAGTCACGTAATAAGATCAAAATAATTAGTTATGCAAAAGTGTAGATCAACATACTTCTATGATTTATTTATATATTCTCATTTAGAAAACTTCTGTCCGTCTGTTTGTCCATTTTTTTGCAAATTGCATTCCACCGAACACTTAGGTCGCAGAACGATGCGAGACAGCGCAAATGATTACATTTTTTGTCCATCGTTCTTTTATTGGTTTCTAGCCGGTTAAAATAGTTTTAAGGGGGTCAAAGAAGGAGTCAGAATAAAACTAAATCATAACATGTTAAGCGTGAGTCAACTAAAACTACCCTTATATGCATGCACAAATTGTTATACATTTTTGTACGTTTAATTTAGTTTATTTTTAATGATTTCATACCTAAGTGACGATGGTTCAGTGCTCCAATTTTTGCGTCAGTTTCAATTTCGATTCTAACTGATGGCACCCAAATCATATTTTCTTTTGTTTAATTTTTTAAATCACCATTATTATACATTAGGTACAATATCATATGAAATAATCGATAGAGAATTGACTATTATAATATATAGGAACTCTGGATTAATTAACATATATCTAAAGGTATTCCACGGCCGGGCAACAACTGTTATTTTATTTTATTTTTTTTTTACAATGAGGTCACCACTTATTAAGGCCCGGAAGCCACTCAGGGATAAGGGTTATTGTAAGTACAGTACGTTAGTGTGGAGATTTAATAAAGTGTCTATTAAGGGGGCGGTTCATCAGGAATTTGTTTACGTTGGACTTGAAGACATCCAGGTTGTAGTCATATATATATATATATATATATATATATATATATATATATATATATATATATATATATATATATAAAGCTGAATATGTGTGTGTGTGTGTGTGCCTGGTCACGAATAGGCTCCTATATGGTTGACTATTTTAAAAAACTGATTACATATAATGATAGAAGACGTATCGAGACACAGGAATGGGTATGTTTGATCCTGCAGAACGGTGATTCATTAAAGTTGTGGGATCTGCGTTCACGCCTGGTCCACAAAGTATGGAAATAAAAAATAAAAAAAAAAAATAAAAAAACGTTTACAAATGTTTTTGATATAGATGTATATAATACTTTGATAAGTATGTTTTAACTTAAATAGGGATGGTATAATAAAATTGTGGGATTTGCGTTCGCGCCTGACCTCCATAGAATAGAAATAGGCACAAACTTTAATAAAGACTTTTAATATCTATCTGTATAAGTATACTTTGATAATTAATTTTCAGTTTGAAGAAATATGGTATAATAAAATTATGGGGTGTTCGTTCGCGCCTGACCTCCGTAGAATGGAAATATGTCACAAAGTTTAACAAGGTTTTTTAATATAGATCCACAGAATATTGTGATAAGTGTTTCAGTGTGAACAGGTATGGTATAATAAATTATGGGGTTTATCTAATTTAGTTTTACTTTCATCATATTTTGCTTTGGTTTTGATACCCCCAAATTCGAAGCTATCTCTTTACAACCCTTCCTTTTCATAACCTATCATCTATAAATATAAAAGCGAAAATGTATGTATGTATGTATGTATGTGTGTGTGTTCGCTTTTTCTGTGTGTCTACAAAAGGCTTTTTTTCAGAGAAGCGGTCGCTCGCTTCACAACTTTTTAAAACTTTTTATATCACATATAAATCGTAATATCTCACAATTAACAACGAAGCTCGCCTGTCTATTTAATTTGTTCGATTTTGGGAAGATAAATATTCAACATTTGTCGCTCGCCGCATGTGGGTTAGTCTTTTCCCTCTTCGGGGCATGACTCACAAAGACCATATGTGGGGGTAACCCCACATATCTGACCTTGGTCACTGAAGGGGCAACCCTTCATACCAACAGTTTCTAATCCAGCCCCCACTTCCCTCCTCCGGGGAGCTGGATCCCCTCTTTCCCTCCTCCTTCCCCTATCTCCACATTAAAAACGGCCTCCTGCCTAATTTGCTCAGTGGGGAAGCAAATAAACATCCAGCAGTAAATGAAATCCCGCAGTCAAACGTGACCTCATTAACTCATTAAAACGGGCACCTGCTAAATCCAAGTAATTAAATAAATTCAAACGTGTTTCCATTAGCATCTCGCGGTGGGGCAATGGTTAACGTCGCACTTTTTTTTTCACACTTTAATTTACAACTTTCTCTCAAGGGTTCGGGTTCGATCCTCATACTTACTTTTTTTTAACCCCACCCCCACCCCTGGAGTTTCCACACACACCTACAAACACCCGGGCAACGCCGGGTACCCCCGCTAGTACTTTAATAAATCAGAGTCCATTTTCTGTAGGCTGTTTTTGAACCCAGTAAACGACGGGTACTTTTGCTAGTATATATATATGTATATATATAATTAAAGTACGTTTAAGAGAGAATCATTGTGCAATCATTTGTAGTTTTTACTTATGACCAGCTACCAAAATGAAGGGTCACACATACTCGCTAAGTTCACTACAAGGTAAAATATAATGTTATATCAAGGTAGAATTAATAATTTAAGAGAACTAAAAGTTCAATTTATTATAAATCCTTTCGGTTGGTAAAAAATATATAGATTGACAGCGTAATTATTTGTCTAATCCGTTAAGCTACCGGGAAAAGACACAAAACAAAGAGAGTAGATATTCTTAGTTTGCGGGCTTATCTCCACTATAAAAAACCAACGCAGACAAGTGGAAACTGCATAATCCATGCAAAAAAAAAAAGAGAAAGATATTAAAGATCGGCAATGACTGAAAGAGACAACATAAACTTAACGGAAATAAAAAAGATTGATTAAAATATCTCTGATATATACCTATGTGTAGTAAGAAATATATATTTTTTTTATCTAAAAAAAGAAACAAGGAAGAACGGATATTTTTTAACATGCATCCATTTCAATCTGTTCCTTTAGTTTGGTTATTTTGTTTTACGGCATATCAACCCTTTTCGGGTTATTTAATGCTGGATATGGTCATTTTGAAAAAAAAGTTTTTCTGTTCGAGTTCTTTAAATCTTCAAATATTTATCCATGGTGTTTAGTTTGGTTGATATGTCTTATGGCATATCAACCCTCTTCGGGTTATTTAAAGCTGGATATGGTAATTTTAGTGTTTTTTTTATTTATTTCAGTTCTTTATATCTTCAGATCTTTATTCATGTTGTATATTTCAGTTGCTTTGTAAAGGAAATTGTTGACTTTGCAGAACACGATTGCGTTTTGCGAATGGAAAGGAAAGAAAAACAATAACATTAATGTTTGGTGCATTTTAGGTCATAAGCCAATATCTTGAGGCAGGCTCGTCTGGTATCACCAGATGTTTTAATGATGCAAATTGTATTGAAACTTCAGCATGACAATTTCTTTTCTGATTCTTACAATAAAATCTTGGAACTATTGTTGGATATTTGGCAGGTGATACTGGGAAGAGAGGCATTCAATGAGTTGTACACATGTATATTGAGTCCATTCGAGCAATGCATAACTTTCCACTATTGTCTATTCGACTGCATAATTTGACCTAAAATATGTGAGAGGATATCGGTCAAAAGATTTGAGACAATAAACAATAGGAAATAGTAAACATTCTAGAGGGAAAGAACGTTTATATAAATCGACACAACAGAAAGCGGATCAGTCAGTCACAGAGTGAGAACACGCTGACACATTCCTAACCACCAAACATCCATACCAACCCCACGCGTCTTCACTTATGTCAAACATCTGCCATAACTGTAAATCCTAAACTGTTTGTCAGTGTGAAATGAACAAAATATTTTATAGATCAGCTGTGATGTGTTTTACTCACTGTCAGTGTATATATAGCGTAGACTAATGACAAAAGTAGATTTAGCAATTATATAGACTGAAAGGCACACTTGAATGACCGGTTGCAGTAAATAGATAACACTATTAGTGATTTTCTCTGATAATAACAATCGTAAAGTTAATCATAAGTCTTGACAAAGATAATAAGTTCAGGGAACTTTTGCTGTTACCAACTGGCAGAGTGTTAACATTGTCAACCAAGAGAAAAATCTATTATGCATTTGTATGCAGTGTGATGATCTATGGAAAGGAAACCTAGCCATTTAGGGTTGAGGACATACGTTGCATGTCTAATGTTAGTCTTTAAGACAGGTTTAGTTGTAAAGATTTCAGAGGAAGTTTTAATCGAAATAGTATAGGGAGATATGTACAAAACTGGAAACTTTGATGATATGGCAACGTTGAAAAAAAATGGATGACACTGATGGTCGATATAAAGTGATACAAATAGACTTTAGAGAAAGGGGGATAAATTTGCCAGAGATAAGTCAATTTGGGTGAATATCAATGTTTTAAAGCCGCCCAACATATGCCAGCATGTAAAACGGACGTTCACCCGAATATAAAATAAGAAATAACTAATCAAACGCCATTATAGGGTAAAAAACAATGGAAGTTTATGTTAAAGTAAAAAATAAAAATGTTCGAAAGCTTATCTTATCAAAGCGTTTAAATTCTGAACAACCGTGGTTGCCGAGTTAAAATCCAAACGAATCAATAGTTTACACACTAATAGCCCCGAGAAAGGTATAATTCAACAATTTACCTCCAATTAGCTTTAGAAGTTAGTCTAGTAGAATGTCGATATTCTCCTGGTATACTTCGTTTTACAAATATAGTTAATTCCCAAGCACCAACTGAAAAGAAGCAAAACGTAGAACGTCTATTTACTTCAATATTACATCTCACTCTATTGTTTTTAATTTTTCCGGATTATCTCTCTATTGACGGCATAATTTGGATACTTGTTTTTAACACATTCCTAAGATCGAGTTACCTGCAAATACAAACAATAAAATGTTTATACTTTACATTCTCATCCAACCTTGTAATTATCATAATAATCATAGTCGCATTCCAAACCACACTTTCGACCTATATCTTCGTTAACATTTTCTATTTACTATCCTGCGTTTTTGATTACCTGAGTTAATCTCGTTACATTTCTCAAAGTTCAAATACGTGCGGATCTATACATATGTCACTTAGGAACTATGTCAATAGCGATTAAGTCAGCTAGTGTAGATTTTGACAAGAGCCATACTGAGAGCATGATGATAACTCACAGCTGCAAAACGGTATTATTCTCAGGGTTGAATTAAAAATGGTTAACATGCAAATCAAAACCAAACGATGTAGACAAAACAGAGGTATGAAGAAATGATGAATGACGTCATGTTTTTAGAGCTGAGAGATAACTAACGGTTTTCATATCTGTGGAAGCTGAACGACAAAGACTGTCAATAATGGGAGTCAGTTTATGAATGTGCATATGATATGCATTGCCGATAATGTACGAAATGTGCTTATGTTACCTCGATATCTGTGTCTGTAAGTTAAATAATTAGCTACGAAAACGTTAGTTTCCCTCCTAAGTCAATCTCTCCAACGGTAAATCTAAAAACTCTCAGCAAACGTCTTCTTGTGTCCTCTTTGCGTGAAAAGAAGCTTATTGCATAGCAATCAGTAGATGAAATTGTGACGATAAAATTTTATATGTATGTTATTTTTCTTTCTATATGGAACACATCAACGTATATATACAGACATTGAGTTTATATATATATATATATATATATATTGAAACTTGATATATAGGGGATTTGAATCTGTGGAATGAATTCTATTTGTTTTTTAGCCGGTGAAAATAGTTGCTAAAAGACGAAGATTAATAACAAATTAATTTAACTAAGTTGACTTAAAGTGCTCTTTTACGTATTTTTTTTTTTTTTTTTTTTTTTTTTACACAGTGATCACCACTTATCAAGGCCCGGAAGCCACTCAGGGATAAGGGTTATTGTAAGTACATCACGTTAGTGAGGAGATTTTATGAAGTGTTTAATTAGTGGGGCGGTTCATTAGGAATTTGTTAACATTAGACTTGAAGACATCCAAGTTGTAGTCCGGAGGGAACCAGGCAGACGGAACAGAGTTCCACAGTCGTGCAGTTCTAAGAAAGAAGCTTTGCTCATGAAATCCGCGTTTTGATTTAGGCACAGATATAGAGTGGGGGAAATTTTTCACAGTGGATTCAGCTAGACGGGTGTTTTTCGTGAAAGATTGGCGAGGGGGGACCAGGGATTGGAGTTCAGACGAGCACCTGCCATGAAAATAACGATAAAACAAGGATAGGCTCGCAACGTCTCTTCTGTGGGAGAGGGGTTGCAGGGTAGAGAAAAGGGCATCCCCCACTAAGCCACGAAGTCTATTTTGTACTCTGTCAAGGCATGATAGGCTGTTTTTGGCAGCTCCTGCCCAGATATGGCAACAGTATTCCATCCTTGGCCGTACTTGGCTTTTATATAGATAGAGAATTGCATCAGTAGTGAGATATCTTCTGGAGCGGTAGAAGGATCCCACCATCTTTCCTGCGACCTTGGCCACAGACTTGATGTACGTGTTCCATTTCAGATCAGGAGTAAAGGTCAAACCCAGAAGCTTGTCAAAACACGGGGCCTCACCCAGACGAGAGCCATCCATCACAATTGATGCCAGCTGGGGATCAGAGCGTTGATGATGTAAGGATAGGAGTTTGGTTTTGGATGCATTAAAGGTAACTAGCCACATCTTCCCCCACTGAACCACGCGCTCGAGATCAGAGGAGAGAGAATCCGAGAGAACTTCGTCATTTACAGCCTTTGATGTGTTGCCGTAGATGGTCGTGTCATCAGCATAGATGTCAACGAATGATTTAAGTATGTGTTTAGGGAGGTCATTGATGTAGATCAGGAAGAGAGTTGGGCCCAGGATTGACCCCTGAGGGACTCCAGCATTTATATTGCAGGCCTCCGATTTTTGTCCATCTACCACTACTCTTATGAGCCTATCAGAGAGAAATGATTTAATGATTGAGAAAACATTTCCAGTTATACCATAGCTGGAAATCTTGTGAAGTAGACCCTTATGCCATACTTTGTCAAAGGCCTTTGATATGTCGAGAGCAATTGCCCTAGAAAGGAAGCCTTTGTCAAGAGATTCACTAATCCTGTGGGATATAACCGTCAGCACATCTGCGGTAGATCTTGCAGAGCGGAAACCATATTGTGTGTCACTAAGAAGGTTATTCCTGCTGAGGTGGTTTACTATTTCTCTATTTAATATTGATTCCAGTAACTTACTCATAACACAGAGAAGACTTATTGGTCTGTATTGAGAGGGAGATGACTTATCACCTGAATTCTTAAATACAGGGCAAACTGAGGAGGTCTTCCAGGGGGTCGGAAAGCACTTCTCCTTAAGGCAGCGCTTAAATAGTTTCGTAAGTATGGGAGCAAGTTCTGGTTGAAGCTTTTTTAACACTATAATTGGGATGCCATCAGGGCCAGTTGCTTTACTGGAATCTAGGTTTTTTATTAGCTTGGCGACCTCATGCACGGATATTTGTATGTTACCTAGCTTGTTCTGTGTTATAGGAGGAAATATGGGGAGTTGATGGCCTTCGTCGCATAGGGTAGAATTAGCTGCAAAGTTCTTTGCAAATAGTTTGGCCTTGTCTGATGCTGACGAGATAACCTCTGGTCCATTGATAATGGTTGGGATAGAACGCACACTTCTGTTCAAGATCCTATTTGTTATTTGCCAAAACTGGTGGGAACCAAGCCGCTGATCAGCTACCTTGGATTTAACAGACTGGGCATATAGCTCTCTTGCATTTTTTATTACTCTTTTACAGTGGTTGCTGGCAGTCCTGAAAGCAGCTTTAGTCTCAGTGCATCTATTACGTTGGTAGTTATGGAAAAAGTGATTTCTGTGCGCGATAGCAGCAGCACATTCTGGGGAGAACCATGGCTGGCTGTTAGGTTTTTGTTAGAATTTTTTAGATGGTATGAATTGGTCTATGCCTACAATTAACCATTCGGTCAGATCTGATACTATAGAGGACACTTCCTTTTTAAACATGGAGTGCAGAGGTAAATCAGATATGAATGTACGGAAGCTATCCCAGTCAGCCATAGAGTATCGGTATACAGTACGGTGGAGGGGTACGTCTGATGGCTTCTTACATTTTTTTTTTATCTTAACTGATACGACGGAGTGGTCAGAGGATCCTAAAGGAGAATGAACGGAACATGAACATAGCTCAGGGGAAGTTGAAAGAAAAAGGTCTAAGAGGCTTGCATATTGATTGGGTGTATCGGGCACACGGGTGGGTTCGCGAACAATCTGAGTGAGGTCATAAGCAATGGCAAAATCATGACAAAACCTCCCCTCATCATCTGTCTTATTTGAATGGGTTAGCCATTCCACGTTATGGACGTTGAAGTCACCACAGATGTGGATGTTAGCCGAGGGATGTGAAGACAGTATGTGGTCTATTTTCTCAGATATGCTCTTAAAGATAGTAACTCCGCTGTTGTGGGGCCTATAGAGGGCAAATATAAATACAGTGGTGTTAGCAAGTGCAACCCTGAAGCACATATAGGGTAAATTAGGATCTTCTCTAGAGATATCCCTGCCACATGGGAAGCCATCCTTAATGTAGGCACATATTCCATGCCCATGGCGATCTTGGGAGTCAGATTTAGCTGTTAAATTGGAGTATCCATTAATTATGAACTCATCTAGGGAAGTGGTCGGCCCTATTCCAGTTTCACATAGAAATAATATGTCCGGTTTCGTCTCCTGTAATTGGGTTTCAACCTCTGGAAGGTTGGAACGTAGACCCCTGATATTGGAGAAGGAGACCTGGTAGTAGGGGTCTACGCTGGAAGATGGGGTTCTAGGTTTAATCGAGTTTTTATTCTGGAGATATTTCATGTTGAGGTTTTGGGATTTGTGGAATAAGTCGGCATACTTGGTTAGAGCAGTACAGAGAGGGAAAGTAAGAGAGAAAAAGACAGGAAAATTTTTTTTTTATTTGTAGCACACGAAAAGGTAAAGCCGTAACAGTTACCCACTAGTATGGCATCGAGAGGCCCCACCAGAGACTACTGCATGGTCCAGATCCACTCACCAAATGGCAATACAGCAGTCCCAGTACTTTGCGCCTGCTGATAGGACAGCCTCCTTAGTGGTTAATCCAAGGTTCGGGTCCCTGACTATCAGGCGGATAACGTCAGCCCAGACAAAACGTTTACCTCCAGCACCCTTACTAGTGACATGGCAACAAGGACAGACAAAGACAGAAAAATATCCGACATCTCAGACTACTGGTCACCAAGTAGTACCGACCTTTAAGCAGCTTTTTCTTCACCCTTTGTCAGAAACATCACTCATTGAATGAGGACTGAATGACAAAATAGGAGAAGCGAGAGTTACAAATATAGATTTATAGGTTAAACAGCGTTATTTTTTTAACTTTTTATATGCGTATGGACGTAGCTAAGAAGATAACGAATAAGGCTAGAAAACTATGTGTTTTAGTTTCGATTCTAACTGATGGCACTTAAGCCATATATATTTTTTACTTTTGAAATCACTACAATCCATTAGGTACTACATAATAATTGGGAGAAAAATCGACTCTATGATAATATGGTAAAATATATTTTGTTGGAAAATGTCTGAATTGTGCTTAGTAATTTGCATAGGTGAGTTGGTTGTAATTTATGCACACTTTACTTGTAACGGGAATTTAATCGTCACGTTCAAAGAATTTTATCCCGTTGTACGAGACTAAGTGTTCCATAGAAATTTAATCACATAAAAAAAAGGCCAAGGTAAACCGGTATAAATTTTATCAGAAAGAAAAATAGGAAAGGAAGGAAATGTATAGTTCGGCTGGGCTGCCAAAGCAATCCCTCTGGCGGTTCATAAAGAACACTTATAACAAATATACTTTTTACTTGCTTTTTTTCTTTTGGCATATCAAAGTTCGCAAAACCACTCTGGTGCTTTAGTTCGAAGGTCGCAACACCGTTCTGGTGTAAAGAAGAGGCCACATAACTACTCTGTCGTAATTCCAAAGTCGCAACACCGCTCTGGCGTTTTCAAAAGCCTAACACTGCTCTGGCGTTTTCAAAAGCCTAACACTGCTCTGGCGTTTTCAAAAGCCTAACACCGCTCTGGCGTTTTCAAAAGCCTAACACCGCTCTGGCGTTTTCAAAAGCCTAACACCGCTATGGCGTTTTCAAAAGCCTAACACCGCTATGGCGTTTTCAAAAGCCTAACACCGCTCTGGCGTTTTCAAAAGCCAAACATCGCTCTGGTGTTTTCAAAAGCCTAACACCGCTCTGGCGTTTCCAAAAGTTTAACATCGCTCTGGCGTTTTCAAAAGCCTAACACCGCTCTGGTGTTTTCAAAAGCCTAACACCGCTCTGGCGTTTCCAAAAGTTTAACATCGCTCTGGCGTTTTCAAAAGCCTAACACCGCTCTGGTGTTTTCAAAAGCCTAACACCGCTCTGGCGTTTTCAAAAGCCTAACACCGCTCTGGTGTTTTCTTTTTCTTCTGCCAGTCTATTGTGTTTTTTTCCTTCTTCCTTTTATCGAATATCGCGAGATACAGCCAGAAGTAGTAGCACCAGATTCACCGAGAGAGGGGGAGAAAAGAAGGGGGGAAAGAGAGAAGAAAATACACCAATTAGAGGGGGAGAAAGGAAGGGAAGGTAAATAAATAAAAATAAAAATAAAATTTCTACACTTGAGAGTAATCTATTATATAAATTTCACCTGTCTGTTTAAATGTATGTTTGGTTAAATGTATGTATGTATGTATGTATGTAAGCCTACCTTAAACTTTCGACGGGGGTGACGAATTTTCACAAACCAACATCAGATCAAATCCCAGTAGTTTACCATGCACCACCAAAGCATCGATCCTAATATAGTCCATATCGTCTGTTGAAATAGTGACTTCTCCTCTTCCACAGCAACACGGGACGAGCCTCTAATAGTCAGTACATCCACTTTTGTTGTCATTCAGGATCGACATCGATTCGCATTTATTATTGTATGTGAGCATCATATGTCAATTAATGCTGAACACTGCATTCCATCAACGTCTACGACAATCTCAGGGAGCGCCGCATTTACATCTTGGTGGGGGTAGTAGGCTGGCGCTTATACCTCACCCCCTTATTCGTTTTCCTAACAGTCCTGGGCCGAGTGTCCAGTCTTGCTGCATTGGTAGTAATAGGTTCCACATCTTCAGCAATTTCTCTTCGGTCGCATTTGAAGCAGTTTACACCTGTGCCAGGGCTATTTACGGTAGGAACAGCAGATTTACCATTTGATTGACTCACGGCTGCAATCACGTGAAGGATTTGGTCCCTGGTTATGTCAACACTCTTCCTATAATGGCTCCCATGGTAAGGTTCTAAATATTTGGTGACTGCTGGAGTTTGATGGAAATGGCATCAGGGAACCCTGTGACGAACACCAGTTTGACAAGTTGTTCTAGTCCGAGTCCCTTAAAACTGGCCGGTCCCACCAACCGTCTCATATTGTTTGCATAAACATCCATCTGCTCGTCAACCCATTTTAACTTGTTCACTTCCTGTTTATGCACTGTGAATGCACCATCCATGAATGCCTCCTTTAATCGAGTCTCTATCAGCTTGGTGTCCAATTGGTCTGTCTCACTCATTTTTAAGTAGAGGGCCAATGCATCCCTCTCCAGATACAATGGCATCAGGCTTGCCACATCATCCATCTTTTGGAGTTTTGCGACCAACCTTAACTTCTTCAACCATGCTACTACGTCTCCATCGCCAGTAAATGGCTTCACCATGTCGCTGCTTAGTCGTATTTTCGCCATGATAACGGTTGAAATAGCTTGAAGTGTTTAAATTAAAATTTTAAATTGCCGAATACCGTTTCATGCACACAAACATTTCTTTCACTAATACGCGAATTAACAGCACAAAAAAAAAAAAATCCGTCGTTCTTTTTTCTCACTGAAAGGCGAATTAACCATACATTGAAAATGACTACGAATGAGCAAAACATCGTCTCTACACGGCGCTTTTAGAAATCTGTCGAGTCGGAAGTTTAACACATCCGTACCGTTGATACTTCCTGACATTTTATAAAGCACATTTGTATTGGTTCAACAAACTATAATAATTTGTCCTACCATCGGATGAGTACATGCATAACTTTTTGTTTCCTATCAGTCGGGTTTCGAGTTTGAGTGTCGCACACGCCACCCTTGGACGCTTGCTTCCATGACTTGTCACAAAGGAGGAGGTCTTTCTTATTCTATACTTTCTCATAATAATTTCATATAAAATGATACAGTAAAAATTGAATATAACAAGAAAATCCTATCTAAAAAAATATTATAGTTCGTAAACTGCAGTACTAAACAGATAAAACTACGATAATTTAATCGCCATGAAAAAGAAGCATCTGTATTTTTAAGGGGTAGCAGTAGGAACCCCTCCTAATTATGCAGATGAATTATTTTTAGAGCAGGCACAAATGCACATTGGATGATTTTAAAAATTATTCCCCCTCCTAAATATTAACTATATTAACCGACCAATGCAGCGAGACTACGCACAAAATAAAATTTCTCTTAATAATAGAAGAGAAAGTTGAAAACTCCAAATCGATTTAAAAAATACTTAAAACATTTTAAAAAAATCACGTAGAAATATATCCAATTCAGAGACGACAGATTTGATATATATATTTTTTTCAAATCATTGTTATTGCCTTTCTTTTTTGAGGGGGGGGGGGCATAAATAAAATTCATCCAAATAAAAAGTTGACGAATTATTTTAAGACTATCCGCACGAACTAAATTTAACCTTGAGTAACATTTCTCTCATTTTTTGTTTTGCATAAATTGTATTAATGTATCTACTATTAATCAAATCTTTAATTAAACGCTTCTCTCCGAGAGAATTCAGACAGCCGCCGTACAGAATGATCAACAGAAGTAAAATTAATTTTCTGTACACCTTTTTATTTACTTAGCTTTTTAATAGGGGTCAGTAAACATTTAAAAAGCTACCGTAGTTAAAAAAAAAACATATAATTTTATCACCGGATATCTCGGGACAGTTGTTGCAGCTTTTAAATGAATAAAGCTTACCTCCGTTTTTAAACATAAGTAAGCTTTTATTAATTTAAAAGCTTCTAATTCAGCAAATAATTAATAAATTCAATAAATTAACTTGAAATAATATTCTTAAATATAACAATGAAAATAATTCAGTTAGTATAAACCGTAAATAGCAAAGATAATTAATAAAACAAATTTTCTTTCATGTTAATTAAATCACGTTTATAATGCAGATTTCCTTGGAATAAATAGTATAAATAGAAATGATGATAGAATAAAAATGTATAAAAGTCCGTTTTCAGTATGAAAATTAATTTTTGAAACTGTATCTCTATGTCTATCCTTACAATTATATAAATGTAAGTTTGTTTCTCTGTGTGTATAAGTGCCTTCCTTATAGACTCCGAAACGGCTGAATAGATTTTCTTTAAAATTTACAGAACTTTAGTGTATAAGTCTGGGAATGATCTTAGTTAAGTCTCAGAATATCCCGATAATCGAAACGGTTATTTTAATTTATCTATCATCAGTAAAGTCATTATTTCCATGTCGTCGCTTAGCAACAATGATAGAACTGCGGGCCGTGAAAATTCTACTGTAGGTAAGTTGATGGCGTGTTTTTTTTTTGGGGGGGGTTGCATGACGTGGCCTATAGGTTCAAGTTCCGCATGTAAATTTGTTAATTTTTTTTCATTAACTGCAAAGAATTTTATAAGACTTGAAAATTTACACGTTTTTTTAGCAGTGCAGAAGTAAAACATTTCTCTGTTTTTGAACATCCATTGAACAAGCAACTGATCATGAAGAAATTGTAAAACAGTCTACACATATTAAGTGAAAATGTGATTCAGAGGTTTCTTATATGTCAGTTTAACGAAACATAGGCCCCCCAACAACCAAGCACAATTTTTCGACACAGTTGATTAATTGTAAAACTATACAGCAACAACCGCATACATTCTTACAGGGGTAGATAGTCGATGTTTTTTGTTTTTGTTTTTTACATGGGGGTCACCACTTATCAAAGCCCGAAGGCCACTCAGGGATAAGGGTTATTGCATGTACAGTAATCAATGGGATAATATTGTAGTAATCATTAGTATTAGGGGTTTTGATAGAGTGTCTTACTTAAGGGGGCGGTTTGTCAGGAGTTTGTTTATGTTGGACTTGAAGACGTCCAAGTTGTAGTCAGGTGGGAAACAGGCAAGCGGCAGAGAGTTCCACTGGCGTGCAGTTCTAAGAAAGAAGCTCTACTCATGGAATCTACGTTTGGATTTAGGCACAGATAAAGAGTGAGGGAAATTATTGACAGTAGTTTCAGCCAGACGGGTGTTTCTCGTGAAAGATTGGCGAGAGGGGGGGACGAGGGATTGGAGCTCAGACGAGCACTTGCCATGGAAATAACGATAAAACAAAGACAGGCTCGCAACATCTCTCCTGTGGGAGAGAGCTTGCAGGGAAGAGAAAAGGGCATCCCCCACTAAACCACGAAGTCTATTTGTTACTCTGTCAAGGTAGGATTGGCTGTTTTTAGCAGCTCCTGCCCAGATGTGGCAGCAGTATTCCATCCTTGGACGTACTTGGCTTTTATACAGATAGAGAATTGCATCAGTAGTGAGATATCTTCTGGAGCGGTAGAAGGATTCTACCATTTTACCAGCGCCCCTGGCAACAGATTTGATGTACGTGTTCCATTTCAGATCAGGAGTAAAGGTCAAACCCAGAAGCTTGTCAAAACATCCTACGGTTTCTTTCACATACAGTTCAAGAAATCATGGCTCCGAAAACCTCGCCAAAGGTGTTGGTTTTGAATTGGAAGAATAGCTGCTAAGGGGACAAATCAGAGAAATTGGAGTGTTGCTGGCATGTGGGGGGGGGGGTTACATTGATCAGTAAGGTGTCATTATAATCGAAATTTATGAAAATAATTTTAGGATTACAAAAAAAAAATAAATACTGAAATTACCAAAGATACAGATCAAAATAAGTATAAAAAACGCATCAAAGCAAGGCCAGGTAATGCTGCTAGTTATATTAATAAAATTGTGAACAAAAAAGCAGACAAGAATACAACTTTATTATAATATACGTGCATCTGTCAGTCTGTCAGTATCATGTGTAGCTATTTTTAAGCAATTAAGTGTTAACTTTAGAAAGTATAACCACGTATGTTGATTGTTCTAAGTAGGTTATATTTTTCTGTTGCTGGTCTGACAGAGGGGAGAATGAGATATATATATTATATCTGCTTTGATTAACACACCAACGAAATTAATTTCGATACATATCAATACTAAAGCATAAAATTATGCAATTCGTAGAAAAGTACGGAAAGAAAAAAAATTGATATTTTAGTAAGACATCTAAAAAAAATTTTTTAAACAATAAGAAATAAAACTTAAAATCACAGCTAAAAGAAGGATAAGAAGATATATTATCAAAATGTGTCACTTTGTATTTATATGTTTATGTTTTGCAATAAAAAACCTAAAGTGTTAAATAGTGATGCAAAATTTTTAAAAACTTATGCGTGGCAAACTAAAGAAAATGTTATTTCAAACTGCAGAATGTAAGGCCGCCTACAATGCTATTTCTTAAGTAATCAATGATATTTACATCTGTAAAATAATGCTATTTTTGAAAAATTGTAAAATAATGCTATTTCAAACTGTGGAATAATGCTATTTCTGTAAAACTGTAAAAAAAATGCTATTTCAAACTGTAGAATAATGCTATTTCTGTAAAACTGTAAAATAAATGCTATTTCTTTAAGACTGTAAAACTGTTAAAAATGCTATTTAAAACCGTGGAATAATGCTATTTCTGTAAAATTGTAAAAAAATGCTATTTCTGTAAAACTGTAAAAAAATGCTATTTCTGTAAAACTGTAAAAAATGCTATTTCTGTAAAACTGTAAAAAAATGCTATTTCTGTAAAACTGTAAAAAAATGCTATTTCTGTAAAACTGTAAAAAAATGCTATTTCAATCCGTAGAATAATGTTATTTCTGTAAAACTGTAAAAAATGCTGTTTCTTTAAAACTGTTAAAAATGCTATTTAAAACTGTGGAATAATGCTATTTCTGTAAAACTGTAAAAATACTATTTCAAACTGTAGAATAAAAAACCAACTAAAGTGCTATTTCTAGAGTGAGCACGACAGACTAACAAAAATGCTATTTCAAACTGCAAAATGAAAGAGAAATAAGTGTTAATTCAACCTGAAGTATGACATATCGATAAAATGCTATTTGAAAAGTTACCATGAAACACTGATGAGAATTCTATTTCAAACTAAAGCACGATAGATGAAAGAACAAATTACCTGAATTATTCAGACTATTGTTCGCACCATGACTATTGTTTTTACAACGTTTCGGTTGATGTAACCCTCGGCCGTCTTTAAATGTATCTTGTCAAACTTTTTAATCTTTCTGTTGATCTTAACAGTCTATATGGAACTCTTTGTTTTTTAATCCAACAGAGTACCATGCTTCTGTTCCATCAGCTATTAAAAGGTAGAAGTCATTCACAATTGTATTCTTAACATCGCTCGCACCGAGGATTGAACTCTCACCCTCCAGAAAAATTTCACTTAGAACTAAATTTACTAGTACTTTATCCGTTACACCGCTGCTCCTTGTGGACAATTTTAGTCTGAATTTTATGAGCTTTAAACCTATTCCTTTATTTAGATGTACAATCTTTATACTTATTAGTACAATAGTTCGACTTATCCAAATCATACAAACTAGCAGGACCTGTGGAAATTCAACAGCGGCGTCTTTCATATATAATATATTACTGCTGGGCATTCTCTGAATGTTCAGCATGGATGAATACCCCGCGATATTATTGTAGCCCTTTTGTTAAAACTGTTCAACTATTTATCTAAGTAATCTGCTTGATACAGTATCGGAATATATTTGGTTATTACGATTTATCCCCAATATCCTTATAGGAATCCATAACATATTTTCATTGTATGGGCTCTCGACGTTATACTATCGTTAGACAGAACAAAAGACCAAAAAGGTATATTTTAATTTAACATACAGCCTAACAGCGACATCGTTATTGTTATTTAATTTTTTTTTTTTTTTTACATTGTGTCTTCAGTGATCGGGAGATCCTATTTATTATAAAAGGAGGAGAGAAGGTGATAACATACTACAAACATAAAATTATCGCATCTATATACTAATTTTATGTTCGTAGTATGTTATCACTAGACCTATGACAAAAGAATATTCTTTTCATTATTTTGACTCGAGTATATATCAGTTAATATCTTATATGTTTTTAGATAGAGTGATATGGTTCTCGGTTGATTAACTTTGTCTGACAATGTTGGATGTGCACTCGAGAGTCAAAACAATGAAAAGAATATTCTCTTGTCATAGCCCTAGTTATCACCTTTTGTCATCCTTTTTAAGAAATAGGATCTCCCCAATTGATTAATTTATAATCTGGAAACCGTGACACACGTAGGTTAAAGGTACCACGTTATTAATATATAGATTCGCAATCCTCATATAAAAATTCGGAAAGATAATGATAAAAAAGCTACTTCAAAATTAAGCATGACAAATCAAAGAAAATTCTACCTTAAACTAAAGCACGGCTGACATACAAAGACAAAAATGTTATTTTAAACTAAGGTATCACTAATAAACACATGCATTATCGCATCTCAAAAGAAAAAAATATATATTATTGAGAAACTGTCACTTATAAAAAGAAAAAATTGTGATTTTTGTACCATTTTTTTTTTTCTTGATCATATTATCTTTCCATAAAGAATTTGAGTTGGAACAGATTCTAATAATAAAAAAAAAGGAACCAAAACCAAGAATGAGATTTAAAGATCCTACGGGCATATTTGTTAGAATGTATATTTCAGATTTCCTCCAAAGAATCAAAATATCTAAATATATAATGCACATATGCTTCTGGCTTTTTTTTTTATCCAAGAATAAGTGTAAATCATGCATGCAGTTAATATGTGACAAAACATAAACCATGGCTCTTTTCGCGCCCATATAAAACGCTACAATGACCAATTCCATTGACTTTCCTGTTCATGGCATAAAATCTTAGAAATCTGAATTCAAGAATCATTTTTCTCATTATAAGAGATATTTCTTTCGATCTATACAAACTAAGATTTATATTAGTTTCTTTCAAAGTGGGATTATGCCCCAAAGTATGTCCATTGGAATCAATGAGGCAGATCCAATTCCTGATAAAGACCGTGACGAATTCCTTCCAATGTCTTTGGGGAAAGACAGTGATCAATCTTAAATAAAAACAAGTCATCTTAGTCATTCAGTATTAAACGAATTGAAGACACTCTCCCTCTCATGCATACACAATATGTATACATGTATGTATATTTTATTTTATTTTATTCAATATGGCTATATCTTTTGTCTTTATTGGGGATTGGGCATCCTACATGATGCCAGATATTCACCTACGATTTCAGAAACTTCAACAGAAATCGTTTTAGGATTTTAACCGTCTCTTTAAGTGCAATTATTTGCACTTTGTTCACCGGTAGATTAGCCAAGTTGTTTTTGAAATTATTTTCATGTACCCGGTTGCTCTTATAATTACCGGAATGATAGAGATCTTCCTAAAATTCCAGTTATATTTCATGTAAAGCATACAACATTGATATTTTATTATCTTCTTCCTCTCACCTCTGTTTAAGCCAGCATTCTTAGGATAATGACTTTAAATAGAGTTGCTACTTTCTTTCTCTGGTTCAATGTTACTATGTCAGTTTTAACAGCTCCATTTTAGCAGTAAAAATTGCATAGTCACAGCGGATGATGCACGATTTATTTCCAACAGTATATAGGTGTGTACACAAACTAGCTGAAATCTTTGTCTTAGGATTGAGTTATAATAATCATATATATCTTAGAAGTTTTTTTAACCTTTAATACTATAGAAAAAAAGTTAGTCTTTGCTGGAAAAGTATTTTGCTAGTAAGTCAATGAATCTCCTGCAATCACTGTATTAATTTGCTTTCACGATTTCACACTAGTTCAAATGTTATTTCAGGTACTATCAGTTGTTTACTATATATATATATATATATATATATATATATATATATATATATATATATATATATATATATATATATACTTCAGTTTTAGTAAAAAGTCTAGTTCATTTCTGTACAACATTCACAGCAACCATCACCACTATAAAAAATATTTCCCTTCTTTCTCTATGTACGTAAAATCAAATAGAATTTTCATTAACATATTTTTACGGGAACATTTCAACAGGCTATAACAGTCGTTTAGAGCATACACCCTTCCTGGTATATTTCGAGATATACTTGAACATCAGTTTGATCATGGTGATTAGTTTGTTCTTGTTGTTGCAGATAGTATAGTTAATGTAATTCCCAACCCCACCCCACACATAATAGTCTATGAGGGTTACAATCTGGCGAGTTGGGGGAGGGGAAGGGAAACTAATGAAGTTGTGGAAGTGCTCGGTTTACCCAGCGGTGTAACACAGAGCTGAGTTCTGCTGCAATATGTAAGGCCTTTCTGCAGCTGTGCTCTCCACCCAGCGCTTGACAATAATGGACAGTTACTCAATATAGTCATCTGAATCGTGTTTCGATTCCATTTTGTAAATATCATAACTTGGTATTCACTGAAAAAGCACTAAAAGACCACTAAAATTTTGAAGGAATTCGGTCTTCATGTGAACTGTAGACTAATCAACTGTTGCTTTGGAAATGCTTTAAGCAGAATTTTTTATCTGAGAAGAACCATATCATCGACTAAGTGTTTGACCTTGCTGAGAAGTTTCTGGCTTTTGTAACGTGATTGAAGTAGCAATAGCGATTACAAATGACCACAATAGCAACATTACCAACAGCTCCTAGTTTACAATTTTTAATCTGTTTGGTTTCTAAGCTCGGGGCTGACTAGTATAAGGACACCACTTTCTTTCTGGCTTCCCCGATAAGGGGCGATATTTTAAGCGAACTGAGCGTGTGATAGACGTTAATATAAAGGTTTAACACAACACACTTCTATTCCGGTCTGGAGACCAAAGCAATCTGATCCCTTTCACTTTTTCTAACTCTGATTGTCTCTCTTGGAGTGCGATCGAACCTCACCTCACTGGAGCCTCTGGCTCTCGGGTTTGACAAAAATCACTATGGACTTAAAATGACTTCTATATCCGCACACACATGGATTACTATAGTACACACACACACACACACACATATATATATATATATATATATATATATATATATATATATATATATATATATATAGGGTGGCACAAAAGTAGTTACCTATTTTTAAAACTTGAATAACTTTAAATAGGTCACCATCTCCGGGCAGCCCTATACCTACATAGCTTTGACGTCATCATCGGTGTATGTTACCCATTTTTCAGAAGTAAACACTTTTCTTTCCTACTAATTGGTCATTCATTTAAAGCAATGTGAACTGCATAACCTACTTGTTTTCGTCTATAATCATGGACATAAAATTACTAACATACTTTTCTTTATCATTCCTCTTTTATTAACATGTTAAATGAGACTTTATCTTTCTATTTTACATGATTTCATTGAGCCTTAGCAGTGAGGTGTTTGCTCTTGTAACTGTTTTTTGGGGTGTGCTATATGGAAGCACGTGTAGGGCAACTTAGAGTGTTTTTTGTAGATGCCCCTTCCATAAGAAAAGTCATCCCTAATGTGGCATATATTCCATCTTCATGGCGATCCCGAGGGTCAGGTTTGGATGTTAACTTGAAATAACCTTTAATTGAGAAATTGTCTAAGGAAACAGTTGGGCCAATGCCAGTTTCACATATAAACAACTAGTTAGGTTTGGTCTCCTATAATTGGATTTCAACCTCTAGAAAGTTGGAACATAGACCTCTGTCTAAAGTAGCTGAGCAGAGGCTTGATTGCCACAAGTTTTGGTACATAACAAACAAGGTTCTGAACAGTTGCATATCCTTCATCCCAACCATCATCAATAGACCCAAGGTGATTATGTCAACATCCGACAAAGCCAAAAACTTCACTAAAATCATCACATCCAACTCTACCTTGCATGATTAGGGCTGCCCGGCCACTGAGTTTTCTTCCAAAACTGAAAATACTCTGAGCAACATCCATATATCTGTCAATAGTGTCTCCAAACTGATCAAGAACCTTGATTCCAGCAAAGCAACTTGTCCTGAAATCATTCCAATGAAAGTGTTAAAAAATATTTAATCAGAACTAGTTCTTATGCTTACAAAGCTGTTTGAATGTGTCCTTATGCAGAGATGCTTTCCAACATCTTGGATAACCTAGACAGTCTGCTCAGTATTTAAAAATATGGGGGTTACTCTTCTGCATCTCAGTATACACCAATCAGTCTCCTCTGCATCATGAGTAAGTTGCTTGAATCTGTGATAAATAGAGAAGCTGTCAACCACGTTAGCAAAAACAACCTCCTTAGCGACAAGCAATATGACTTCCATTCTGCAAGATCAACAGCTGATGTGCTAATGGTAATATCACACAGAGTAAGCGAATATATTCATGGTGGCCTCGTTTCTAGTTCTTAACCTAATTAAAGCATCTGATAGGGCTTGACATAAAGGTTTAATTCACAAGATTTCCAGTTACTGAAAATGTGTTCTCAACCATCTAATCATTTCTCTCTGATATGTTGCTTAAAGTAGTGATTGATGGGCAAAAATCTGAAGCTCACCATATTAATGCTCCAGTGCCCCAAAGATTCATGCTGAACCCAACTCTCTTCCTAGTTATCATGAACATTCTCCCTATTCATTTTTTACCATCATTTGTTGATATTTATGCAGACCATAACTACCATGACAACCCTTCAAAGGCCAGCAATAACCTTGGCTGACTTTCTTTGATCTTGAGCGTGTAGTTCAAAACTAATGTTCTATCATTTCATGACCAACTCTCAAATCTCCATTTGGCCTCAATTGAAGTAAATGGCTCTCATCTTGAGGAAGTACCCTATTTTTGACAAACTTCTGCGACTGACCTTCACTCTGGACTTGAATTTAAAGACCTACATTAAATTCATTGGCAAAATCACTATAAAAATAGTTGGATCATTCTACTGCGCCAGCATATATCTCACTCCTGACTAAATTCTCTAAACGTACAAGCATCAAATTCATCCTAAAATAGGGAACTGTTGCCACATCTGGGAAGGAGTTCTTAAGAATTCTCTTTTCTTTGCCCAGACAAAGTACAAAACGTATTTGAAATTTATTGGGTGAGGACCTTTTTGCCTCCCTGTCTTCCTCTTTCTTACAGAAGAGATATTTCAAGTCTATCACTAGTCTATCGGTACTTTTATGGCAGATGCTCTATGAAGCTTCAATCTATGATTCTCCTTTGTAAAACATTCATAAGAAATACTCATCTAATAATAACAAGTCAATAATTTCTGTCATTCTCTACATGTGCCTAAAACTAAACGAAAATTTCATAAACAGAGCTTGTTTCCTAGATTTTCCGTCTGTAGGATACAATACTATGGGAATGTTTTCCATCTGACTATAACATAGCCGTTTTTAAGTCTAATGTAAACAAGTTCTTATTGAATATTCCTATTATATAATTAAACCCTATCCAAGTTTCATTACTGATTATCACAGTTTTGTGTTATTGTGTACCAAACAGTCATTAACGCTTAATTCTAGAGTGGCCTCCGAGCCTTGATAAGCTCAAGTAAAAAATATCCCCAACTATATATATATATATATATATATATACTAGAGACTTATTAGACCATTAAAATAGGCAAAAGTTAGAGCCTGTTGACAAGAATGAGTACTTCATACCAAATTGATGGTTGAATATGGATAAATTTGTGTTCAATTTTGCATTAAATATTAATCTCTAATTAATCTCTAATTGCGCATCAAACGGATATCATAATACTTAGTTATCTGCACCTTATCATAGCAAAGGTCTATGCAAAATTTCAGCCAGATTGGCCTAGTAGTTTCCAAATAAAACTTTTAGAGTTAATGTGGTATCGTTGTGACTAATTCCTATTACTTCCTAACTTTACATCAAACGTATATCATAATACTTAGATCGCTGCACCTTATAAAAAGGTTCATATAAAATTTCTGCCAGATCCGTCCAGTAGTTTCTGAGAAAAGTGTAACGGATAGACAGACTAACAAAAATATAATATATTATTTTGTATATGTGTGTGTGTGTGTGTGTGTGTGCTGGAAGAACACTTAATTTGTTTTTTATCTGTATCTATATGGGACCGTTAATTCCATCTTTCTCTTTCCCTGATTACTACATCTGAATGCAAACAGAAATCCGAATCAAGAATATGGATTAATCCGTGTTATGAGAGGAATTCCACTTCAGTAAGGCATTCTTAGTAACACAAGAAAACGCGAAATATTTCATGTAACAAGCACCAACTAAGAAACCAAATCTCACCCAGATGGCTTCCATGTGTAAACAGCCAATAAAGGTTAATCAAATTCTACCAAATTCTTCAGCTCTTTGTAATTGGTCATCTCTTGGAATGAAAGCTATTCGCCACACCAAATAATACATCAATACAGAAATGCTGGAATTTGTCTACGGCTTATAGATTAATGATTAGAACGCTGGGTAACATAGCTGCAAGGTCTAGTCAGTAATATTTAGGGACTGACAGTCTTGATCATCGACATATCTGTTTAACTAATGAGATGGTGGTTGTTTTTTTTACAGTTTATCTATCATTTTTTTTTTATTTAATACCGAATCGGTTCTTTATATCTTCAAATATTTATTCATGAAGTTTGGTTTGGTTTGGTTGTTTTGTTGTAAGGTGTATCAAAGCCTTTTGGGTTATTTAATGCCGAATCTAATAAATTAAATTGATGCTTGGGTGCATTGGCCAGGAGAGGCCCAAGACTGACTGGAAACAATGCAAAGATAAGCGAAGAGCACATAGAACACTTGGAATTCCAAAATGGCCATCCATTTTAGTACTGACTAGGCTTAACGTTGCTTAACGTTGGTGATATGATGGGAACCGGTATGATCGTTACTTTAGAGGTACTTATCATGTAAGATGCCAGACAACTATTCCTTAAATTTCTTTTGAATAACTTAAATTCACTAAATTTATTGATTATTATTAGAGCTATGACAAGAGAATATTCTTTTCATTATTTTGACTCTCGAGTATATATCAGTTAATATCTTATATGTTTTTAGATAGAGTGATGTGGTTCTCGATTGATTAACTGTGTCGGATATATACTCGAGTCCAAACAATGATAAGAATATTCTCTTGTCATAGCTATAATTATAAATCATGAACCAAAAACTTTCATTTATATGCGCTCATTATAATTCCTATGTTTTCTAATTAATGGAAACAAATACCAGTATTAATGCCCATTTGAAGTTTGTAAAAAACAGTTTATATCTCTTATTAAATAGTATAGTTATTCTAAAGTTCGAAAACATTACTAATGTTTATTTCCCCTATTCACAATCCACACAACACATTATTTTAACGTTTCAATAATATTACTATGGGATTAAAATAGACCAACATATACCTTATTCCGTGGAGACATTTTAAAAGATTTCTTGCTTTTTATTATGAAAATTCTCTCTATTGCTATATATATATACAGGGTAACCCCAAAAAACAAGCAAAAGCTAAATGGAGTCCATCTAGAACATATGCTGTAGACCGGAGAAAAAAGGCCAAAGACCATAGTATTTTGATATGATGTTTTGACTATAATAAACTAGCTATGACCAAAGTTTTATTTCATCCAGACAAACCACTAAGAAACGGGGCCTAATTAGAGTTGGGGCTCGTTTTTTGGGGTCACCCTGTATATATATATATATATATATATATATATATATATATATATATATATATATATATATATAGGTTCATCATTTACTTGGAACGTTACTTAGTTTGTATATACCAATCGTAATTGATTTTTAACAAATTCTCATAAAGAGTTCATATTAACATACTTTTTTATATAAATTTTTACAAAATCCAAAAAGTGACAAAGTGAAAAAACTTTATATTTGAAACTTGGAAAATTATTATATTACACACTATTTTATATATATATATATATATATATATATATATATATATATATATATATATATATATATATATATATATATATATATTAAAAATATTAAAAAAATAAAATCCAGAAAATTTTAACCGGGTTTATATAAAAAGGTCTCATAGTAAATGGAGCTATTCATATTAAAAATTTTTATTTGGACAGACACGTATAAACGCTGGCATATTTCCATATCGATGTTTCGATCTGTAGTCATTAAAACCTAAGAACTCCTCAGGCGAAAAGTCTGTCTTTGGTTTTAGATATTTATATTGAAAATATATTAAAGATCGAAATCCTGTTGTGCATGTCTATAAATGAGACAAAAATAATAAAAATTTCTCGGGGCAATGCTGAGTAGGAAATGTTGCGTTAAAACTGCAACACAAGATTTCAATTGTTCATTGTTTATTAAACATTTTGGAAATACGGATTCAAAACTCACAAGGCTGCATATTATAACTTATGATTACATATATCAAAGCCGAAGTTCTTAATTTGGAACACTTTGGATGATGTCTTCCATTAAAAATTAGGACGTTTTTATACACTTTTGATTCAGTGTTCTCCAATGTTGTTTTGCTTTAGGATTTCTTATTTGTGGATGGAAATCTTTGTCATTATGTTTATCAAATTTTGAATACCTAGCCTTCAGGCATTGTGAAAAGGAATAAGAATATAACAAAAACACAATTAGTCACTCATATAAATATATACATATAAATATATATAAATATATATATATATATATATATATATATACATATATATATTTATATATTTGTATATATATATATATTTATATATATATACATATTTATATATTTGTATATATATACATATTTATATATTTGTATATATATATATATATTTATATATTTGTATATATATACATATTTATATATTTGTATATATATATATATATTTATATATTTGTATATATATACATATTTATATATTTGTATATATATATATATATATATATTTATATATTTGTATATATATATATTTATATATATATACATATTTATATATTTATATATTTGTATATATATATATATATTTATATATATATACATATTTATATATTTGTATATATATAAATATATATTTATAAACTTGTATATATATATATATGTATATATATTTGTATACAAATATATATATATTTGTATATATATATATATATTTATATACTTGTATACATATATATATATTTATATATTTGTATATATATATAGATATATTCATATATTTGTATATATATTTATTTATATATTTGTATATATATTTATTTATATATTTGTATATATATTTATATATATATATTTACATATTTATATATATATATATTTACATATTTACATTATATATATATATATATATATATATTTATATATATTCATATATTCTATATATATTTACATATATATATATTTATATATATATTTATATATATATATTAATATATATTAATATATTCTATATATATATATTTACATATATATATATTTATATATATATTTATATATATATATATTAATATATATTAATATATTCTATATATATATATATTAACATATATATATATTTATATATATATTTATATATATATTAATATATATTAATATATTCTATATATATATTTACATATATATATATTTATATATATATTTATATATATATATTAATATATATTAATATATTCTATATATATATATATTAACATATATATATATTTATATATTATTTATATATATATTAATATATATTAATATATTCTATATATATATATATTTACATATATATATATTTATATATATATTTATATATATATATATTAATAT
>NC_136488.1:30169326-30329326 GCF_053919585.1 Euprymna scolopes
GGGGAGGTTAGAGCGGTAGCCCTTGATATATCTAAGACTTTTGACAGGGTATGGCACGATGATCTTCTTAGGAAAATTAGATCATATGGAATCACTGGAAGAATTTATAATGTAATTAAATCCTTCTTAAGTAATAGAAAAATCAAAGTTGTCCTCGACGGTCGTACATTTAAACAATATGAGATAAATGCGGGAGTACCTCAGGGGTCTATCCTTTGACATCTATTATTCCTGCTATTCATAAATGACCTCCCTGATAAAATTTTTTAGGAGATGGGTATATTTGCCGATGACACCACTTTCTATAACAGATATGAGGGGAAAAATGAACCCATATCCAAGGAAATGGCTGAAACACTAGAGGATGACCTCCAATCTGTAGTGGAATGGGGACAAAAATGGATGGTCACATTCAATGCTGCTAAGACTAAGCTTGTTTCCTTCAATAACTACAAGAAACCTTCTCTACCACCAATAGCAATGGCCAAGAACACATTGCCTGAAAGTACTTCTTTTAAACTCCTCGGCCTTACGTTTACAGGGAATATGAACTGGAATAGATACATTGAGAGCATTGCCAAGGCTGCTGTAAGGAAGGTTGGCTCTCTCTACCGTGCTAGAAAACTACTTACGCCTGACAGTATCCTATACCTCTATAAGGCCACCATTCGTTCATGTATGGAGTACTGTTGTCACATCTGGGCTGGTGCATCTGCTGCTTGTCTCTCGCTCCTGGACAGGGTTCAAAAGAGAGTCGCCAACCTGATAGGTCCTGAACTGTCATCTAGGCTTCAGCCTCTGTTCCATCGATGGGATGTTGCATCCCTCTGCCTGTTCTAAAAATACTTTAATGGTGAATGCTCTGACGAACTGCAAACACTTGTACCTCCCCGACGTAACTACCCCCGACAAACCCGACAAGCTACTAAGTCTCATCCCTTTACAGTAGAGATCCCTAGGTGCAAGAAAGCCTTTTACTCCAATAGTTTCTTCCCTAGAACTGCGGGTCTTTGAAACTTCCTCCCGGGATTCTGCTTTCCTAATTGCACTGATATGCAGAAGTTCAAGTGTAATGTTAACAAACATCTTTCTACTCATCTCCCTTCATAATGACCCCGCTAATTAAGTCCCTGATTGTAGCCCCCATTCTTCAAAGTGGCACTGTGCCTTGTTTGGGGTGAAAATTGAATTAAAATAAAAAAATGATTGTTTGATAGTGGGGGAATAGTTGACTGTCCATTATTTACTACGCTGTTGTAGATTTTCCAAAAATCCCGGGTTCCTAATTTCTGTGCTTCGATGCGTTTTCTGGTGGTTGCAGAGTAATCTGTCTTAGCTGTCTCTATCACTCTCTTACAATTATTTCTAGCTTCTATAAACTTCTGTTTATTTGAGCTGGCCTTATATCGGTTGAATCTGCGGAACGGATGCTGCCTTTGACAAATGGCAGCTGCACAAGCAGAAGTAAACCATTGGGGAGAGTGGTGTTTGCTATAGAATTTCCGTGCGGGAACATGTGCTTCAATTGCAGTTTTGAACCATTCAGTGGTCTCATTTGAACACTGTTTTGTTGGAAGAGTAAAGATATTTTGCGATATATATATATATATATATATATATATATATATATATACACACACCTATACATAAACGTTGCGAGCCTTTCTCTGCTCTACCCTTATTTTCATGGCAAGAGCCTATCTGAGCTCCTATCTATGATCCCCCTGTTGCCAGTGTTTCATAAAACACTCCACTAGCTACAACCACTAGCAACAATTTTCCCCACTCTATATCTCTGCCTTAATCTAAACATAGAATCCATGAATAAAGCTTTTATCCTAGAACATCCTGCCTGCACTACCCTGTTCCAGTAGCCTGCTTCCCAGCTGACTAAAATAATGCATCCTTCAAGTCCAATGTAAACAAGTTCTTGTTGAACCGCCCTCTTAAATAATCAAATTCTACCACCTTACATTCATTAACCCTTATCCTCGAGTGGCCTTCATTCAGTGATTAGTTAGTTGGTTGGTTGGTTAGCTGGTTGTTTTTGTTTTATGGCATATCAACTCTTTTCCGGTTATTTAATGCCGGATCCAGTGATTTTAAAGAAAACTTTTTTAATAGAATAGATTTTTTTTCAAGTCGGTTTCTATTTAACCCATAATTAAGACCCTAACCGGTACTACTACTCCGGGTCAGAGTGGACCTGGGAGCAATGGCAATTAAAGCTTGGCTGCACACTCCCCAAACCCCGTAAGCTGGGTCCTCACCATCGGATATAGTTTAAGGTCATATCCAGGACCCAGTGATTAGTGGCGATTCCCTTGTGAACATATACGTGTATGTATATATATATATATATATATATATATATATATATATATAGATAAAAACATATATTATTTCATGTGTCTACATAAAATAATCCGAGGATATATATTTTATGTATCGAATTTCAGTATTGACTTCAACAGTACTCAATACGTTAGAAGAGCTAGATAGTAAATTATGAAAATACATGGCAATTAAGCTACATAAAATCTTTCGTGTTTCATCCCCAGAAGAAATCAGTCTAAAATGGACAGATTTAGTGTTAGCTGACGTTTTTATATATCTACATAGTGTTTAGGGATTCTATGCATTTTAACCTGACGATTCCGTATAGAAATGAAATATTCTGTGTTACTTAATTGCCACATATTTTCATAACATATACATATGTTACTAACATGAGGACTTGCGTTGTCCGGGATTAATTTAGAATAAAATAATGCTTCACTCTTTCATACTTTTGTTATAAGTGAAATCAACCATTTTTCAATTAAATCAATTAATTGCCTGCTCTAATTAGAATGAGACGAATATTGGCTGAAGAGAGCTTGATAAGGATACCTTAAACGGGCCTTATTATCGGGCTTGAAACCGACGGTACCAATGACCTGTGTCAACTAACAACTTTCTGTACACAAAATATAAGTACGCTCTTAAAATTTGGATTTTCCTTTTAATTGAGCACTCTGCTGGAATTCTTTTTCCAAAAAAAACTAATCATATATATATATATATATATATATATATATAGTTTTCAACAGGCTATTTCGCCATATCGTAACTCTTTAGTGTAGCTAGAAATGCAAGTGGTTAATGTTGAGATTGAAATCTAATATTTTGTTTGACAGAGATTCAATCTACTGCTCAATTGGTACAAATTATGAAGAAAGGAAATCTTACTGTTTATATATACAATATTGATGACTGTCAAAAAATTCTCTATTCGTTTTATACAGAACTTTGTATTATTGTTATCCCCATTGAACTCATCTGGTAACTCTGCGTGTCATGCTAAAGACCACATCACGCTAGGAAAATTGGTTGCAAAGATAGATTACTTTGCCGCTTATATGGACAACTAGGCGAATAAATATTATTCATCTAGTTGCTCACATAAGCGCGAGCCATTTCTCATGTGGGGGGCAAGGTAACAATGCCAAAAGCATTCAACCAGTTATGACAGTGGGAGAATTAAAGATAAAAAAGGAGGAATGCCAGACCGATTCGCTGAACCAATCCAAATTAATGGACTGATTCAAATAAGTTAGTTTGGCGAAAGAATGCTCAGTGTGACTCGGACAGAGCAAGTAATAGCACTTTATTTGGCAGCCGACTTTCATTAGAATAATTGGCTTTAATCAGTCCATTAATTTGGGATTGGTTCAGCGAATTTGTCTCGAATTCTCTCTTTTCTGTTATGTATATACATTAGCAGGGTTATTTGACGTTGCTGGGTAAGAGTGAGAGATAGCACCAGGTGCAAGACCATATTAAGGAGAGTTTTCTTTTAACAGCAAACTTGATATTAGCTTATCCACTGAACTGATGGAAAGAATATAAGTACATCCAGGTTTTTCCTCCTGCAATATTGTGATTGGCTGGTAGAGACATTTGGTTCTGACATTGAAAGATACACAAGCCTCACACTAGGAATGCCTACTTCTTCTACGATTCCCGTTCTATACTGCAACATACCAAGACTGTTCAGCTACTTCAACAATATATATCCCTTTCCCAGGATCATATCATCAACTGTTAAGTGTTGAATCATTATGTTGAACAATGATGGTCGTAGTAAATCAAATCGGCGAAGAATCCATGCAGTAACGATCTCGAATATTGAGTAATTCTTTAGAACAAAGATGGCGGTGAAGAATCAATGTAGTCCGGTTCAGCAGTGGTTCAGTCGTTTCAAGATGGAGACTGGCAGCGAACTAACTAGCATCCAAAATTAGATATTTTTATAACGAGGTCGGAGGTTTCTCATTGGTTGATTGTCCTAACACATAGTTATAAATAAGATCATCCAAATCATTATTGTCATACCCTCATTACAAATCAAACAAATTTTGCCACTAATACTTAGGAATAAGTTAATTTCATTGTGAAACATGTCAGAAATGTGTCATTAGCTGCTTTGAAGGGAAGCTAGAGATGCAGAATGACTTCCATTATGTTTACATGAAAATTGTACATGTGAATATTCTTATATTTATGGTACATTCCCTAGCATGTCTTGGTTTTTAAGGGCAGACGTGCACACAGTCAAAGAAATGTTCTTTAAGCTTCTGGGGCTGACCTTCACTCGTGATTTGAAATGGAACACATACATCAAATCTGTTGCCAAGATTGCTGGAAAAATGGTTCGATCACTCTACCACTCCAGTAAGTATCTCACTGATGATGCAATCCTCTATCTGTATAAGCGCCAGGTATGCCCTTAAATGGAATACTGTTGCCACATCTGGGCAGGACCTGCTTGGCGCACCCTATCCAGCCTTGATGGTGTTCAAAACCAGCTTTGAAACCTAATAGGTGATGCCTTTTTCTCTTTCCATGAACCTCTTTTCCACAAACGAGACATTATAAGCTTGTTTCTGCTCTTTTGTTATTTTCATGGCGAGTCCTCCACTGAACTTCAATCTGTGGTTCCCCCTTGCCAAATTTTCACAAAAAACACTCAATAAATTACAACCACTATAAATGATTTCACCGACTATCTCTGCCTAAATCTAAACACAGATTCCATGAACAAAGCTTCTTTCCCAGAACTGCTTGCCTATGGAATAGTGTTCTGCTGTCCTGTTTCCCGGTTGAATACAACAGGGAGCCTTCAAATCCAATGTAAACAAGTTCTTGTTGATCCGTCCCCATAAATAATCAAATTCTACCCAATTTACACCATTAATGATTACTACACTACCACCTTACATTCATTAACCCTTATCCTCGTGTGGCCTTCGGGCCTTGATAAGTGGTGACTTCCAAGTATATATATATATATATATATATATACTAGCATGGTTATCTGGCATAGCCCATGGCAAAACTGTAACATAACTTCTGTTCATCTTCTCACATCCTACTCGGTTTTGTCCCTTGCTCTCATACAGTTTTCCTTCATTGCCCATTTCTGTCTTTTATACACACAACTCAAATCAAGAAAAATAACTCGGAGCAACTTCCCTGAAAATCAAATATGCAACGAATAAATGCTACCAAAGGCAATACTCTTCTACCAAACTGGATAAATTTGTGTTTGCACTTATCTTAAAGCGTGTTCTTAGTTAAAAATAAACTAAGTGTCTACTCCTTAGCTAAAATAAAAATATGACTGCCTCATAAGATAATTGATAACCACTGAAAATCGAAAATTAAATAAATGTTTGTAGAAAGACATCAAATAAATGTTAAAGGAGTGAAAATGTTAGGTTCTACAAGAATTTTGTTTGTCTATTTTTTGAGCGGTTAGACAAGAGTAAAAAGTTAGAATGGGTCATAAATGATTAAATTTATGTGCAAAACTGCTTTCCTACTCAAAATTCTATACTAATTGTTTTTTTTTCCTTCACATAACCATTTAAACAAAGTAGAATCTCACTTTAAGTAGTGATTCAGCTAAAGGGATTAATCTGTTATTATTACTATTATTATTATTATTATTATTATTATTATTATTATTTGTATTCTTTTTTTTTGCAGTAAGGCAAATAAACCCAATAACCCACCAAATCTTTATGATTGCGAGAAAAATATAAAGATTTCTCCATAGAGGAAAGATAGTGAATAATGAATACAGACGCCTCCAAATTAAAATTAGTTCTTAAAATAATGACATTATCATATAGAAACTTATTCTTGACATGAGACGAACTTTGTTAACTATTCTGTTCCCACACTGTTTCCTTATTTTGCATATCAATCGTCGATTGTTTAATTGTTTCGGAAAATTTCAACTAGCATTAATGACAAGCAAATGCAAATGAGGTTTGTTTTAAAGAAAAACAAATCTTGTCACACAATTTTTAATCAAATATCAGAAAAAAAACATTATAGAAAAATATTTAGAAATATCTATTCTTGTAATATACGCCCCCCTCCCATGTGTATTTTTATATTTTGCAAAATGTATGCGGACATTACACGAGGCGTTTATTTGAAAATTTTTAAGAAGCATCAAATCTGTAATTAAATGTCTTGAAATTTTAAAAGAATCGGTATTGTATCGGAAGTGGGAATAATTTTAGAAAACATCAACATTATATATATATATATATATATATAATATATATATATATATATATATATAAAGCTGAATGTCTGTGTGTGTATGTGTGTGTCTGGTCACGAATAGGCTCCTATATGGTTGACTATTTTAAAAAACTGATTACATATAATGATAGATGTATCGAGACACAGGAATGGGTATGTTTGATCTGGCAGAACGGTGATTCATTAAAATTGTGGGGTCTGCGTTCGCGCCTGATCCACAAAATATGAAAATAAAAAATTTAAAAATTAAAAAAAAAAAAAACGTTTGCCAGTGTTTTTTATATAGATGTACATAAGAATACTTTGATAAGTATGTTTTAACTTAAATAGGGATGGTATGATAAAATTGTTGGGTCTGTGTTTGCGCCTGGCCTCCATAGAATGGAAATAGGCACAAACTTTAATAAGGACTTTTCATATCTATATGTGTAAGTATACTTTGATAATTATGTTTCTGTTTGAAGAAATATGGTATAATAAAATTATGGGGTGTTCGTTCGCACCTGACCTCCATAGAATGGAAATATGTCACAAAGTTTAACAAGGTTTTTTTAATATAGATCCATAGAATATTGTGATAAGTGTTTCAGTGTGAACAGGTATGGTATAATAAATTATGGGGTTTATCTATTTTATCTTTACTTTCATCATATTTTGCTTTGGTTTTGATACCCCCAGATTCAATCCAAATTTACAACCCTTCCTTTTCATAACCTATCATACTTTCATAAATCAGAGTCCATTTTCTGTAGGCTGTTTTGTAACCCAGTCAACGACGAGTACTTTTGCTAGTATATATATATATATATATATATATATATATATATATATAGGGTGGAACGATAAATTTGTCACCCTAAAGAAAACAATACTACAGCTTTATTTTCAAACTTTTATTGAAAAAAATCAATTCAGGTAACTTGATTATGTAGTAGAACTGATATCTATTCAATATAGCCACCTTCAACCTCAATCATCGCCTCGATACAAGTACAGAACTGCAAGCATGCCTTTTTCACAAGCGCTGGTGGAAGCTCAGTGAATACTTAGCGAATGGTAGCGATCAGGCTGGCTTTGGTGTTGTGGGAGGTAATGTTGGTGATGTTCTCAACATGTGACCAAACAAATAGTCTAGCGGGTTTAGGTCAAGGATAGAAGGAAACCAGTGAGAAAAGGGTACAAAGTCATAGCACGACTTCTAAAGCAAAGCCTGGGTGTCTTTGGACCAAATCCTATTGCCACAGATATGGTTTGCCAGCAGCCACCTGATTGCACCAGGGGATCACCACACTCTTCGGTACATCCAGATACACTTTGGTGTTCACTTTCAAGATGACTTTGAGAATATGATGTGGAATTCACTTCAAACCACACCAAAGACCATAACCGTGATCAGAAATTTCGTGTTACTTTCAGACTTGAGGGAAGCTCCTATCACTCTTGGGATTTGTACACAACTGACCAATTAGTATATGGTTTGCAACAAAAGAAGAAAACCGGTTTTCATGAAACGGAAATGGAATCATGTATTTTCTAGGGTGAAAATTTTATTGTTCCATTACTGTTTTCATGTCAATTAAAGATTAATGATACTAAACCTTATATCTTGAATATTTATTCCAATATTGTTCCAAATTAACTACATGATTTTGATTCTAGAAAATATCTAATATTTAAGGCTTAAGCTTAAGGGGTCTCAAAATACAATTGAAATCCAGGGAATCTTAAATAATTGGGTTTTAATGACTATTGATCAAATTTCATGCAAATCATAAATATTTGACTTTTCAAATGGGTTATAGTGCCAATACTATACCACCTAGAAACCGTTTAAATAATCGAAAGAAATTGAAATTTGGGGAATATTTTTAAACGATGTCTAATATCTGTTAAAATGTTCACAAAGCCGAGGTATCTGAATTTTGAGAAACAGATTCATGTTTGGAAGAATCTTGGAAAGTAATGGCAACAACCGAATCAATCATGTTGGTTTATATAGTTTTACTTTGAAGATCCTTTGGTTAAATATGAAATGGTCGGGGTAGATTCCAATTGTAAGAATAGACTTACAGGGTCTAGCTTGTCTCTGACCTATCATATTCATGGCAAGTGTTCATTTGAGCTCCAATCTATAGTCCCTTTTGCCAAACTTTCACCAAAAACACTCGTCTACCTGAAACCACTATCAATAATTTCCCTCACTCTTTATCTGTGTGTAAACCTAAATGTAGATTCCATGAACAAAGTTTCTTTCTTAGAACTGCACGCCTGTGGAACTGTTTTGTGTCCCTGCTTTCCAACTGACTACAATATGGTTGTCTTGAAGTCTAATATAAACAAATTATTGATGAACCGTCCCCTTAAGTAACTGAATTTATTAAATTTCCACTACTAATGATTACTACGCTATTATACCAATGACTACCGTACACTTATTAACCCTTATCCTCGAGTGGGCTCCTGGCTATGAGAAGAGAGGACTCCTTTGTAAAAGAAAAAAAAAGTTATGCCGACACACACAGGAATATATATTTATTAAAATAGATAAATCCATAACAATTCAAGAAGATAGATTGTCAGTTTGTCTAACTCAAGTTCATGTAGGTTATATTTTATCTTCATTAAAGTTGGGGTGGGAGTGTAGACTTGATAAATTCTTCAAACGCCAAACAGCATTAAGGATTAAAGCAATTCCTTCAAGCTGTTTTTTTTTTCGAGAAAGTCTTGTCAAAATGTTGAAATAAAAGTAAACTAAAAAGTTATTGATGCTAGGCAAGAACTTATCGTGACTCACCATTCAAAAGCTACCTAGCCAAACAGCAACCCTCTACCACCCATATCCCACCACTCTTGTTTTTCCTAAACAGTTTTACCCTTTAAGACTGCTGAAGATGGAGGTGGTAATGGGGCAGCAAAAATATGGGAGTGACGAGTGTCCTTTTGCTGAACGCAATAATAAGATAACCATCTCATGTCATGTTTGTCATCTCCCGTTTATTCTGTCTGTCAGCTTGAAAAACTTCAACTTCAATTTTTGATCTCATTTTATCAATGGGGGGAGGGGGCTGAGTTGTTTAAAAGGAACAAAAATTTAGTTTCTTTCATTGAATCTTTCATATGAAACACACAATATATAACTGAAGATGGAAAACCAACAAAAAGAAAGTTTGGTTGGCTTAATTTTACGGCATATCAACCTTCATATTATTTAATGCTGAATCCCATACTTTTGAAAAAAAAAAAAAAAGGTTTTATGCTTCAAGTTTTTTGTTTGCAAATATTTATTCGTTTATTTTTTTTGTTTGATTATTTTGTTTTATGGTATATTGACCCTTTGCAGGTTATTTTTAATGCCGAATGTATTAATTTTAGCAGAAAAAGGTTTTATACTTCTTTATATCTTCAAATGTTTATTCATGGTGTTCATTTTACTTATTTTGTAAAGGAACGTTTTTATTTTGTTTTTTTTTTAGTTGGTTGGTTGTTTCTATTTTACGGCATATCAACCCGTTTCAGATTATTTAATGCCGAATCCAGTGATTTTGAAGAAAAATTTTTTAATAGAATTTTTTTTTAAAATCGGTTTCTATTTAACCCATAGGTGGGGCCTTAACAGGTACTACCACTCCAGATCAGAGTGGACCTGGGAGCAATAGCAAGTAAAGGGTGGTTCCACACTCCCCAAAGCCTGCAAGCTGGGGTCTCATCATCGGATATAGTTTAAGGTCATATCCAGGACCTATTTTTGTCTTTGACTTTGTAGAACATGATTGAGTTTTACAAATAGCAAGAAAAAAAAAAGCAAAAAAAAAAACATGACATCAATGTTTTGTTCATTCTAGGTCAAGAAATCATTATTTTCAGGCAGCCTGATCTGATAACACCGGGACAAAAGCAAAGAAAATATAGTGTCGTAAGCATAATGACAAAAATACAAAGTAGTGACCTATATTTAATCCCGAGCAACGTCTGGTCTTCCTGCTTGTATAATTTGAAATTTTTCAAAGATGTGTTCATTAAAAGTCCAAATTGATTATTAATTAAAGGCTAGATCCTATAAAAGGTATAAATATCATGGAGAAATCTATAGAAAAAAAGAGAACTTACATGAGTTAAGTCAGTGTCCCCATTTAAATGTATTCAGTCATTTAATTAAGGTTTTAATCTGATGTAAAATGCGAGGTAAAAATGTTTAGTAGGAATTTCATACTACTTTCGGTAACTCCTTTAAAATAAATAAGATGAACGCCTCTCTTAACACAATCTAAATAATTATAGTATATTTTATACCAAATTTCATGTTCCTTTGTCTATTAGGTGTAAAGTAGTAATGAAACGCAGTTATTAAGTCATTAAAAATGAAATATTCGATATAAAACTTACACTTTATTTCGCAATCTCACAAGCAAAAAGAAAAATGTTTAATCAAAATAGATATCCAATTCACCTATGAATTTCTGCCATCTTATTAGCAGCTTATTTATACCACCAACAAACAATTGTGGACAGCAAAGAACATTAAAATCACTGAAAAATGTTTTTGCCTGTTATTTGTATGCAAAGCTGTTTTCTTTGTAAAAGTTTTCTAATGCTTAGAAAAAATGGTAATCAGTTGGCGCTAAATCTAGTGAATAAGGTGGATGAGATATTTTATAATGTTCATTGTTGCATTTTTTATTAATGTCCTTTGTGCGGTTGAGCGTTGTCTTACAAGAGGATTGACTATCCCTTGTTCACTAACCTCTGTTTATGTGCATTTTCTCATCATTTCATTTAATTCATTGATGTATAAATCCGGTGATATTGCTGTACCAAGCCTCATGAAGCTGTGATGAGGACCACTAAACCAAAACAAAGCCATGAACTTCTTTTATACGGAACTCCGGTTTTGAAGCATGTTTAAGACTTTATTGTTATGAAACCATCTTGCTGAATGTGTGGCATTGTTGAAAATAGTTCATTTCTCGTCGCATGTAGCAATATGGGGTAGAAATGGTTTTGTTTTCTGCCGGAACAAGTTTCAAGACGACATGTCATTTGAAGTTATTTTAATTCATGTGTTACCCACTTGCCTCCCTTCTTTACTGTTACTATCTATTTCAGATAATCCAACACAGCAGTAACATTAAATTTCTCTACTAAAACATGCATTGTTCTAGTCGATATGTCAACGACTTTTTTCAACCCATCATTATTGACCTTTTTGCGGGCCTACTATGGGATTGATTTCCCAAACTGAAATCACCTGATCGAAACCTCTCAAACCATCGGCGCATAGTTCGCTCGTTCGCCACATCATCACCAAATACTTCATAAATGTTTCTAGCTGCCCGAGAATCATTTAGCTCAGGAATGTTTTATGTTTTCATGAGTTCCAAGATATTAATTTGAAATCTCTAAATCACAAAATTATATGTTCCTATTTACAATGCCTCCCCAAGGGACAGAGTTAGACACCAGGGTCGTTTTTAAATGTGGAGAAAAGGAACAAATACGAAAATTGTCTCAGTCGTGAAGGATTTCTCCTCCACTGACAGAGAACAAGAAATTGAAGTGTAGATCTGAAGAACAGATACTACATGTTACCCTGGACTTCATCTCTAAGATAATAAAGTTAACGTCATATGGTATTACATTACGAAGCAACAATAAAAAAAGGTGAAGAAAAATTCTTGTACATGCACGTCATTTCGCTTGTGCTTCCTCTCCTTGAGAGCAGTTAAGCGGCTCTCTTAAAAAATCTTTGTTCCCTCAGCCACGGATCGTTTCTAAGTGGCTCTGTACTTGACATGCTGTAATATAGAGAGATCTTGAAACGACACCAAACTGGGATATGATGTATTCCCATGGGTGTGCCATATATTCTATATATATATACACGTGTATATAACGAGTGTCATTGAATGTGCGTCTGTTCTCCATACATGTATTTACGTGTGATCACCTAGTTTCCAAAATGTTACAAAGCAACTTATCAGGTGTTTGTTCGTATATAACAACAAACAAGGGACAGAATAAGCACCTTTCTCTTCTGTCAGACAATGGAAGACATACCTTCACAAAAGAGACGAATACCATTCTATGAGGTTACAACATCTGGCCAATTTGGAAACACATTCGGTCTATCTTTAATCATTTTGGATGGAAAGCTGTAACAAAAATTCTACCACGAACAACAGACCTCCGGTTTGTTTCGGCAGCCTTTATTCCAGAATGTTGTTCCCATCTTGGAAAGGTTGAACGCTGATACAATCGTGTCTACATTTTAATTCTCGGTTTTGACCATTCTGGGTACCATCTCGCCTGTCGACCGTCTCTCCCGGCTGCCCGTTACAGACTACTCCTAACTTTCTAACGTGTCTTTAAATTCGTTACGTCATATATTTACGTAACCAAAGCTCTTTGTCTGATCTTTTGTCACGTATTTGTGTTTATTAAAACCAAACATTCGAATCCTATTTTATTAAACATTCTTCTAATCATTTTATTATTTTACGTTTCTGACTTAATTATTTCTATATTAAATTCCATTCCTATTTCAAAACATTCTTCGTTATCAAACACTTTATTATTTCCATAACATTACCACCAGTTCATTTGTCGGTCACTTACCTCTCTCTTCTAGACATCCGACGTTGCCCGGTCATAATATAATAAATACACGCTCACAAATTGGAGTCAACACTGCACTTCTTGAAGTTGGCTTTAAGAGATTGTGGCGCTTTTTCTACTCATCCTGACAACAATTTCGTTTTCTATGTTCGTCATAGAATATTTGTTTTGACAGTAGAGTCCGACATCCTGACAATGTGACCATTTCATATCGGTTGGCTTTTGATGATGAAGTCTTCAATGTTAGTGATTTAAGCCTCCCACATCGCATTGATGTTAGTGATGTTGTTTTTGTTGTTCAGCAAGATTCATTCATTCATTTCGTATTATTGTTGGCATTTGTTTCCCTTGATATCTTTCTAGTTTGAATTCTTTTTAGAAAGATATCGGGTACTTAGGGGAGGGACTATGTGAAGGTTGCCAACATCATAAATGAAAGTGTTTAGGTAGAATAAACTGAATTCAAACTTGACACACCCAGATCGTCAGTTCATATTGTCAACCCTCTAGCCACCATCAAACCCTGCTTTTATTGGTGCGATAGTCTCATTAGTGGATGCGCAAAATGCCCCAAAAGTAATGCTGATGGAATTTCTCCAGAGCGATTAGGTGGCCACAAGATGTCGTCCAGGTTTACAATAATATTACAATAACAATGTAAATATTTCCTTGAACAAAAGATAATGTTTTAAGAACGTTCTAGAATACTTAGAAATAGTATCTAGTTAATTGTCATGTCACAGTAATAAACATATCCAAAAATTATGAAAACGATAAGGTAGAATTATATTAATATTAATTATGAATGAAAAGAGTTTTCAAAGTCAGTTAGTGAAAATTATGGTTTGCAAAATTGGCCTAAAATATTTCAAGTGTTCAGAAAATATTTACCTCTTCTCTTACGATTCGAACTCTTTGGTTTCTATTTTTGCAAAACTCAATTTTCGCTTACTGTCCTCGAAAACTAGTTTCCTTAATAATATATTTTCTACCATATCGCTTTCCGTAATTTTTTAATATGTTCATTACTGAGACAACAATTAAGTAGATGCCATTGAGTTTGCTTGGAATTCAATGTTTTGATTTTCAAATTTCGCTATTATAATGAAGAAATGCTGAGAGATATTGTATTTGTTAAGTATTAATTAAATAATCACTTAACTTAAACGCACCAAATAGATGGAGTCAGGTTAGTAAAAAAGAAAAGATGATTTTATCTGTAGTGCGTCACATGACTCTTCAAGAATATAAATGACAATTCTTCGTCTGAACATTGCTTTGCAAGACTCAAAGAGTTTGGAGAATACAAAAAAAAACGAAAAAAAAAAAACTGTACAATTAACAACTATTTGTGAAGATAATTCAAAAAGACTCGTTTCTTGAAACAATGAAAGCAAATTTGTAATTTGAATTCTGAAAAAGAAAACTTCTGAGGATAAAGTTCCGTTTGAAGTTTTTCTAATTATTGAACTCAGAGAGAAAATATCTGATTTCTATCCAAGCGGTGACCAGAAAAAGAAACGTACCGTATGCATAAGATACTATCTTCAAAAGGTGACGGAATAATGTCTGGAATATATGAACTGATATCCGTATATATCTTTAATTAGGAGAACACTAACATAGTTTGTCGTACATATATTGGTTTTCCTTTTTTGCGGAAGGGGGAGAGGAGTGAAGGGCAATGTTTATGTTACGTATGTAATAGAGCACGGACGTACGTATGGCAGCTGTATGCAAATGCCGAGCCTTGTGCGAAGTGACGTCACAGTAAGGAAAAAAGACTATAAAAAAACGTTTGCACAGGCTGTAGAGCACGTTAGAAAAGACGATCATGTTAGAGACGTGCACGTGCTTAACGAGAAGTCACACGGGATGGAAGAATGAGGAATAAAGATATTATCTAAGAACCTGAAACAAAAGTTGAAGTTCTTTCCTTTTTTCTATTCACTGTGTCCTTTGCGACTGAGTCTACAATGTGTGGGTCCACAGTGTCTACATGTTAACACGTGCATCAATGTGCATAACGTTACACGTAGATGGTTCAAAATCAAGAGTTTAAAGATTTTTTCTTACTTGAGCTTGAACACCAATTTCTCATCATCCACTTGATTTTATTTCATTTGTTTCATGGCATATCGACCGGTTTTGAATTTTTTCACGACAAAACATTACTTTAAACAGTTTAGGGCAATTGCTCTTGACATATCAAAGGCCTTTGATAGGGTATGGCATAAAGGTCTACTTCACAAGATCTCCAGCTATAGTATAGCTAGAAATGTCTTTTCAATTATTAAATCATTTCTCTCTGATAGGTTCATGAGAGTAGTAGTTGATGGGCAGAAATCTGAAGCTCATAGTATTAATTCCGGAGTCCCTCAAAGGTTCATCCTGGGTCCAACACTCTTCCTGATCTATATTAATGATCTTCCAAATCACATCCTTAGATCATTCATTGACATTTTTGCTGACGATACTACTATCTATCGCAGCCAATCAAAGGCCGTAAACGACCAAGTTCTCTCTGATTCACTCTCCTCTGATACAATGGGGAAAAAGTGGCTGGTTACTTTTAATGCATCTAAAACGAAGCTTCTATCTTTACATCATCAACGTTCTGTTCTCCATCTGACATCAATTGAAATGAATAGCTCCCGTCTTGGGGAGGCTCCATGTTTTGACAATTTTCTGGGATTGACCTTTACTCCTAATCTAAAATGGAATACGTACATCAAATCCGTTGCCAAGGTCGCTGGAAAAATGATGGGATTCTTCTATCGATCCAATAGATATCTACCTGCTGATGCAATTCTCTACCTAGATAAGAGCCAGATACGTCCAAGGATGGAGTATTGCTGTCACATTTGGGCAGGAGCTGCTAGGAAGACCTTATCCTGCCTTGACAGAGTTCAGAATAGACTTCATAGCCTAGTGGGGGATGCCCTTTTCTCTTCTCTGCAACCTCTTTCTTACAGAAGAAACGTTGTGAGCCTGTGTCCGTTTTATCGTTATTTTCATGGCAAGTGCTCGTCTGAGCTCCAATCTATGGTTCCCCCCTTACAAAACATTCTTGAGAAACATTGTAAACACTATCAATAATTTCCCCCACTCTTTATCTGTGCCTAAACCTAAATGTAGATTCCATGAACAAAGCTTTTTTCTTAGAACTGCCCACCTGTGGAACTCTCTTCCATTTACCTGCTTTCCAGCTGACTACAATATGGCCGCCTTCAAGTCTAATGCAAACAAATTCTTGATGAACTGTTCCCCTTATGTAATCCAATTTACCAAATTTACACTTCTAACAGTTATTGATATTGTCCTTTTGACCAATGTACGATCTTTAACCCGTATCCTCGAGTGGCCGCTGGGCCTTAACAAGTGGTGATTCCTTTGTAAAAAATATACTGTTAATTAATTACAACTTACTATTTTACACATAACTGAGATAAATTCTTAGTTCGTAACTTTCCCAGCTCTATTATCGTATAAACATAATTATGGATACATACGTTGTTTTTTTTGGGGGGAGGGGAGTGTAATGTTTTATGTTAAGTATACAGTTTAAAACTAATCAGGAGTTAAAATTTTTTTCTTACCTAAGCTTGAACACTAATTTCTCATACACTTGAGTTTTTATGGTACAAGAACGATCTACAGTGATAAAGCGACTAATATATACATACATATATATATGTATGTGTGTATGTTTATAACAATTTATTATGTTTATAGCAGTTCTTTTTCTGTGTCTCATCTAGTGGCCAGTACTTTCTATCCCGCCATGCATATCGACCTGCTTTGGATTAACAAAATTTTTTCCAAAATTCCAAAGAAATGTAAATTTGGGAAATATTTATAAATTGAGTTCTAATAACTTATTATAATCTCACATAATTCAGACATAAAGTTAGATTAAAATATAGTCCATATTATCCACCTAGGATTTGTTTTCTAAAATTCATAATGATTGGTTCATTAGTTCAGGAATTTATCCTGCACACTCACATATATAAGGTATGTTGCCTGTGTGTCTGTGAGTATAGATTCGTTCCCTATGGACTCAGAAACGGCTGGCTCGATACTTTGGAAATTTCAGACAAATGTATTTCATGTGTCTGGGTGTGTTCTTGGATAGGCTTTATATCGGAATGCCTAAGATAAATATCGAAAATTGATAATAGGAACAATATCATTTTGACCAAAATTAACAATCTCACGCAGGGTAACATCACAAGAACATTTGAGAACTTTTATCACCAGACGAACAGAAGGGTTCTACATATAAAATCAACAGTAGGTCATTTGATAAGACAGGGGTGCGTTCAAAATTAATGCTTTGTTTAGAGCACAATCGAACCATGATATTTGACTTTTGCATTTAAACTTGGCATTATATGAAAATAATATTAGAAAATCAACAGTAGGTTCTCTCCTGTGCAATGGAGACTGCTGTGTATTGTGGACTAAATGCGGAGAGGCATATAAAGCTTCCTCAATTAGAGCAGGCAATGAATCTATTTGAATATTGTCATGGACGGGTCTCAGAAGCATTTTGAATATTGTCATGGACGTGCGTCAGAAGCATAGATGCGTCATTGAATTTCTGGCACAAGGGCATTGAGAATGGCGGTAACTACATAAAAACCATACGTTCATTTTAATGGTATAATTCCTGGCTTTATAGCTCTCCAAATTTTGGAGTAAAAAAACAAAAGAAAACTTTACTTTTGGAATATCCTCATAATATATAAGTACAAATTTGGAATTAAATTATTTAATAAAGAAAGGTAGTTTACTTGAAGTATCGTTGGAAAATAGATATGGAAAATATAAGAAGGCTACAGCAATGCAGGGAACCGGCTGTTGTATTGGCGTGACGTTTGAACAAAAGTGGACAAACGACAGAAAATCTTATGTTTTTTGTTTTTTATAACTTCGTATATCCATTTAATTTTCAAGATAATCACAATACAAATCAGTAAACATAGACTTACTGTGTGATATAACTAAGATGGTGGAGGTCTTAACATTTCGAGAATATCATCTCTTTTTCAGAAGAAAAGGGACCAAAGAATGTCCTGAAGAACATTGAAATGCCATAAAGCAAAAATGGCTGTAGGAACGGGTCAGCTGTAAAGCAGAAAAGCTGTATTTATTATCATCGTTATCACTACAGACATTTTCCTTTTCATATTTATTTATTTAATCGATTTTTATATAATATCTCTTATCTATTTGTTGATTTATTATTTGGTTTAATTTTTTGTTTAATTTTATCAGTTAATATTTAAATTATGACCGTAAGTAAGTGGTGCTATGAATTTATAATGGAGACAATATTTAATGCAAAACTTACTCAGTTTTTATATAAGGTTGTGTGTATCTATAAAGTCAACTGATCTTAATATATATATATATATATATATATATATATATATATATATATATATATATATATATATATATATATGACTGGATATGGCACGATGATCTTCTCATGAAAATCAGATTCTATGGTATTACTATTTATTAATTAAATCTTTCTTGAATAAGAGAAGAATCTAGGTTGCCTCGATTGTCGTACATCAAAACAAAATGATATAAATGCAGGTGTACCTCAAGATTCGATCCTTGGACTTTTATTATTCCTGATATTCATAAATTACTTCCCTGATAAAATTGTGTCTGAACAGGGCATATTTGCTGATGATACCAGGCTCTATAACGGGCATGAGGAGAAAATGAATGAACACATATCAAAGGCAATGGCAGAAGGAAGACCTCCAGTCCGTAGTGGAACGGGAACAAAAATGGATGGTCACATTCAATGCTGCCAAGACTATGTTCATTTAATAATTACAAAAAACCTTCTCAAGCACCAATAGCTGTGGCTAAAGATACATTACCTGAAAGTACTTATTTCAAACTCCTCGGCTTAACGTTCACAGGGAAGATGAGTTGGAACAGATACATCAAGAGCATTACAATGGCTGCTGCAAAGAAGGTGGGCTCTCTCTACTCTGCTAGAAAGTTACTTACGCCTGAAAGTATCCTGTACTCCTGCAAAGCCACCATTCGCCTATGTATGGAGTATTGTTGTTACATTTGGGCTGGTGCATTTGCTACTAGTCTCACCCCTGGGTTCAAAGAGAGTCATCAACCTAATAGGTCCCGAACTGTTATCTAAATTTCAACCTGTCCCATCGACGAAATGTTGCATCCCTCTACCTGTTTTACAAGTATTTTAATGGTGGATGCTCCAACGAACTACAAGCACTTGTACCACCTCAACAAAAATACCCCTGACAAAACCGACAAGCAGCGAAATCCCACCCCTACACAGTAGAAATCCACAGATGTCATAAAAACTTCTCCAGAACTGCTAGACTTTGAAATTCCCTTCCGGGTTCCTGTTTCCCTGACTGTAGTCACATGCAGAAGTTCAAGTGTAATGTAAACAGACATCTTGCTGCTCAACTCCCTACATAGTATCACTGCAACTTATGTCTCAGATAGTAGTCCCCTACATCAAAATAGCACTGTGGCTTGTTTGGGGTGAAAGTTAAAAAAAGAAGAAAAACAAGAAAAAGAAAAAAAAGAAAGATGAAGACTGTTAAGTTTATTCCTTTAATAATGGTATCAAATTCTGCAAGAATAATATGTTGGGAGTTCTTTTCTTGACGTAACCAACATGTCTCCATCATATACCAACAACACGCTGGTACAAATACAATTATGTTGTTTTCTTTATGTTCCATATTCAGTTGAGCTTCATGGCCAGTTCCATATATTTACTCTGTTATTTTTCTATTTCTTTCACCCGTCTAGCTGAATTCACTGTCAAAAATTTCCCCCACTCTATATCTGTGCCTAAATCAAAACGTGGATTCCATGAACAAAGCTTCTTTCTTAGGACTGCACGCCTGTGAAACTCTGTTCCGTCTGCCTGCTTCCCACTGGACTACAACTTGGATGTGTTCAAGTCCAACGTTAACAAATTCCTAATGAACCGCCCCCGTAAGTAAACACTTCATCAAGTCTCCACACTAACGTAATGTACTTGCAATAACCTTTATCCCTGAGTGGCTCCCGGGCCTTGATAAGTGGTGATCACTGTGTAAAAAAAAGAAAAAAGAAAGCTTCATCTTGGAAACCGCTGGGATGGCAAAATCTATTAAACAGGGTGATCAATATCATCTAACGATTTGAGTTGGTTACCATGTTCCAAAAGTTTTAAAATATTACGGCTGTTTTCATCGGTGTGTACGTTCTCAATCTTCCCTTTGTTTCAAATAAGTAAATTAGCCTAATTACCCAAAATGAACGGCATCAAAGACTAAATCTCTCCTCACTCGAGCAGGAAAGGTGTGAGGCAACCTGATTCTGCCATACAACATCGTCAACAGGAAGTTTTCCTCCCAAAATCAAGTCATAGTCTCTATCATCCGCTGAAAATATGACTTACTGTCTTTTGTTATTTTTGCTAATAAAATTGAGTAGTTGATTGGATATAGTCTTTGAATTGTACAAGATTCAATCTTATAATTTCAAAGTAAACTGCTTGACAATGCTAAATCTTATATAGCTAATGTTATCTACATACTTTTGTAAAAAAAATGTTTACAGGAAAAAGATAATGGAATGGATATCAAGTTCTAATCCACATTGAATTTAAAATCGAAATCAATCATGAAGATAAAAGAAGTCTTATTAGGAGTGTACCGTTATACACAGGTGAACATGTGGACATTTTCACAAGGAAACAAAACCAAAGAAAGAATTAAACTAGTTTTTTTTTTTCAGTGGAAAAGTAGACATTTATTTAAGGTACTTCCAGAATAACGCCTCGTCTCTTGTCCAAAAGACTTGTACTCCTATGTGCTTAACAAGACTCTGTCGTGTCGAACACATGGTACTCTGTCTTTGTCCGACCATGTTGCTTTCAGCCCAAATTTGTAATAGGTCTAGCTGTCCTTCTCGGCATAGTTTCCCTTTTTTTTAATATTTTTTCTTTCCTTTTTCCTCGTTGTGACACCTCGCATACAGCTCGGTCATTTGCATACAGTTGTTATTGCTGCCGCTGTCAATACGCGTGTCCAGACAGTAATTTTTGGAGTAATTTAAGATATCCGTTGAAGTAAAATATTTAACAGAAGTGATGAATAAGTGATTCTTGGTTTTTATTAAGAAAATGGGTCGCTGTATTCAGATGTTGTTGCTTCAAAGATATGTGTGTTCGTTTTTTGTTCTAAGATAGCTGTCGATAATGTGATCAACTTTTCTTCTTTCTTGTTTATATGAATCTTGAGCTATCATAAGGTCCACAGTAATAGTCTTTTAACCCCTCTTTGGCATGATCACAAGGTTGGAGGCCAGTTTTACAGAGATCAGTGTGCAGATCGTCTGCCAATCACATCATCGGCTTTATTTTTGTTCGCTTTTCAACAATTTCTAATGTAAAAGCAATCGTTACAACAGTATCATCGTCAACCCTCAGCACATGTCGAAACAATCTGAACCACGGCTTCCTCATCTTGATTGGTGATATAGTCATTCCGAATGTTGTTGAACAGTGTAACTGCTATAACCTATCGGAGAATTTTTGTTTTCGTAACAGCAAATATTCATTCCGCTATTTTCATTATTGGTGAGTACTCAGAGCTGAAGGGAGTGATGTATCCCAAAATAGTCTGTTAGATCTTTAAATTTTAGAAATTTGTTGATTTTGTGGTCAAAGAATGCCGAAAGTTGTGTGCCATTCGAACCATATTGCAGTGGAGAGCCATTGTTGTAATAGAATAATAATAATAAAAAAAAGAGATGGTAAAGGAAATAGCTATTGTAGAGCAAAGAAGAGTATCCAATTGTGAATGTAGTTGTTCCAAGCAACAATCAGCAACATTTATCTAGTCAAACAGATTTGGATTGTAAAAAATACCCGGTAAAAAATAGTAATATTAATCCAGTCAGGATCAACAGTGTAGTTCTCATCTTATGACAAGACGAAAAGTTATGACTGAAAAAAAAATCCAAAGAGATTCAGTATATTCTATACAACGATTCTGGTACTTAATTGGTTCATTCTTATTATCCCTGGCTATAAATATAATCGTCCAAATCTTTGTGATTATATACAGAACAACCATGTCAAAAATATTACAATGACAAAACTTTAGATGGCAAGTTTTATAAGAATTCTAACTTAAAAAAATACTTCTTTAAATTAACTTGAAATTGGATTAAAACTTTAAAATTGATTACAGCAAATCCAAATTATTGTTTTTTGACAACGGAGTAATGAATACCCAAGGGCCAAAGGCTACTCAAGGCTAAGGATAAATAAGTGTAACCTGGTCCCTTAGACAACAGCATAGTGACCGTTAGTGCTGGAAATTGGATAGAATTTGATTATTTAAGATAACGGCTCAACAAGCACTTGTTTACATTGTACTTGAAGATGACCATAGTTTATGTAATTTGCATAATATCTTAAGACGGACTCTATATTAGACAATTTTATGAAGTATAATTTAATCTTTTTCACTTTTAAAACTGTCTTATAAGTTACAATTAATAAACGTTTTGAATGTTTTTTCATTATCTAATCTCATACCCTGACCACAATTAGTTTGTTATGAGAGGGTAAAATACAATCACTTAACCAATGATCAGCTTTAATAACAAAATTTTAATTACAACCGAAATAAAATAAAATTGATCAGCCAACGGATTACATTATTTAATTAGACACAAAAATAAAAATACATTTCTCAGATTTGAGATTGAATAAAAAACAACCAAATTATAAGTTTTATTTGAAAGAAGATATTTAGAGATTTGCACAAAGAAATATAATTAAACACTGACAAAAGATAGGAGAAAGCTAAAACAAACTAACAAACAATTCTTTTTAGTTAATTGAAGGTTTATACAACTATATATGAGCTTTTAAGAATAATGATCTTGTTAAAAAGATGAGAATAACAAAGGCGACGAAAAATACAAAATAAATCTAAGTTTAGATTCCCGTAAAGAAGAAACATCAGAATATATTTTGTGATGAATCAGCGGAAATATTTTTATTTTCTGTTTACCATATTTTAAATATATTATACATTTTTTTTTACAATGGAGTCACCACTTATTAAGGTCCGGAGGCAATTCGAGGATAAGAGTTAATGAGTGTACGGTAGTAAATGGGACATTATTGTAGTAATCGTTAGTAGTGGAAATTTGGTAAATTGGATTACTTAAGGGGAACGGTTCATCAAGAACTTGTTTACATTGGACTTGAAGACGGCCATATTGTAGTCAGTTGGAAATCTGGCAAACGAAAGAGAGTTCAACAGGCGGGTGGTTCTAAGAAAGAAGTTTTGTTCATGCAATTTACGTTTAAGTTTAGGCACAGATAAAGAGTGGAGGAAATTATTGATAGTGGTTTCAGCGAGACGAGTGTTTTTGGTGAAAGTTTAGCAAGGAGGCCCACATATTGGAGATCAGACGAGCACTTGCCACAAAAACATCGAGAGATCAGAGACAGGCTCTCAACATATCTTCTGTGGGAAAGAGGGTACAGCTGAACTATCAATTAAACTTCAACCTCTGTCACATCGCCGAAACGTGGCCTCCTTGTGCTTCTTTTACAAGGTATTTCAATAGCAAGTGCTCTGACGAACTCCAAGCACTAGTACCCTCTCGACGACAATACTTTCGACAAACGCGACAAGCAACAAAATCCCACCTCTACACTGTAGAGATCCTTAGATGCTCTAAAGCCTTCTACTTGAGTAACTTTTTCTCTCAAACTGCTGCACTTTGGAATTCCCTTCCGGGCCCTTGCTTCCCTGACTTTACTGACATGCAGAAATTAAAGTGGAATGTGAAAAGACATCTTGCTGCCCAACTCCATAAATAGTGCCCCTGCAAATCTGGTCCCAAATAGTAGACTCTCACAACTAAGTTGCTCTGTGACTTGTTTGGTGTTAAAATTACAATATAAAAAAGAAAAACGCATTCGAGCCTGGCTATTATTTTTTTTTTGGGGGGGGGGCTTCATGGGTACTTTGCCCTTTTTTTCATATTTCTCAATAAAAAAACTTGATATGTATATCTATATAGTGCTCTCCCATGGTGCTGAATTCAAATATACATGTGTCACGGTGTAAAACTGCATAGTTTGTCCATTGTCACTGGTATTCAGCATTCCAAGGGGCTCATAAGGGGTCAAAAATGTACCAAAATTGCAAATAATGACACTTTTTGCCCCATAAATTTTTATCTATCAATTAAATTTTTCTGAAACTTGTTCAAAATGTGCAAGGCATTGTTCTTAATATAAATTCAGTATGAGTGACCCTAGCAAAATTCTGCTTTGCGTCCCCCCGAGGACTTTTAGTGCTAAAAATGCCCTTTTTTTCATATTTCTCAATAAAAAAACTTGATATGTATATCTATATAGTGCTCTCCCATGGTGCTGAATTCAAATATACATGTGTCACGGTGTAAAACTGCATAGTTTGTCCATTGTCATTGGTATTCAGCATTCCAAGGGACTCATAAGGGGTCAAAAATGTACAAAAATTGCAAATAATGACACTTTTTGCCCCATAAATTTTTACCTATCCATTCAATTTTCTGAAACTTGTTCAAAATGTAACTTTTCCTTGGCCACATGGCTAAGATCAAATTGTAGTATCTGTTCTTAACCGATGCTGCACTTGTTTGTAACTAATAAGTAAATGTGTTATGGACCGACCGATCAATGGAGAATAGTCTTTTTTTAAATGCATACCACAGAATAGTTTTTTTAGTCGTGTGCAAGCAACTCTATAAGTCACTCAGTCGGTCGGTCCGTAACACATGTACTTTTTATTTCTTTTTATATTTATTATACCACTATTTATTGGTTTTTGGGGTTCCTGAATACAAAAATAACGTTTCAAATTCCCTAAATAAAATAATTTTTGTGATATAAAGTGGGGGATCACTTTTCTCTATTAATTTAATGTCAAATGATCACCCGCTTTACAACCAGTCAGTCTCAAAGCCATTCAAGTCATTCTCCAGATCATTCAAGTTGTTTTTGAAGGATTCCAGTTATTTTTTAAGCATTCAAGTCATTCTTAAGGTCATTCAATTCATCCTTAAGTTCATTAAAGTCATTCTAAGTCATTTATTTTTTATTTATTTAAGTCATTTCAGCCCATTTTTCGGTCATTTTAATTTATCTTTAAGAATTTCATGTCAATTCTACATTCACGCATTCATTCATTACACGAGAGCACGCGACTAATGGCTATTGGCCTCGTTATATATCCACTTAATGTTTAATTTAGATAGTTAATAATTCAGATTCATTTTTATTCCTGTCTGTGAGTTGAAGTGTCCATTAGCCAATGGCCATGCTTCACACAGAGAAAGATTTCGCTGACATATATTTCCTCTTCTATTCTGACACTTTTCTTTTGTAAACATACTGAATTAATAGTTGCGTTTATCTTAGCATGTGCGTACTTGGATTACCCAATGTTTTGAATAAAAATAATCTTTTATGTTTATTAGTCCATTTAGTAGTGAAACAGTTTAGATGTTATTCACTTGGCTTCGAAAGTGAATGCTAAAAATGTCAGAACTTTTTTTAATAATCTTATTTTAACATTTTGAATAGTGAGTTTTAAAAAGGTTCAAGGGCATTGGATCGAACGTGCTGATTCCAAATTTGCTGTTAATCCGACTCTTAGAACAACTGCCGTAATACAATAAATAATTTTGCTTCATATATATATGCATATAATATATAGGTCACAATACTTTTTTTTATTTTTAGTGATACTTTATATTTATATATATATATATATATATATATATATATATATATATATATATAATACGACATTACTTGATAAGCGATAAATTAGTACATAATTTCAGACGGGCATTTTTAGCATAATAAAGCATGCGAAAACAAGCTCTGTGATCTGGGTTCTAATGTTGTCATAAGCAATCACACTGATTTGCCGTAGTAACGGGGAAACATGTATCCGTGGATAACTATTTCATCTATAAATTATTAAATATATATTTACACACACACGCACACACGAAAAGATACAGTTGAAAGATAGAGGAAAATGTGTGTAATTGATCACGAAGAAAAAGAGCATCCAAACGTAGAAAAATGCCAAGAGCGTTTCCCGCCAATAATGCAATTGGTAATAAAAACAATTCTTTCGCAAACACCATTAATCATTCAAAATCTTTGCCCAGATTTAGAAGTACGGAAAAAATAAATTCTACAGAATCGTCTCTCCATAAATGGTCACACATCATTTATGGGGGTGGGGTGACTTAAGTTTGATGGTCGAATGGGTGGTGGTGATCTTGGTGGCGGTGTGAATCTTTGCAATAGATAGAATTGCAGACAGAAGGCCTACATTAAAGATCATGAACTTCCCTCAAAATGGTTTTGCTTGCAGACTGTTGCCAAGAAGAAACGATTTCATAAATGCTTACGTCTATTTGGAGAGTCCATTTCTGGTGCGGGTAAGTAAAATACAATAAACCATCTAAGTAGACAGGTGATAGAACACCTCATTTAATAAAGATGTTGAAAACCTACGTGTGCAACCGTGCTATATATATGAGGGGTGTGCAATAAGTAATGCCCCTGACCCACTTCCAATTGTCTGATCTAGCTGAAATTTTGCATGTGCAATGATTTATATCTCTATGGGTTATGTGGCAAATTACAGTTCTGAACTAATTGTGGTTTCTGTTTTACAGGTGTTTGAACTGAGTCAGGTGTGAAATGGAGCCTGTTGAATGTCGAGCAGTGATCCAGTTTTAGTATTTGAAAGGACGCACACCACAGGAGACTTTTGATGAAATGAAAGAAACTTATGGTGATAATGCCCCATCATATGACCTTGTAAAACGCTGGTATCGTCAATTCAAACATGGCTGGAAGTCTGTGGAAACAGCTCCTAGACCTGGTCGCCCCCTTCTGCCATTGATGAGGCATCTGTCCGTCAAGTTGAGGCTGCCATTTTGGAAGATCGGCACATTACTATTTGCCAAATAGCCCAAGATGTCAAGAGTAGTACAGGGTTTGTGGAAACTATCATTCATGACCATTTGCATATGCATAAGGTGTCTGCCAGATGGATTCCCAGGTTGCTCACACCATTCAAGAAGCGAGAACGTGTTGAGTGCTTGAGGATGAATTTGGAGATGTGCCAAGAAGATGAGTCAAAGTTTTTCAAAAGACTGATTACACAGGATGAAACCTGGGTCCATCACTATGATCCAGAAACCAAAGCCCAATCAATGCAGTTGAAGCACTTGGACTCACCACTCCAAAGAAGGTAAGGGTGCAGCCCTCTGCTGGCAAGGTCATGCTCACAGTCTTCTGGGACCAGGACAGAGTAGTGATGACAGATTTCCTGGCAAAGGGTACCACAATTACAGGAGCCTATTATGCTTCACTTTTGAGGAAATTAAGGGAAGCTATCAAAATCAAGAGGTGGGGCAAGATCAGCAAAGGTACCTTCCTCCTGCAGGACAACGCTCCGGTCCACAACATGCATGTCGCCAGATCAGAAGCACGGGCGTGTGGTTATGAAATCCTCTCCCATCCTCCCTACAATCCTGACCTTGCACCCTCTGACTTTCCCCTCTTTCCAGCCATGAAGTTGTTTTTGAAAGGAAAGCGTTTCCCAGATGATGCAGCCTTGATTTCTGAAGTCACGTCGTGGTTGGAGGACCAACCTGGAGTGTTCTACAAAAACGGTCTCCAGAGCTGCATCAAACGATGGGAGAAATGCATAACTCTGAGTGGTTCCTATGTAGAGTAAGACTAATAACTCTGCCATGTGTCGTTGCTCTACTTCTATGGGAAGTGGGTCAGAGGCATTACTTATTGCACGCCCCTCGTGTGTATATATATATATATATATATATATATATATATATGAGAGTTACGTTCAAATGAATAAAAAACAATAAGTCTACAATCATGATTTTTAATATATTCTTTACGTGTTGACATATAGGATAATGCCTATATGTTTCCCATAAATATCTTATACGTGTTGCGTTCTACTGACGGAAAATATAGTCCACTGAGCTATCATACAACTTATCAGAGACAAACATATACCAATAAAAATTTTCACAAATATATAAAATAAAAAAGAAGGATACTTAAGGTGAAGAGGAAAGAAATTTATAAACTAGAAAACACTTACTACAAGATGATATTCAGATTTCACCCCCTCTACACAAACGTACCTCCTATCAGAAATGACTCAATTTTCCTACTAAGTAAAATCAATTTCTCCATCCTCTATCAAAAGCATCATCGATATAACCAAAAATCACCTTCTTTGAATATAATTACTATGGAGAAAAATAGAGTAACACTGAGCCTTGCACTGGCCCGACTATTCCTTGATTCATTGGAACGCAACAGTTCAAACACTACATGCTTTAAAAATTACATCTCTAAACAGTATACAATAGTAAACCTAGCTCTAATCCTCAACAATGTAGAATCAACGATAAAATTCATATTTGTCTGTCTGGGAAATTAAAAGTTGCTCAGCTGGCCTTGTTGTGAGATCAGGATTTCCTGTCGCTGGATCACTACTGATCGTCTGAATTAACATGAAGTTTTATGAATCTTAAAAAATTTCCTTTCATTCTATGGTGGTTGACAATGGCCTAGTGGTTTAGTTCCTCATTAGTGGGACCAAAGATGGCTTCAACTAGTGACATACGGCACTTCTTGCGCTTATGATTGCAAAAACATGAGACACTAGTGTTTGTAGGTATATAAAAAAAATCATTTATAATTTATAATTAAATATATATATGGAGAGAGAGAGAGATATGAAAAAAGAACAAACTAATGATTAATCATTCCAAGAAAGTCTTGAAATAAAGATGAAACATTGATGAACATATGTGGTTTGTTCCTTTTTCATTTCTCCATCACGTCGGAATATTATTTCCATAATTTTCATATATATATATATATATATATATATATATATATATATATATATAGCCAGTTCTTTATTTATTCCTATGGTCCCATTTTATCATTTCTTTACCTTTTCCTTGTGAACTGAACTTGCTACCTCAACTGTTCTACAAAAGAATTCTACACACATATCTCTATATCTCGATTTTTATGAAGTTTCAAACGAAGGTAGTTTAGCCTGGTAGTGTTCTTAGATAGGTTTGTATCAGAATGTCTTCAATAAGTATCGATAATCAAAACAACGCGATGAAAGAAGGAAAGCCAATTTTGACTAAAGTTAACACATTACAGTCTAACTGCATGTGAGAAGTTTTATTACTACAAAAGCCGAAAGGACCGACATATAAAATCAACAGTAGGTTGTTTGATATGACGGATGCATTCGAAATGAATGTTTCTGTTTAGAGCACAACTGAAACATAATACTTGACTCTTGCATTTAAAACTTTAATTCAAGCCATTATATATAAAATATTTTTTATAAAATCGGTACTTGTGCATTTAACGAACCAGACGTAACTCAGCATTTGCTCGGCTTTGTCCGACGCATGACGTCAGCAGCCGGATATAACCGAGCGTTGCCGATTAAGCAGACGAGAATTTCGCTATCAATTGGAAGAGTGTCACAACTCAAGAAACGCTTATTTGAAGAGAGTTTTAAAAATATAACTGACGAAATAATAATGAATATTACAAACCTTGCGGACCAGCTTCAGACCCCAGAGGCTGCACTAAACTTTTGCCAGCAACGGAAATTGTTGGCAGAAGAGAAAAGGTGTTTATTTACATTTTGGCCAGGATTGTGTACTTGCAAAGAGAACAAGCCTTTCCGACGGTTACGGTTGGAGGTGTGGAAGTGTAACATGTCGTCGATGGGCCTCCATTAGGATTGGGACCTTCTCAAAATCCCGACTAACCATCGCATGTATAATAAAAATAATATACTTATGGGCGTTCGAGATGGCATCTACAAAAAAATCTCCATCGCGGATGTGGGTTACGTTCTCGCCACACAATTGTGGATTGGAAAATTTTCCTGCGTAATATATGCAGGGACTATTTTCTTAGGAATCCCCGGTAGATTGGAGGCCCAGGCCATAACGGTAGAAATCGACGAGTCCGTTTTTAACCGCCGGCAGACTTGTGACACCGGTCTGGGTCTTCGGTGGATACGACTCCGCCGAAAAGGAGGGTTTCTTGGTCACTGTACCAAATAATAAATAAAAAGGGGTTTGTATTACTGTACACATAGATTCGAAAAAGTTGTCAAAAAACAAATATATGACAAATATTATCAAAGGCAAGATAAGTTACTTTTCTATCAAACTTTTCTACAAATCCTTGTTTCTGGCGAAAAAAAATGTAGAAATAATCCTTGTTCCTTGTTTTTACGTTAAAAATTAAAAAAAAAAAAAAAAGTTAACAAAAAAAAACTTTTCTTATATGTATTTATTTTGAAAACAGAAAACAATTCCAAACAATAATTAAAAAAAAAAAAAAAAACATAAATGGACGGTAGGTTTTTGCTTTTTATTTATTTAATTTTTTTGTTTCTACATTTTACAATTTCATTGTACAGTTATTTTGTTGTAGCGTTGTTTTTATTTTATCGCCAAGGCTCGGTTTTATCCGGCTGTTGACGTCATGCGCCGGACAAAGCCGAGCAAATGCTGAGTTACGTCTGGTTCGTTAAATGCACAAGTACCATAAAATCAATAGTAGGTTCTCTACAGTGCAATGTAGACTACAATATATTGCAGACTATGTTACTGCGAGAAACATGTGAATGACAATAAAAATATGAGAGTGTGAAACATTCGTTGATCATCATTCAATCCCAGCCAAGGTCGGGTTTCCCATCCAGTATATATATATATTATATACTAGCAAGCCATCTGGCGGGGCGTAAAATATCATGTATGAGATTTTAATTCATGAAGATACTATAATTATTATTATAGTGTCAATTTTCTATCGATTAATATAATGCGTTTAATATACAGGGTGTTTCAAAAGTCTTGGGAACATTACAAATGCGTATATCTCATGAACTATTCCAGGTAGAAAAATGAAACTGGTGTCATTTTAAAGCTTGCTTAATCAAGTTTTTGGTCATACTAATGATTTTCGTCTTATCTTTCCATGTGCAGTAATGGCGTTCTCTAAACAAGACAAGGCGTTTTGCGTCCTCCAATTTGCAAAGACTGAATCGTGGACATGTGTTCAGCGTGCATTTCGCAGGAAATTTAAAAAAGAAGTCCCTGAAAGGAAACCCATTGTCAGATGGCATGCTAAATTTGTGAAAGATGGGTGTTTGTGCCCAAGTAAGCGAACAGGTCGCCCTTCAACTTCAGAAGATGCAGTTGAGCAAGTCCGGAAGTCTTTCAGCAGAGCCCCCGTAAATCAGTGAGAAGAGCCAGCGGGGAACTTCAGCTTGCTCCAGCAACTGTCTGGCGTGTCTTAAGGAAACGACTGCAAATGGTACCTTCAAGCTCAAGTTGGTCCAAAAGTTGAAGGACACTGATAAGCCACTTCGCCGTGACTTTTGCATTGCAATGCAAGAGAAGTTGGAAGATAACGGCTTTGATGACCGGCTTGTTTTTAGCGATGAGGCGACCTTCTATCTGAATGGCAAAGTTAACAAGCATAGCACTCGCATATGGGGTACTGAGTGTGACTTTTTCCTTTGGGGCTTTGTCAAGCAACAAGTCTATGTGCCACCCCTTCCAAGAGATATTGACGAACTAAAGGCTCGAATAACGGCAGTTGTGGGAACCATTGACGTCAAGATGCTGGAACGCGTTTGGAAGGAAATGTACAATCGACTAGATGTCTGCCGTGTGACGAATGGTGCTCATATTGAGCAAGTTTGAAGATTCCCCACAAAACTTGAAACTTTAACCTTTCCAACGGTACCAATTTCATTTTTTAACTCCTAATAGTTTTTGAGTTATTAAAAATCTTTATGTTCCCAAGACTTTTGAAACACCCTGTATAGTATTGATTTCAAAAGTAAGACAAAAACAGGACTTGCATGCCATCAGAATCGAAATCAAAACATATCGTTCCTTATTCTTTACTATCTGTATTATGTTCTTATACATATAAAAAGGTTAAAATAACGTTTTAAACGGTATAAATGTATATTTGCGCATGCGTAGAAGAGTATTTTATGTCGACTTACACTTGACAAGTACCAAATTTTATTCAATTTTGACCCCTTAGCAGCTATTTTTACTAAATCGAATTTGTTCCACGAATCTAAATTCCCTATATATTAAGTTTCAAGTTTGTAGACCACAAATTACCAGAGGAGTTTGGTAGATACCGTTCCTACCACAGACAGACAATGTGACCTTTATATATATATATATATAACTAGCAGGGAAACTCGATGTTGCCCAGAACTGAATGAGAATCAATGAATGTTTCACACTCCCTTTTTTTATTGTCATCGAAATCGGTGAAATCGCTCATTTGTTCAATCAAATTGTTTAATTGCCTGCTCTAGTTAGGGACCCACTGACATGCATCAGGAAGAAGCTTCACATGTTTCTCCGTAGCTACTTAATCTACAATACATTGTAGTTTAGATTGCACTGGAAAGAACCTACCATTGATTTTATAAAATTATTATTTATATAATGGCTTGAATTAAAGTTTAAAATGCAAAAGTCAAGTATCATGGTTGAATTGTGCTCTAAACAGAAACATTTTGAACGCTGCTGTCAAATCAAAGAACCTTATATAAAATAGTTAAAAATAACGTTGTAAAAGATAGAAATGTATATTTGCGCATACATAGGAGAGCATTTTAAGTCGACTTACGCTTGTCAAGTTCCAATTTTTTTTTCAATTTTGACCCCTTGGTAGCTGTATCAGGCGTTAACTTTAGTCAAAATCGCAGGTTCTTTCTTCCATTGGATTTTTTCGATTATAGATACTTATCAAAGACATTCCAATGCAAATCCAATCTAAGAACACTGCACATAAGAAATTTCGCACGAATGTACTATTCGTGCGAAATTTCTTAAAAATCGCCTCAGTTATTTTTGAAATCTATATGAAACGAACTCACACACACACACAATACATTTTGTGTGAAATTTCAAAAAATTGACCGTTTAGCTATCCATAGGGAATGAACTTACAAACTCACATACAAAGTTTTATGTTATATTATCTTTTATGTTATAGTAGCGACACAGGTATATATACATATATAATAAGTATATAATCTGCATGCAATTAAACAATATTTTATGTATTATATACTGTTATACATGTGACTGGTTAATAAAATTCTGATTTCAAATGATCACAGGTCAAATGATAATGATACTTACCAACGACTAAATGTTATCAATCAAAAAAGTGTTGTTGTATTCTACGCTTTGTTACTAAATAAATATGGACATTATTCATTAGGCTTTCCAGACCGTCATTTGCAGGTGGATTTAGACCCTGGCTTTTATCAATACCTTGAACTTAAAAGTAGCCCCGCTATCCTCAGCAGCAGATTCTCATATCCTGTGTCTAAATGAAGCATATCATATTCAGAGATGTCTAGTTCTCTATAGAGAATTTCTATATGACAGCGAAACTATGGCAGGAGTCTAAAGTAATTTTAAATGAAAAATGGGATGCAAGGGAGATAAATGGAAGTTGGGTGTAGGTTTTAAGTTAAAAGGATGTTTGTTCTGTGAATAGTGACTGCACACAGCCAGTGCCATATTTGATGCTATTATAATCTCCCCCTCCCCCATTATTATTTGTACCCAGTTGAACCTTATACTAATGCTAAACGTAAATCAAGCCTGGTCACATGCTCTTTGAAATATTCTAATTAAATTGATCACCGATGCATATTCCAAAATTAGGACGGCTTTTTTTCTGAGAAGATTTTTATGCCTTTTCTGATCATTCATATAAAATAGGGAGAGTGAGTGTGTAGGAAGGAATGTTTTCATCGATAGAGCTCTGGAGGTTGCCTTAGTTTTAGTTTCGTCCACATTAAATATTGGAGTAAAAAAATAATTTCTAGCTTTTTTTCCCAAGTCATATTAAAAGAAACAGTAGTTGCTCATATGCTTTTTAAAAAAAATTTTTTTTGTTGTTGCTGTTTTTTTTTTTTTTACCCATTTTCACCCCAAACAAGGTGTGCTGCTACTGAGAGGTATGAAGATATTGTGAATTAACGTCCTTATAGGCATTGTGCCTAAGTATGGAGTTGAGCAACATAAGTGCTACTGTGAATGAAGGACACTGCCAATAGAGACAATCTAAGAAGGGAGTTGAGCAGCGAGATATCTGTTCACATTACTTTTAAGCTTTGCATGTTCGTACAGTTGGGGAAGCAGAAAACAGGGAAATTAAAAAATCTAGCAGTTCGAGGGAAGACACTATTAAAGTAAAATGCTCTCCAGCATTGAGGAAGCTTTTCAGTGATTTGCTATTTGTGAGGGTTAGCGGGGGGGGGCATTTACATTGAGAGAGCACCAGTGCTAAGAATTTGTGGGAGCACATACCATTGAATTAAACTAACCCAATTTAAAATTTTGTCAAACTTTTACTCTTGTTGGAAATATTCTGAATAAGATGTTTGGCAATTTGCATAAATGAATTTATTATAATTTATGTTGCTTTTTACATACTTTACTTAAGAGAAGAGGTTCTATATAAACTCTCACAAAAGAAATTTTAATTTTTTTTTTTACTTAATTTTCTTTCTTTGAAGATTGTAATGCTGGGTATGGGGCAGCCAAACCAGCTGCCAACATTGCCCTGCTTTTTATTGAAACCAACCGAGAGCTCTTTTTAGTATCATCTTAAGTGCAATTGTCTGTATCTCTTCTGCACTTGATTGATCAGGAATATTAGTTATGTAGGACATGAACTCTTTAAATATTGGAGGAAGTTAATTTTGATTAACAAAAAAAAGAGAAGCGCACCTCACCTCTGCTAAACTGACTTCCTTAAACAAGGAAAACACTTTCCAGAGCAACTGTTTTTTTGAAAATCACACGAGAAACGAACTAAGTATCTCTTTGTTGTATTTGGAATTGTAATATATATTTGATTGAATGCAATAATTGCCTTTGTTTGGTTTGTCACTATCAAAAAAAAAAAAAAGATGATTGTTCTTAAACAAAAGTGTTTTTGCCTTTACTGCACAAGTTAGAAATAACCTTCCAAATAATTTCAAACAGTTTCTGAATTTTTTAGATGAAGGCTGATAATTCGTATTATTTGGATTACTTGCACTGCTGTTCTCATCTTGAGTGTATTCACTTTTCAGCCGATATATCTACCAACCTTTTTTAGGTGTACCTTGAACTCGAGAATGCTTTTGTTGAATCCTGGATTCTGTATGGAAATTTAAACAGAATCATTCATTTAATCCGCAATAAGTCATGACGTAACAGATAAAGGACAGATTAAAAATCAATTCTAAGCGACATTCTCCTCGAGGTTAAAGGGTCAATCTTCAATACAGGGGATACAATTGTGAATTACTCAAAATTTTTACTTGATCATGGTTGATGAAACCAGGGCATGCTTAACTAAAGGAATCCATTAGAAATTCCGTACGGATTCCCGAGTGAAAGATTCTCATTTCGATAAGATACACCTGAAAAAGATTAGGCGTAACATTGGTCGAAACGTTGTGAGAATAACACTCAGGATGAAAACATTAGACCAAAGAATCCAAATAATATAAATTCTACTATTTTTAAAAAATTAAAAGTGTATTCTTTATAAAATACTTAAATGGATCAATACTAAAAATATCATGAAAATTAAATAATACTTTGCTTTCTATGATTACACGAAATTAATTCAGTAGTAAAAGCTTGTGCTGATAGCATAAGGGTTAGAACATCATCTTCAAATGTAAATGTTACTAAATAATTTTTTTCAAAGAATTGCGATTTGTATTAGTTAACTTTGCATGTATGGCCTCTGTTCAGTTATGAGAGACAATGGATCCCCTCTGTAAGAGTTGCTATATCAATTCTAAAACAATAGTTGCGCAATCCCAACCCCACCTCCAAAATCAGTACAGCTTAATCCTATAACAAAGTCCAGAGCGATTGTAAACAATGCTAAGATGAGCCGAGAGCACATAGAGCTTCTAGTACATGCAAATATATCGCATATACTTTTATATTATATATTTACTTATATATAAAAGGCACGATGTGTGTGCCTCTGAGTTAATTCCCTATGGATTCTGAAACCACTGAGCCAATTTTTTAAAAATTTTATGCAAATGTATTTATGTATCTAAGTGTTCTTAGATAGGGTTTTTATCGGAATGCGTCCGATAAGTATCGAAAATCTATAATTGAAAACATTCGATTAAAGAAGGAAGTCCAATTTTGACCAAAGTTAACACCTTGTACAGCCTAACATCATCAATGCATTTGAGAAGTTTTATTACCATACAAACAGAATGTCTCAGCGTATAAAATCAATAGTAAGTTCTTTAATAATAGAGGGGCACGTTTGAAATGAGTGTTTCTATTCATAGCAAAACTGAACCATGATTATTGTTTTTTTGGATTTTAAACTTTAATCCAAGCCCTTATATAAAAAATAATTTGATAAAATTGTCTACATTGCAATGTAGATTACAGTTTATTGTAGACTAATTCACTTCAGGGAGACATACGAAGCTTTCTCTAGACAGACTGCGTTGGGTCCCCAATTAGAGCAGAGAATCAGATTGAAAATGGATGATTTTATTGCTTTCAACGACAATAAAAGTATGCATGGGTTGGAACATTTGTTGATCCTCATTTAATCCCAGGAAACGTCACGTCTCTCTGCTAGTATACTTTTACATAATTTTGTATTTTGTTTAAAAAATAATTCTTCCTAACCTTATGCTGAGCCGAAGTGTAAAGATAGTCAATACCTCGAGGATGTGGAGTCACGGACTGGAATTTGAAATGTTCAGCAAAAAATATTGGCACATTTGACTAAAACTTATATATATACACACACACACACACACCTATACACACACGTATACACACACAAGAAAAGATGAAATATGAAACCGAGATTTGTCTCTTTCTGCTTTACATTTCTCTCCTGTCTCTTTTTCTAGATATGGATTAAATAGTATTACTACTTATTGATATTCTCTTGTTTATAATGGATCGCTCCGGTTTTATAATTTGTTTTATCACCTATGACTGTTCATAAAGAGAGAAAGAGTGATAGAAGTGTGAATTACAAGAAACCTTTCCTACTGCCAATAGCAATGGCCAATGACTTTTATCTCAAGGTACATCTTTTAAACTCCTCGGCCTAACGTTCACAGAAAACATGAGTTGGAACAATTACATTGAGAACATTGCCAGGACCGCTGCGGAGAAGGTAGGTTCTCTCTACCGTGCTAGAAAGCTATTAACGCCTGAAAGTATCCTATACCTCTATAAGGCCATCATTCGCCCATGTATGGAGTATTGTTGTCATATTTGGGCTGGTGCATCTGTCACAAGTCTCTCGCTCATAGACAAGGTTCAAAAGAGAGTAGGTCTTGAACTGTCAGCTAAACGTCAGCCTCTGTCACATCGACGAAATGTTGCATCCCTCTGCTTGTTCTACAAGTACTTTAGCGGTGAATGCTCTGACGAACTGCAAGCACTTGTGCCCCCTCGATGTAAATACCCCCGACAAACCCGACAAGCAGCTAAATCCCACCTCTTCACAGCAAAGATCCCTAGATGCAAGAGAGCCTTCTACTCCAGTAGTTTCTTCCCCAGAACAGCTAGACTTTGGAATTCCCTTCCGGGACCCTGCTTCCCCGACTGTACTGACATGCAGAAGTTTAAGTGTGACGTGAACTGACATCTTGCTGGCTAACTTCCTACACAGTATCCCTGATGCTTATGTCCCTGATAGTAGCCCCCTACAACAAAGTGGCAATGTGCCTTATTTGGAGTGAAAATGCAATAAAAAAAAGAATGTATAAAAACAGAAATGGGGTGTTACTAAACAAAATATAATATTCTGATAGACAGAAACTTGATGGATGAGTGACTTCAAGAGTCAATTGCAAATTAGAACAATTTCAATGGAATTTTTCTCAAAAATAACTCAATCCCCAAATTAATAAATGTTTTATCATGTACTTAATGTGAATAAAATCTAATATATAAAACTCACTATGTCGGTATATCTGTCTGTCTCCATTTTTTCCCAAACTGCGTCTCCTCAAAGATGCAAGATCACAAGGTAGCGTGCAAGGTGAGTAAAATAATTGTATTTTTAGTGAACCATTCTTTTATGGGTCTTTAGCTGGTAAAAATTACTGCTAAGAGGTAAAAAAAAAAAAAAAAAAAAAACGGGAACATGTAAGTCGACTTAAATGTTTTTGTTTGCATGCATATTTATATATGCATTTGTACATTAAAGTTGTTCTTTATTTAGCTATTTTATATCCATGTGATGACAACTCAAATAGTAGGTATTAAGCTGGAGTGTTAAATGTCTTGGTTTCAATTTTAGCTGATGGTACCCAAGTCATGGTTTTTAATACTTAAAATCACTACTATATATTAGGTGCAATATAATAAACAATAGAGAATTGATTTTATAATAATAAGTACAAAATCTGCATGAATTAAAATGCCATATTTAGACATATTTTACGACCGGGCAACGTCGGGCGCCCTGCTAGTAAATAAAGAGTTGTGGAAAGAAACGTTTACTCAGCTTTAATATTGTTTTAGCCTTGCAGGCCGATAATAACCAAGTCGAACAGTGATATCGTTAATAAAAGTGTATCAGCACAACTATCTTACAGAAGTACACGTCATGATTCTGGTGCCATAACTACAACGAATCGTTATTTTAATACGTGTAAGATGTAACTATATTTAGTTTCTTGGTACGTCCATTATTCCTGAAATATGTATATCAGCTTATCGCATAACTTGCATAATAATAGATATCTTAGACTGAATTACAACGAACAGTGTACATGTTTAGTAATTTAACTCGGGTAATGCTTGGTTATCTTGCCAGCTTACGAGAATAAGGTATACAATAAATGAATTCGAAAGCAATCTTTTTTTTTTTTTTTTGCTTCTTTTGCATTGATTGATAATATTTTTCTATATTCAGGGAGAGAAGGAAATGCTGTATTTATCCAGATGTCATTAATAGAGGTAGGAAAATTACAAAATGAACAAAACAATAAAAAAGCAGACGTAAATAAGTATAATTTGTAAATGAAAAAGAAGAGAAAGTGTAAATAAATGATGAGAATAGATTGAAGATTTTTGTATCTCATTGTTTTTTTTTTATTTATAATTGAATGATCGTTCATAAGAAAAGTGGGGAATACATTAGAGAGACACCTGTATCAATAACATGGAAAGAGAAGAAAATATGAAAAGAATTGATATTCTTGAGATGCACCCATTAAATGCGAGCGTTTTGTGAAGAAAGTGTAATTTTATACAACAAAATAAAATGTCATTTCAGATAAAATAATAAAATGTCATTTCAGATAAAAGAATAACATGTCATTTTATACAACAAAATAAAATGTCATTTCAGACAAAAGAATACAATGTGATTTCAGACAAAAGAATAAAATGTCATTTCAGACAAAAGAATAAAATGTCATTTCAGACAAAAGAATAAAATGTCATTTCAGACAAAAGAATAAAATGTCATTTTAGACAAAAGAATAACATGTCATTTTAGACAAAACAATAAAATGTCATTTTAGACAAAAGAATAAAATGTCATTTCAGACAAAAGAATACAATGTGATTTCAGACAAAAGAATAAAATGTCATTTTAGACAAAAGAATAAAATGTCATTTTAGACAAAAGAATAACATGTCATTTCAGACAAAAGAATACAATGTGATTTCAGACAAAAGAATAACATGTCATTTCAGACAAAAGAATAAAATGTAATTTCAGACAAAAGAATAAAATGTCATTTTAGACAAAAGAAGAAAATGTCATTTTAGACAAAAGAATAACATGTCATTTCAGACAAAAGAATAACATGTCATTTCAGACAAAAGAATAAAATGTTATTTTAGACAAAAGAATAACATGTCATTTCAGACAAAACAATAAAATGTCATTTCAGATAAAACAATAAAATGTCATTTCAGACAAAAGAATAACATGTCATTTCAGACAAAAGAATAACATGTCATTTAAGACAAAAGAATAAAATGTTATTTAAGACAAAAGTATAACATGTCATTTTAGACAAAAGAATAACATGTCATTTCAGATAAAAGAATAACATGTCATTTCAGACAAAAGAATAAAATGTCATTTTAGACAAAAGAATAACATGTAATTTCAGATAAAATAACATGTCATAAAATGTCATTTCAGACAAAAGAATAAAATGTTATTTTAGACAAAATAATAAAATGTCATTTTAGACAAAAGAATAAAATGTCATTTTAGACAAAAGAATAACATGTCATTACAGACAAAAGAATAAAATGTCATTTTCGACAAAAGAATAAAATGTCATTTTAGACAAAAAAATAAAATGTCATTTTAGACAAAATAATAAAATGTCATTTTAGATAAAAGAATAAAATGTCATTTTAGACAAAATAATAAAATGTCATTTTAGACAACAGAATAACATGTCATTTTAGACAAAAGAATAACATGTCATTTCAGACAAAAGAATAACATGTCATTTTAGATAAAAGAATAAAATGTCATTTCAGACAAAACAATAAAATGTAATTTCAGACAAAACAATAAAATGTCATTTCAGACAAAACAATAAAATGTCATTTCAGACAAAACAATAAAATGTCATTTCGGACAAAACAATAAAATGTCATTTCAGACAAAACAATAAAATGTCATTTAAGATAAAACAATAAAATGTTATTTCAGACAAAACAATAAAATGTCATTTCAGACAATAGAATAAAATGTCATTTAAGACAAAAGAATAAAATGTCATTTAAGACAAAACAATAAAATGTCATTTCAGACAAAAGAATAAAATGTCATTTTAGACAAAAGAATAAAATGTCATTTCAGACAAAAGAATAAAATGTCATTTTAGACAAAAGAATAACATGTCATTTTAGACAAAAGAATAAAATGTTATTTCAGACAAAAGAATAAAATGTTATTTCAGACAAAAGAATAACATGTCATTTCAGACAAAAGAATAAAATGTCATTTAAGACAAAACAATAAAATGTCATTTCAGACAAAAGAATAAAATGTCATTTAAGACAAAAGAATAAAATATCATTTCAGACAAAACAATAAAATGTCATTTCAGACAAAAGAATAAAATGTCATTTCAGACAAAAGAATAAAATGTCATTTCAGACAAAAGAATAACATGTCATTTCAGATAAAATAACATGTCATAAAATGTCATTTAAGACAAAAGAATAAAATGTAATTTTAGACAAAAGAATAAAATATCATTTTAGACAAACGAATAAAATGTCATTTTAGACAAACGAATAAAATGTCATTACAGACAAAAGAATAAAATGTCATTTTAGACAAAAGAATAAAATGTCATTTTAGACAAAAAAATAAAATGTCATTTTAGACAAAAGAATAAAATGTCATTTTAGACAAAATAATAAAATGTCATTTTAGACAAAAGAATAACATGTCATTTTAGACAAAAGAATAACATGTCATTTTAGACAAAAGAATAACATGTCATTTCAGATAAAAGAATAAAATGTCATTTCAGACAAAAGAATAAAATGTAATTTCAGACAAAACAATAAAATGTCATTTCAGACAAAAGAATAAAATGTCATTTCAGACAAAAGAATACAATGTGATTTCAGACAAAAGAATAAAATGTTATTTTAGACAAAAGAATAAAATGTCATTTTAGACAAACGAATAAAATGTCATTACAGACAAAAGAATAAAATGTTATTTTAGACAAAAGAATAAAATGTCATTTTAGACAAAAAAATAAAATGTCATTTTAGACAAAAGAAGAAAATGTCATTTTAGACAAAATAATAAAATGTCTTTTTAGACAAAAGAATAACATGTCATTTTAGACAAAAGAATAAAATGTCATTTTAGACAAAAGAATAAAATGTCATTTCAGACAAAAGAATAAAATGTCATTTCAGACAAAAGAATAACATGTCATTTTAGACAAAAGAATAACATGTCATTTTAGACAAAAGAATAACATGACATTTTAGACAAAAGATAAAAATGTCATTTTAGACAAAACAATAAAATATCATTTTAGACAAAAGAATAACATGTCATTTTAGACAAAAGAATAACATGTAATTTTAGACAAAAGAATAACATGTAATTTTAGACAAAAGAATAACATGTCATTTTAGACAAAAGAATAACGTCATTTTAGACAAAAGAATAACATGTCATTTTAGACAAAAGAATAACATGTCATTTTAGACAAAAGAATAACATGTCATTTTAGACAAAAGAATAAAATGTTATTTCAGACAAAAGAATAAAATGTTATTTTAGATAAAAGAATAAAATGTCATTTCAGACAAAAGAATAAAATGTTATTTCAGACAAAAGAATAAAATGTTATTTTAGACAAAAGAATAACATGTCATTTCAGACAAAAGAATAAAATGTAATTTCAGACAAAAGAAAAAAGTGTCATTTCAGACAAAATAATAAAATGTCATTTAAGATAAACAAATAAAATGTCATTTATAATAAAAGAATAAAATGTCATTTTAGACAAAAGAATAAAATGTCATTTCAGACAAAGGAATAACATGTCATTTTAGTCAACAGAATAAAATGTCATTTTAGACAAAAGAATAACATGTCATTTTAGACAAAAGAATAACATGTCATTTCAGACAAAAGAACCCCATGTCATTTTAGACAAAAGAATAACATGTTATTTTAGACAAAAAAATAAAATGTCATTTTAGACAAAAGAATAAAATGTTATTTTAGACAAAAGAATAAAATGTCATTTCAGACAAAACAATAAAATGTCATTTCAGACAAAACAATAAAATGTCATTTCAGACAAAAGAATAAAATGTCATTTCAGACCAAAGAATAAAATGTTATTTCAGACAAAAGAATAAAATACCATTTCAGATAAAACAATAAAATGTCATTTCAGACAAAACAATATAATGTCATTTCAGATAAAACAATAAAATGTCATATCAGACAAAAGAATAAAATGTCATTTCAGACAAAAGAATAAAATGTCTTTTCAGACAAAAGAATAACATTTCATTTTAGACAAAAGAATAAAATGTCATTTCAGACAAAAGAAAAAAAATGTCAGATCAGACAAAAGAATAAAATGTTATTTCAGATAAAAAGAATAAAATGTTATTTCAGACAAAACAATAAAATGTCATTTCAGATAAAACAATAAAATGTCATTTCAGACAAAAGAATAAAATGTCATTTCAGACAAAAGAATAAAATGTCATTTCAGACAAAAGAATAACATGTCATTTTAGACAAAAGAATAACATGTCATTTCAGATAAAAGAATAAAATGTCATTTCAGACAAAAGAATAAAATGTCATTTCAGACAAAACAATAAAATGTCATTTCAGACAAAACAATAAAATGTCATTTCAGACAAAACAATAAAATGTCATTTCAGACAAAACAATAAAATGTCATTTCAGACAAAACAATAAAATGTCATTTCAGACAAAACAATAAAATGTCATTTCAGACAAAACAATAAAATGTCATTTCAGATAAAACAATAAAATGTCATTTAAGACAAAACAATAAAATGTCATTTCAGACAAAACAATAAAATGTCATTTCAGACAAAACAATAAAATGTCATTTTAGACAAAAGAATAAAATGTCATTTCAGACAAAAGAATAAAATGTCATTTCAGACAAAAGAATAAAATGTCATTTCAGACAAAAGAATAAAATGTCATTTCAGACAAAAGTATAAAATGTCATTTCAGACAAAAGAATAACATGTCATTTTAGACAAAAGAATAAAATGTCATTTCAGACAAAAGAATAAAATGTCATTTAAGACAAAAGAATAAAATGTCATTTAAGACAAAACAATAAAATGTCATTTCAGACAAAAGAATAAAATGTCATTTCAGACAAAAGAATAAAATATCATTTCAGACAAAAGAATAAAATGTCATTTAAGACAAAAGAATAAAATGTCATTTAAGACAAAAGAATAAAATGTCATTTCAGACAAAAGAATAAAATGTCATTTCAGACAAAAGAATAACATGTCATTTTAGACAAAAGAATAAAATGTCATTTCAGACAAAACAATAAAATGTCATTTCAGACAAAAGAATAAAATATCATTTCAGACAAAACAATAAAATGTCATTTCAGACAAAACAATAAAATGTCATTTCAGACAAAAGAATAAAATGTCATTTCAGACAAAAGAATAAAATGTCATTTCAGACAAAAGAATAAAATGTCATTTCAGACAAAAGAATAACATGTCATTTTAGACAAAAGAATAAAATGTCATTTCAGACAAAAGAATTATATGTTATTTTAGACAAAAGAATAAAGTGCAATTTAAGATAAAAAAATAAAATGTCATTTTAGACAAAAGAATAAAAATATCATGTTAGACATAAATAAAAATAGCATTTAAGACAACAGAATGAAAATTCTATTTCAGACAAAAGACTGAATATCCTATTGTAGACGAAAGATTAAAAATGCAATTTATGTAATTTGAAAAATTACAAAAAAAAAAAAACACCAGAAAAATTCAAACTCGAATCAACCTACGTTTTCATGACAGGGTGTCAGTAGTCTTATTTAACCTTCAAAAGAGGATTAACATAGTCGAAACATAGATAGTTCTGAATTCGGATTTTTCTCATGTTTATATAATTATAAATATATATATATCACTTCTAAAAGTTATTATTATGGATTTTTGTCTTTATTGTTTAATGTTTTAGTATTTTTCATTTTATAAATATTACAAGTGTTTCGATAACAGATACTAAACTATTCAGCAATAGATAAAACTGAGAAAAAAAATAATAACTGCTGGTTACTCCATTTCTTTAAACATATGCTTTTCTATCGTTAGAACCACTCTTCTCTCTACCTTTATAATATTTATATTCACACACACACACACACACACATATATAATGGACTCTCTCCGTCGATTATGACGTAGGGGGTTCCGCCACAACAACTAAGTTGCTCGGAAATCCACACAAATGTTTTTTTTTATAGTGGTGAAGGCTTTGTGCAGAACCAATCACACTTTTTGGTATTACTGCTAACCTTTGTCGTTGCAGATTACTGTCAAAAGACTGCAGGTTTTTACATCAGATTTTCCTTATCCTAGATGCATGACTTATCGAAGACTGGGGAACATCTTTCCCAGTTAATATATATATATATATATATATATATATATATATATGATGTGGATTACCCAAAATACAGTTTGGATCATTTTACCACACTGCTTTCAAGAACAGTCACCTCGGATTTTACCGTGCAATTTGGATGTAAACTTTTATATCTTTTTCTCTAGCTCCCCTTACTCTATGACTTTTAATTACTAATTCAATTTTTAATTTTTAATTATGATTTTCCATGTCTCACTGACTTTAGCAAATAGGGTGTATACCATCATAGCTATTTGCTAATATTTTCCCTACTGAAGAGATGGTAGACATCGAAACCTTATAGGATAAGGAATTAAAATATTTATAATGTATTCTTTTTCTTACATAGAATAATAAAAATCTTTGATATGAAACTCAAACATTTCATGTCATGAATTTTTAAATTCATTGAATCACTAAAATTTGATTTATTTGCTCTATCTTATATATCGAGCAATTCCTATTTAGATGGGATAATGCTTATAGAATATTATTGCCAGTAATATTCTGTAAATCTTATAATCACAGGTTTCCATACCAGCTTATTGTTGGATAATTTTATTCTGAAGTGTGTATATATATATATATATATATATATATATATATATATATATATATATATATATATATATATATATATACTAGTATTTCAGCTCGGCGTTGCCCAGGTGTTTGGATATGTATGTTAAGCAAAAAAATGAAAAGTGGTAGTAGGAAGGTAGGCTCAAACCCGTACCGCAAAGGGGGAAAAGAACGGGGTAAAACCTAACGTTTATGCTATTACGACCACCGACAAACTGGAAGGGACATTTTTTTTAAATTAAGGCTAGAAAATCTAAAGGAGAGGATAACTTTCAAAAATATCGGCGAAAAAAGTGACCCCCCCCCTGTAGAAACGTGCCTAGTTGAAGGGGAAGATATTGATGTTTTTAGCCAATTTTTCGATATTTGTCGTATGAAAGGTTGAACTTTAAAACTATACTGATCTTGGTAAAATCCGTCGCCTCTATTGAAAGTTTAAGGCAGACATGCAAACATACATACATACATACATTCATTCATATATTGGTACCTAAAAATTTTCGACCCAAACTGATGAAAAAGCTTGCTCTATCTCTGAATACCCTTTATGTAAAATTTCAAATTTTTAGACCAGAAATTGTCTGAGTAATTTCGAAGAGACCGCAGAGGTCATTTTTTTTTTAACTTTGACCCCTATTATGACCCCTTAAAATTTAGTGTTTTGGGCTCAAATCAAGTTATTGTTAGACCCATTTCCAAGGAACCTATATCTAAAATTTCAAGTGCGTAGACCCAAAATTATCGGAGGAGTTTGGTAGAGTTCTCAAAGGTCAAATCGTTTAACTTTGACCTCTTAATCGCCAAATTTCTGGCCGAGAACCGATTACATCGAGTTTCCCAAATCTCAGTACACTGTATATCAAATTTCGAGTCTGTAGACTAAAAATTGACAGAGTTATTGCGTAGGGAAATGTACATAGACACACACACATACACACAGACACTTCACTTATATATATATATATATATATATATATATATATATATATATATTGCTGTGTGTGCAGCTTAATAGAGAAGCACAGTTTATTTCAAACGTAAGGGTGAGAGTGACGAAGATATGATTTTTAACTTTTACACGAGCGATCAATGGATAATGATTTTAACTTAATTAGACTTTGTAAAATAAGATACATCCATTTGATATGTGCGTTTAATGATGAAAGTACTATACCAAATTTAAACGTAATAAACAGAAATAAAATTCCCGACTTAGGTTAGAAAGATCAACTAAATTGTTATTCGAAACCTAAGTATGACAGACCACCAAAATCTCTACTTAAAAAAATACGTGTGGCAGACCAACCAAATTGTTATTTCATCCTTAAATGCGAGAGACCAACGAAATTTTATTTTCAAACATTGTCCTTTTTCGGATATAAGTGCAGTCAGTAGATTGCAGTAAATGCTGTTCTAACGCATGACAAAGCGACTGGAAGACAGAGCCTCAAAATAAAGATGCTTAAACGCATCCATTCAATCCATACATTCAATGATAAAAATGATATAAAACTAAAGTATGACCGACGAAGCCTATCTTAAATACTTGAGGACTCATCCAGAAAATAAAAAGACAAAAAGAAAAAAAAAAAAAGAAAAGAGAGAACCTTTCGGAATTATTCTTCAGAAATAACATTTAATAACAAATGAGAGTTTCCGCCAGAAAAGCCAGACATGTAAATCAACCATACAAGATGGAAGTCTTTTTTGAAGGAAACACAATGAGAATTTATACAGTTCCCGAAATCGTCCTCAGGTAAAGATGTTGCTCTTTCTAAGTAGATCTATTAATCTTGGTATTCTGATGGATATAATACTTAACAGCAGAAAAAAGTAAAGACGGTCATCTGAGCATTGAAGAACTCTTTCAAATCTTTGTCCCTCATTCCACAGTTCTCATTCTTCAGAGTTCGTTTTGTTGGCAATCAGCCTGAGATGATCAACCAAAATGAAAAAAAAAAAAAAAAAAACGAAAAAGAAATAAAAATAAAAGAATCCTATTATCTTTATCGTTTTCATGAAGACTTCTTTTCATTTTTTGGTCAAGATAACTTTATTTGGAAGCAACGCAGTCTAAGGGATAAGAACGCATATCTTATAAACCCAGTCGTCGACATAAGAAAAAAACAGAATATATATATATACATAGAAAGAAAAAGCACGTATCAGTTTCTGTATGAATTAAATATTTATACATATCTTACGGCTGGACAACGCCGGGTGGCCTGCTAGTATATATATATATATATATACTAGCAGGCCACCCGGCGTTGTCCGGCCGTAAGATACGCATAAATATTTAATTCATACAGAAACTGTGACGTGCTTTTTATTTTCTAAACAGTTCATTTCTTGTAAGTTAAAAAAAAAAAATACTCGAGCTGAGACCGGAATCAAAACCTACAGACAGTCAGTAAAGTTCGATATTTTTCCCTGATTCTAATACAATTACCGATTCCGCATTAAATTCCCGTTTCTGATACAATTACTGATTCTGTATTAAAATGCTGATTCCGATTTTTTTTATAAATCTCTAAATATTTAACTATAAAGTTATTTTTTCACAATTACCGCTAAAACATGTTAAATGTGCCGATATTTTTTCAAATGTAAAAGACAAAACAAACATGTAAAGGGGGGGGGGATCTGTAGATTTCAGCTGGTAAAATAAAGCCAATAATTTTTTATTACTTTATTATTACTACCAACAGTGGAAGATTTTGTTTTAAACAAAATTAAATAAAAAAAAGAAATTAAAAATATCGTTTTTAGCATCGGAAAATATGCACAATTTTTTGGATTCCAATACCGATTCCAATACCCCAAAAAGTTGCGATTTTTCCTATTCTGCTTACTTATCTCAATACTAATGAAATACTAATATGCATGAGCTGCCTTCAATAACTTTCCAGACGGCTTTGTATATGCATTTAAAATTGTCGTAGACACTTGAAAATTCAGTATGTTATTGCTATACATCTTATGAGATGACTCACGAATTTCAAAAATGCAATCAGGATGCGAGGACACTTGAGAAGAACGATTTGCAATAAAATTGTCATTTAAATTTAAAAATGCTCCACAGAAACGTATGGTATGCTTCAGGTTGCTTTTGGATCATCTTGCATGTATCGAGCATCAGTTTTTGAGTGGCATAAAAGAATCAAGGAAGGCAAAGAGTTTGTGAATGATGATGAGGTGTGGGAGGAATAAGGAAGCCAGAACACCAGAGTTGAACAGATTTCGAGCATAAGGACCGTCGTGTGTGTGAGAGACAGTAAGTGCACAGTTTGATGTCAGTGTGGGAACTGTTCACACAATTATTCGTGAGGAACTGGAGATGCAGAAGATTTGTACGAATCTGCAATTCCCGAACTCCATACTTGTCACAATCTATTTGACCAACATGGGCATCAAGACAGTTCCTCGCCCTTCCTATGGTCCAGACCTTGCCCTCTGTGACTTTTGGTTATTCTCTAAGCTCAAGGAAAACCTTAGAGGCTGTCGTTATGAGGCAATTGAGGAGATGAAAGACTGTGTGTGCATGTGGATGACGAAGGTCATCTACATGCTCACACAATAGAACTTCCGTGAAGCTTTGTAAAAGTTGTTTGAAGATACAAGTGCATTGCAACCAAAGGAAATTACTTCGAAGGAGTTTCATGTTTGTACTATCAATAAAGGGTCCAAACGAAAAAATCTGGAAACTTGTTGAAGGCACCTTGTGTGTATTATATATATATATATATATATATATATATATTTTGTTCCATGGCATGCAATTCTGGCACGAAATACAAAGCAAAATATCGTCTGCTTCTTATGTTCCATGAAAAGAATGAAATTCGGCAGAACTGAACATAAAAAATTATCATTAGTCGCAGTCTTGCTGTTTAACAGCGTCAGCGATGACGGCTTTCCAAATTGAAGAGTCAGCAACATAGCATGGAATCAAGCAACAAGAAACTACCGTCTTTATTTGTCTTCTTTCTGTTGCTTTCCATCTTGATTCGAGGGTGCATCTCCCTAGTGAATTAAATGTTTCGCCAGATATCTACCTGGGAATGTCTACGACTCTGCCCCATAAATACAGTGCTTACTATGGTCAATTATATTGTACTAGTCAGGTTTATTGTTTCTTAACTTCCGCTATCTAGTAAAAAACTGTTTATCCAGGTGATTGTCTCGTACATAAAAAATAATATTCCAAAAAAACACTACCGCTTTTGGAATCGTTAATGAAATTCACAATTCTTTCTGCAATTCAACCATACTTGATACAATTAAACTTCATACCATATAATAATGTACAATTAAACTTCATACCATATAATAATGTACAATTAAACTTCATACCATATAATCATGGTTTTGGTTCTTGTTAGATCACTGATGTTCAGCGATGTTCAGCATGGGTAATACAAGACGCAGAATGAATTTCTAAACTAATAAATCCCACATTGTTTGCTAAGCTCCAGCCTGTGTCAAATCGGTACAGTGTTAAGAGGTGCCTTCAATAAGTTTTCAGACCTTTTCGTTTGGAACCATTTATTGATAGTACTCACATCTAGTTCTCTTCAAAGTAATCTCCTCCGGCTGTAATGCACTTGTTGTACTGTTCCAACAACTTCTAGAAGACCCCATGGAAGTTCTCTTGCATGACCATGTCAATAACCCTCCTCACAGCCTATTTTATCTTCTCAATTGTCTCAGAATAATAGCCTCTACGGTTTTCCTTGAGCTTAGGGAATAACAAAAGTCTCAGAGAGCAAGTTTTGGATAATAGGCAGGGTAAGGAACTGCCTTGATGACCATCTTGGTCAAATAATCCGTGGCAAGGATGGAGCGCTCTTGGGACAAACTTCACGTCAATCTTTTGCATCTTCAGTTCCTCATGAATAACTATGTGTACAGTTCCCACACTGACAACTAATTGTGTATTTATTGCCTCCATAGACACACGATGGTTCTTATCCATGAAACTATTATTCTAATGTTTGGACTTCCTTCCTCTTCCCATACCTCTCATCATCACTCACAGACTCCCTGCCTTACTTGAATCTCTTACGCCACTCAAAAACTGATGCTTGATTCATGCAAGATGGTCCAAAAGCAGCTTAAGCATCTCATACATTTCTGTGACATTTTTTTCAAGTTTAAACCAGAATTTTATTGCATATCGTTCCTCACTTCGAGATTACATTTTTGAAATTCACCAGCTGTGATAATCAGGCTTTAGTAGGGTGTATTCCAATTCCTGCTGTAGGTGTTCATTAGAAGCTGACAACATGAAAAATTGGCCAGTAATCTCATAAAATGTACAGCACTGAATTTTCAAGAGTCTATAACGATTTTAAATGCCTGTACAAAAAGTCTAGAAATTTATTGAATGGATCTCGTATATTGCTCTGATTGTTTAACAAGAACATCCACAGAATGTGCTCTGATGAACTAATTGTACTAATATCCTCTTTACAGTTATACATCTGTCCCACCCGATTAGTAGCAAAATCTCTTTTTCCAGATACCAGATGATTTTTACTGTCACTCGTTATACTTCACTTGCAATATAAGTTGTTTGGTGAGAACAAGCATAAAAAAATTACAAAAATTAAAAAGTATAAACGACTAAATTCCTTCCAGCTTTTGTTGAAATAGCAACACATGTTCAATAATTAGTTTACAATAAATATTGTGCTTAAATATTAAATAATCTCTCAAAAGCATTAATATGCTGTTAATCAGTCAATCAAAGTAGAGCAATGAATTGTTTTCAAGAAGTATATTAATCTTAATGTTGAAATGCCATAAAACATTTGGTATTAAATAGCACCCCCATAAATGTTGATATGCACTAAAACATTTGGTATAAAAAAGCACCTACTAAAGTGATGATATACTATAAAACATTTGGTATAAAAAAGCACCCACATAAGTGTTGACATGCCATAAAACATTTGGTAAAAATAGCACCCCCATAAGTGTTTATATGCCATAAAACATTTGGTATTAAATACCACCCCCATAAGTGGTGATAAGTCATAAAACATTTGAACTGTTAAATAAATCAGGATCAGTGAATTGGCATATAAGTAGGCTGGGATCTTGCGTCAGGCTTAGATAGGCAAACTTATTCATTCTATGACTTATGGTTGATTGTTAGTTTATAAGTAGACCTTCTAATATAGTGTTTGATTTAAGTAAGTGTTTGTTAACTGGGTGCAAATTGGAATCCTTATGATTAGATCATTTTCCTCACGTAATTCTTCAAGATAATTTGTATTAATTGCTGACTAAAATATTTTCATATCGTAGAGATCATCTGTGACATTTAAAAGACTTAGGAAAAAATATCACAGAAAATAATAAACCAGACATCGGTCATATTTGTAGAGTGACATGCAAAAAATATATCTTAGTAATGTCACAATGGAAAAAAATATTTGTTTTATTTGATAGTAATTCTTTATTTGATAGTAATTCTTTATTAATTAATTCTTTATTAATTAACATCGGGGTTCCTGCTTATCTCTATGGATACTTTAATGAACTATGGAATTATTTATGCAAAGTTCAAATTCTATTTGATCTCTAGTTTTTTTTAACTGTTATTTCACCTCTCCCCCAACAATATACAGTATAACTTTGATGAAAGAGGCTAATATTTAAAACCAAATGTACAGGGATACTATGTAGGGAGTTGAGCAGTGAGATCTCTGTTCATATTACACTAAACTTCTGTATATCAGTACAATCAGGGAAGAAGGGACCCGCGAGGGAATTCCAAAGTTTAGCAGTTCTAGAGAAGAAACTATTTAAATAGAAGGTTTTCCAGCAGCTAGCGATCTCTACAGTGTAGGAGTGGGATTTTGTTGCTTGTTGGGTTAGTCAGGGTTATTTACATCGAGGGATAAAAGTGCTTTCACTTCGTCAGAGCACATTCCATTAAAATACTCATAAAACAGACACAGAGATGAAACATTTCAGCTATAGAACAGAGGTTCGAGTTTTGTTGTTAGTGCGAGACTTGTTAGGTTGGTGACCCTTTTCTGAACCTTGTCTAAGAGCGAGAGACTAGTGGCACATCCACCAGTCTAGATGTGGCAAGAATACTTCATATATAGGCGAATAATGGCTTTGTAGGAGTACAGGATACTCTCAGGTGTGAGTAACTTCGATAGTAAAGAGAATCAATTTTCTTTGCAGCAACCTTGGCAATGATCAATATATTTCTTCATAAAAATCAATACGGAAGGACAAAATTATCAGTCAACTAAGTTGAAACTACTACGTGCAGGAGAAAAAAATCCAAGCATGAGATGTCTTAAAAAAGTACTCGATATCTCATACATAGATTATATAAAGCAGTATGTACGACTGCCATCTTGCACATGAAACGTTTTAATGAAATGATAAATTTTGTCATATGATGAGAGCCAGTGATCTAGCGAAAACAATTCTCCAGAGGATAGCAGAAGGTGGAAGAAGAAGCAGGCAAAGAAAGAGGTGGAGTGGACAAGAGAGAGCTTTGAAACAACGCAGGTCCTTGCTCACAAACGACAAAGATGGCGGCAACAGCTGCAACGTTCAGCAATGCAGTACTCCCCACGACTGGAAGGTTAAGGGAACCCAGAATTTCTTTCAAAGTAGAAGTAAAATAGCAACTTGTTTAATACAGTAAAACAAACACACCAACACTATTTCAGTACTTAGGCAGTATAAGGACCGTGTTATTGTCAGAATCAGGTGGCTTATGAAAAATGCAGCAAGGTGCCAAAACGCTGAGTGTTTTAACTCTAATAAAAAAAATCATGAATAAAAGCTTTCTTTGATATCATTGGATTATCATCTACAAAACAACTTAAATATTTAACTTAATTTTAACAAAAATATAAAAAATCATAAAAAGAAAAAAATTAAAAACATTTTTTTGTTTGCTATCATTTGTTTGTTATTCAAAAAATAAAATGCATTCATAAAACTTGCCTTACAATGAGTGCTTTTATTTTTTGGATTTGAATTTTAATTTTAAAAAAGTGTTGTAAAAACTGTTCATTAATTATTCAATAATATTGCTACCATTTTACAACTAGTTTTTTCAGTAAATTAACTTATTACTGACAGAAAAGCAATATATTTTTCATAGAAAATTTGGCCAGCATTTGTGTGAAAAAAAAAAAAAAATTTGTTCGGCACCTTCTGGCGTTTTCTATAAAACGTCCAGACGATTATGACGATAGCATATTCCTTATACTACATAAGTACCAAACTTTCATTCCTAAAAATACATTGCTAATACCGAAAATTAACCTCGTATTTTGCAAAACATTTCTGCAGAGTCTTTGCATTTAACGGAACTTGATGCTTTTTTGAGTGACAAGTTTATCTGTTTTATGACAATGGCAGTGAATAAATAATAAACAAAGTAAGCATGCATGGTCTTCCTTGAGGCCACAGTGAATGAAGCATAAAAACAAATGACTAAGTTCAGCATTCTCCCCTCCCCATTTAGCCCCAAAAGTCTCCAAATCCTAGTGAAAATGAACAAACCGTGCAGTTTTATGCCTTAACAGGTGTAAATTTAAGTTCTGCACCATGCAAAAAATAGAAATGTTAAGTTCATCACTTGCATCCCCCGATTTAGCCCCCAAACTCCCCAAAGCCTTAACATATTTAAATTTTAGTTCAGCACCATGCAAAACTGCTAAATAGACATACACAGAAAATTTTGGACAAATATAGTAAAAAAATTTTTTTTAAATGGAGTGTTTTTATTAGCCCTAGAACAGCCCCTGGGGCACACCCAAGAGTTATCGCAAAGTATAGACAAATAAAATTATATAGAAATCAGTTAGTTACAACTTTTCAGAAAGTTTTATAAAAAGTCAAGGCATCAATTTTTTTTAATAAGCACAAAAGTGTCAATTTTAGGCATTTAAAACTTTTAATACCGGGTACATCTGCTAGTGTATATATATATATATATATATATATATATATATATATAAATATTTAATTATAGAATACACAAAGAGTTGTCTCTTTACAATTAAAATTTTCTTTTTTATTTTCAAATTGCTATCTCTGGTTAAAACAGATTGTGCACTGACATAGGCAGTCTCATAACAGTTTTATAAGCCTTACTACTTCCGTCCTAACTCATGACAAATTGAAGGTGGATGTTTTGTTTTGTGACGCCATTACCTTTCACAGATGTATTGCCTTAACAACTGTTGAGGAACTCAATGTACATACTGTATGGTAACCCTTCAGAATAACAGAGGGTGATTAACAGGTGATAGGGGTACTGGAAGGCATAGGCGTGAATTTCCCCGAGTTATTATTCGGGCTATGACAACAGCATATTTTTTTCCTTGTTTTGATTCTCAGGTATATATCCATTGATATCTTATATGTTTTTATGTAGCGTGATATGGTTCTCAGTTGATTAATTGTGTCTAACTGTGTTGGATATATACTCGAGAGTCAAAACAATGAAAAGAATATGCTGTTGTCCAAGCCCTAGTTATTATACATACCCGCTTACTTGAATACACACATCACCTAGTATTTTCAAATGGTCACTCATCTGGTACTGGCTAGGCTCAATGTTACTTAACTTTGGTGATCAAACAAAAACTATCAATGTGATAATGTCATTTTTGTATATAACTTAAAATATGCAAACAAAGCAAAAGTAAAAAGAAAAATGACTTCACAGCATAATAGGCAGGTCAGTTCCATATCTTCTATGTTCCTACAATTTTTTCTTTTGTTTTGTGCTGATATATTAAAAACCCTTTTTTCTACTTCTTTAGAAAGAAAATACAACTTTGTTATATATGAGTTGTGGAATTGCATTCATCTGCAAAAAATCTTGCTAATTTGTATATTCTTTTAAGCATTCATTTTAATTAATTCCCTATTGGTTTTTTCGGATTTCTTAGGGGATGATCATCTTTAGTAAACTATTACATGTAATTATATTCATGCACATATTCTACATGATTTATACTTGTGTAATATTTGCTTAAAAGGTTATAGTAAACACAAACCTCTTTCTATATATATTTATGTATGCGTATATAAATTTGTTTAAAAAATTTTGCCTACTAAACGCCTCTATCAGTTTTTGATCTACAGGCATGAAACTTAATATATAGGGTATTTGAACCTATGCGAAATTTTATATTTGGGTTTTAGCTCGCGAAGATCTGTGCAAAATTGTGAAAATTAAAAAAATGGAATTTGTCAGGTGAAGGTCGAACGACGGCATTACAAATATGCATGCGAAACTTAATAGCGACTGGTTCATGTTTTAATTTTTAACCTTACAGCAAACATGTTTTCATAGCTCAGGCATTAACGTCAAAAGAAAAAAAAAGTAAATCATAAGCTAGATGTGTTGGTTTCGATTCTCGGTGGTGGCGCACAAGTCATTTTCTTTTTAAACTTTTTAAATCATTACTATATATTGGGTCCAATATAATAATAATAAATGCAAAATCTGCATGAATCAAAATATGATATTTAAGCGTATTTTATGACCTGGTAATGACGGGTGGCCTGCTAGTATATGTATAGTATTTATACAAACATTAGCTACATATGTGGAGAAATGTTTCAGCTACACCTTGTTTGCAAAAGCAACGTCTTCAGGCTAAATCTTCTGTAGATGTTTTTCTAAAGGAGTTCCAACAGAAACATGTATCCACATATGTAGCCAATAATGTTTGTGCAAATAAATTTACACCTTTTATAAAAACTGGAGTTTCAGTAGATTTACAGCTAGAAAACTACCATACAATCATAAAGTATATATATACAGGGCGAGCCAAAAAAAAACCCAAAATCATAGAAAGTATATCTAGAACATATGCTGTAGAACGGAGAAAAAAAGGCCAAAGACCCTAGTGTTTTGATGTCATGTTTTGAATATAATAAACTAGTTATGACCAAAGTTTCATTTCATTCGGACAAAACACTAAGAAACGGGGCCTAATAAGAGTTGGGACCCGATTTTTGGAGGGTCACCCTGTGTGTGTATGTGTATATATATATATATATATGTATATATATATACTAGCAAAAGTACCCGTCGTTGACTGGGTTCAAAAACAGCCTACAGAAAATGGACTCTGATTTATTAAAGTATGATAGGTTATGAAAAGGAAGGGTTGTAAATTTGGGTTGAATTTGGGGGTATCAAAACCAAAGCAAATTTTGATGAAAGTAAAAATAAAATAGATAAACCCCATCATTTATTATACCAGACCTGTTCACACTGAAACACTTATCACAATATTCTGTTGATCTATATTAAAAAACCTTGTTAAACTTTGTGACATATTTCCATTCTATGGAGGTCAGGGTCGAACGAACACCCCATAATTTTATTATACCATATTTCTTCAAACTGAAACATAATTATCAAAATATACTTACCCAGATAGATATGAAAAGTCTTTATTAAAGTTTGTGCCTATTTCCATTCTATGGAGGCCAGGCGCGAACGCAGACCGCGCAATTTTATTATACCATCCCTATTTAAGTTAAAAAATACTTATCAAAGTATTCTTATGTACATCTATATCAAAATCACTTGTAAACGTTTTTTTAATTTTTAATTTTTTTATTTCCATACTTTGTGGGCCAGGCGCGAATGCAGACCCCACAATTTTAATTAACCACCGTTCTGCCAGATCAAACATACCCATTCCTGTGTCTCGATACATCTTCTATCATCATATGTAATCAGTTTTTTTAAAATAGTCAACCATATAGGAGCCTATTCGTGACCAGGCACACACACACACATTCAGCTTTATATATATATATATATATATATATATATATAGATATAGATATATAAAATTACTCACGAACATATTTTAAAAAATGACTATTTTTCTTATTTTAATAAATGACATTTCACTTTTGATCGCAATCCAAATATTTATTTATTTATTAAAAAAAATAATAATAATCAATATTTTTATAAAATTTAATTATATTTATTGGCCATGCGAAATATATTTCGAGAAGACCATAACAACTGAAAACAACATCGATAAGATGATATTGTGTGGTGGACACCTTATTAAATTGCTATGGAAAATAAAGCGCCTGTCTCGACTACACAAGTAGCTTAGGTAAGCCGGGGAATTGTCCAGGGTTTATAGATGTACACTTATTGGCTGGGGTTTTATAAAGTCTGTCTGATTGTGTATTTCAAAAGATACAAAGAAATAAGTTTTTATTAATATTTTATTTTCCTTGTTGAAATAGTACATAAATATATGCTGTCAAACTTAAAAATACACACACACAAATATATATGTGTATATAAATACATATATATATATATATATATACATATTTACGTGTATATTACATAGAATTGCCCTCATTTCTGTAAAATTCTGAGGAGTTGCTATAGATTTGAAACAATAATGGCCTTTTGTACAGAATCAGTAATTTATAACTTTTAATAAATAATTTGTATGGGATCATGGCTTCTTGCTTGGTACATCCATACTGATGAGGCATGATTATGAAAGGAGTGTAAGTAGATAATTATGTGTACAGGATGGAACAATAAAGTTGTCGTTCTAAACAAAAAAAAAACATTACAGCTTTATTTTAAAACTTTTATTGAAAAAAATCAAATCAGGTAACTGGTATTATGTAGTAGAGCTGACATCTAGTCAATGTAGCCACCTTCGGCCTCAATCCCCGCCTCGAGTTGGGTCCGGAACTGGGAGCATGCCTTTTCCACAAGTGCTGGAAGGAGCTCAGCAAATACTTGGTGGATGGTGATGATCAGGCTGGCTTTTCTGTTGTGAGAGGTCATGTTGGTGATGTTCTTGATGTATGATCAAACAAAGTAGTCCAGCGAGTTCAGGTCGAAGAAGGGTACAAAGTCGTAGCACTTCTTCTGAAGCCAAGCCTGGGTTTCTTTGGACTTGTGGGCCGGGGCCGAGTCTTGCTGCCACACTCACGGTCTGCCAGAAGACATCTGATTGCACCAAGGGCTCACCACACTCTTCAGCACATTAGTGTTTACTTTCAAACCGATTTCAAAAGATGTGAAGTGGCATGATGTGGTCCTCACTTGAAACCACACCAAAAACCATAACCATGGCCGGAAACTTCATTAAGCTGTGCCCTCAAGCGTTGAACCATCCAGATTTTCATTTTGAGGGTGCTGGCAATAGTTCTGTTGTCAGAACTTTGATTGATAGAGAGCAGGAGTTGTACAGTGGCGCATCACCAATCTTGCTTGTTGAACTTTGTTGTATCACTTGCAGACATGATAGAAAGCTCCTATCGCTCTTGGGATTTGTACACAGCTGGTCAACTAGGAGATGGTCTGCAACAACAAAGGAAAACCGGTTTTTATCAAACGGAAATGGAATCATGTCTTTACTAGTGCGACAATTTTATCATTTCACACACTATATATATATATATATATATATATATATATATATGTGTGTGTGTGTGTGTGTGTGTGTGTGTGTGTGTGCATATATATAATAAAGTCGTATTCCTGTCTGTTTATTTATTTATTATGTGGTTAATATATAGAAAAGTACAGTTTTACAAATTAATTTTCATACTGAATATAGATTTTATTTTTATTATATATATATATATATATATATATATTCAAAGAAATCTACATTAGAGAAGTTAGCTTATTCGCATATTACATTAAACAAAATCCTTTTTAATAATTAGCACTATGCTATGAATGGTTATTAGTAATAGAATTGTTTTAATTGTCCTGTGTAGATATATTATTAACCGACATCAGTTGTTTTAAAATAGAAGTAGGCTTTATTTAAACTATGAGGGTTATTTTCCCGTTTGATTTTTATAGATGAAAATGGAGGTGTTTTATGCTTTTATAAATCCAACATGTGTTCCATTTCAGGAAAATCGTAACAGCATTAAGAGGATATTAGGTGTATCAATTAGTATGTGACTAAAACTGATCTACGATAGTGAAACATGGGCCCTGATAACTCGCCAAAGTGAAATCTTGGCAGCGGCACAAAAGAAGATGGAGACAATAATGTTGCCCATCACTCTACAAGATAGAAAGACAAACATCTGGATCTGCCAACAAACAAGAGTTATTGACAGCAATACTGCCATTAAGACATCCAAACACAGATGGGCATGGCATGTAGCCAGAAAAGATGACAGCAAATGGTCCATCAAGACAACAGAATGGACACATCGTGAATATAAGAGTTCAAAAAGAAGACCAAGAACGAGATGGAGGGACAACCTGATTCAAAACATGGGTCCCACATGGCAGCGAATAACTCGGGACAGAGATAGATCTCTAAAGTCAAGGTAGGGGTTCCTCATTGAATGATAAAAGCCTTATTGATTAATTGATCGATTTAAACCCATCGCCCAGCAATGTTACGACCTGGCAACGCCGGATATATGCAACTAGTATCATATATTTATATATATATAAATATATAGATAGATATATAGGATAGATGTACATGTATATGTAAAAGATTTACTCCTAAACGACTTAAGCAATCCTTGTGAATTTTGAAGTACTGCTGCTAAGCGTAAGGGGTCCAAATGTGACCATATTTTGTTTAAATTAGTTTTATGTAAAAGGGTTGAAAAAGGGATCTTCGTGAAAATTTAGATAAATTCGATTTTTGTTAAATTTCAATAATTAGTAATAGACATTCATTAATAAATGTTCCGTAAATTTCCGTTCATTTACAGTATTTTAAAGGGTTTAATGGGACATCCTACCATAGCATCTCATTTGAAAATTAAAATATCAGATTTGCATTGAATTTGATTCATAATCCTTTGACAGCAATTAAGCAAAATGCCCTGATTTTGAATTTTTCCTTAAAACCTCTTCCGCTTAAGCCTTTAATTTTAAGCCTTTTTTTAAAAATAAAAATCATGAATTGAATTTTGATCAAAATTTGATAGAGGGATTCTAAATTACATTTTGATTTTATTATTAGAAAGAGGATCTAAAACTGGTACAAAACAGTTTTATTCGATCAATAAATTTACATGTAATAGGACGAAAAATGAAAAATGTTAAACAAAAGATGATAAATTATGTTTTTACACGAAAAAAAAAAAGAATGATGTCATTCAAGTGGCTTCCGGGCCTTGATAAGTGGTGACCACCTTTGTAAAAAAAAAAAAAAAAAAAAAAAAAGGATGGTAGTGAAAATTATTTTTGTTTTAATCAATGGAGGAAATTTCCAGGTGGATATCCGGGGGAACATTAATTCATTGGGAGAGTTGCACCCCTAGTCTTCGTTAAGACATGCATCTAGGAGAAGGAAACTGACGTAAAAAACCTGCGGTCTATTGTATACTCTGTCCTGTGGCAGTCATCTGTACCGACAAAGGTTAGCAGTAATACCAAAAAGTGTGGCTAGTTCTACACAAAGCCTTCACTACTATAAACAAATTTTCTTGGCCGTCGGGACAAGATCAAAGTGTAGTATCTGTTCTTCAGATGCTGCAAGCTATGACTGGCTATGACTAGCAAGGACCAGATGTGGGGGCAACCCCACATGCCTGACCATTAACCAGCTCCCATTTCCCACCTCTCGGGAGCTGGTCCCCTTTTTCCCTTCCCCCTCCCTTCACTCCTCACATTAAAAATCGGCCTTGTGCCTAATTTGCTCGGTGGGGGAGCAAATAAATACCATCTGTTCTTCAGATGCTGCACTTCTATTTCTTGTTCTCTTTCGGTGGAGGAGAAATCCTTCACGACTGAGACAATTTTTATTTTTGTACCTTTTCTCCACGTTAAAAAACGACCCTGGTGTCTAACTCTGTCCCGTGGAGAGGCATAGTAAATAGGTACTATAAACAAATCATCTGTGTGAATTACGAGCAACTTAGTTGTTGTGGCGGAAGCTCATACGTCGAAAGCGACGAGAAAGTCCATCATATATATATATATATATATATATATATATACACTATTACATAAAATGAACTTTGTGTGTGTGTCTGTGAGCTCGTTCTCTGTGGAGGTGAAAACGGCTGGGTCGATTTTTAGGAATTTTCATATAAAGTTACTTTATGTGCCTGGCAGTGTTCTTCGATAGGCTTTGTGTTGAAATGTTTTCGATAAGTATCGATAACTGAAATAATCTGATGAAAGAAGGAGCAGGCGATTTTGACCAAACTTAACATATTATACAGCCTAACATCACAAGTGAATTTGAAGAGTTTCAGTATCACACAAGCCGAAAATCCCGACATATAAAATCAACACTAGGTTCTTTGATATGACAAGGGCGCATCCGAAAAGTATGCTTCTGTTTAGAGCACAATTGAAGCTTGATATTTGACTTTTGAATTTTATACTTTAAGGGGGGGGGGAGAAATGAAGAACAGGGAGGAAAGATTTTTCTAAAATTAAGAGTAGGTTCTCAACAGTAGACTACAATATATTGTAAACTTAGTCACTGCAAAAGGCATATGACACTTCCTCTAGGTGCATCGTGATGGAACCACAACCAGGGCAGGCAATCAATCAATTTGATTAAAAAATGGGCTATTTACAAAAAAGGAAGTTTCCGATTTGATTTAGTGGGCGGGCAACATAATTACCAATGAAATAATTGCTTTAATAACAAAAACCGTGAGAAATGTCCAATTTTATGTATTGAAAATTGATTTACTCCTTTGAAAACATTTTTTTTTTATTATATTGAATTGAAGTGAATTCTTATAAATCTCTGAAGTTGTAATTAGTCAAGCAAAAAATTATAGTCTAAATCTAATGAAAAATTTCACAAATTTAACGTTGTTTTGCTGAAGACTTAAAGATATGAAAATGAAAATTATAAAGATTGGAAATATCCTTTTGGTGGTCCGTCTATTGTCATTTGTCTAATACGAAAAGTCTTTTGATGCTGTTTATTTTTGCTTGCTTGTCATCGTGCACACTTTTCATCTGTACGTGAATCGTTTAGATGATGAGAATAAGGGCGAATAGTGGAAATAAAGGACGAATGATACGAGTAATAGTAAGAGAATCATATAGTGCAATCACTTAAAAGGAGTATGGAAAAAAAGGAGCTGTTAAAGGTAGAGGGGGAATAGGGGAAGTAGGAGGATGATTCAAAGAGAGAGAGAGAGAGAAGAGAGTAGAGGGAGAGTAGAAGGAGACAGAGCCAAGACAAATGTGAAGATGGCGGGAAGAAAGAGGAGGACAAGAAGAGTAAGAGACATTTGGGGGGGGGAACGGTGCAACTAACAGAAGAAGAGGGTAAGAGATAGAGAAAAAGACAGAGGCTACGAAAGGGACGGACGCAAATGGAGAGAGAAACGAAAATGGCGGGTTCACAAAAAGGAAAACGAGGGTAAGGAGAGAGAAAGTTTAACGAGGAGGGAGAGAGAAATGAAGACAGGAAAATAAAAGAAAGGAAGACGGGAAGAGAAAAAAAGAAAACGGAGGAGAAAAGTAGAGAGAAGACGGGGGGGGAGAGAGAGGAAGACGGGGGGGGAGAGAGAGGAAGACGGGGGGGGAAGGGAGAGGAAGACGGGGGGAAGGGAGAGGAAGACGGGGGGAAGAGAGAGGAAGACGGGGGGAAGAGAGAGGAAGACGGGGGGGAAGAGAGAGGAAGACGGGGGGGAAGAGAGAGGAAGACGGGGGGGGGGAAGAGAGAGGAAGACGGGGGGGAAGAGAGAGGAAGACGGGGGGGAAGAGAGAGGAAGACGGGGGGAAGAGAGAGGAAGACGGGGGGGAGAGAGAGGAAGACGGGGGGAAGAGAGAGGAAGACGGGGGAAGAGAGAGGAAGACGGGGGGGGAAGAGAGAGGAAGACGGGGGGGGAAGAGAGAGGAAGACGGGGGGGAAGAGAGAGGAAGACGGGGGGGGAAGAGAGAGGAAGACGGGGGGGAAGAGAGAGGAAGACGGGGGGGAAGAGAGAGGAAGACGGGGGGGAAGAGAGAGGAAGACGGGGGGGAAGAGAGAGGAAGACGGGGGGGAAGAGAGAGGAAGACGGGGGGAGGAGAGAGGAAGACGGGGGGGGGGAGAGGAAGACGGGGGGGGAGAGAGGAAGACGGGGGGGAGGAGAGAGGAAGACGGGGGGGAGGAGAGAGGAAGACGGGGGAGGGAGGAGAGAGGAAGACGAGGGGGAAAGAGAGAGGAAGACGAGGGGGAAAGAGAGAGGAAGACGAGGGGGAAAGAGAGAGGAAGACGAGGGGGAAAGAGAGAGGAAGACGAGGGGGAAAGAGAGAGGAAGACGAGGGGGAAAGAGAGAGGAAGACGAGGGGGAAAGAGAAAGAAGACGAGGGGGAAAGAGAAAGAAGACGAGGGGGAAAGAGAAAGAAGACGAGGGGGAAAGAGAAAGAAGACGAGGGGGAAAGAGAAAGAAGACGGGGGGGAAAGAGAAAGAAGACGGGGGAAAGAGAAAGGAAGACGGAGGAAAAGAGAAAGGAAGACGGGGAGAAAGAGAAAGGAGACGGGAAGAAAGAGAACGGAGACGGGGGAGAGAGAGAGGGGAAGATGGATGGAAAGAGGAAGACGTAGAAAGAGAGAGAGAGAGGAAGACGTGGGGAACGAGAAGACGGGGAGAGGGAGAGGAAGACGGAGAGAGGGAGAGGAAGACGGAGAGAGGGAGAGGAAGACGGAGAGAGGGAGAGGAAGACGGAGAGAGGGAGAGGAGGAGAGGGAGAGGGAGAGGAGGAGAGGGAGAGAGAATATGGAAGACGGGGGAAAGGAATGAGAAAGGGAGATGGGAGAATGGAAGAGGCGGACACGGGGAGAAAGTAAGAGACAGAGACAAAAGAAAGAGACAGAGAGAGACGAAGACGAAGGAAAGAGGAAGAGGGCAGCTACTGTTCAAACGTTTTAAAACATTCGAAAAATCTTCAGTTCGTGTGTTGATAAAACATTGCTTTCTGATAGAAAAAAAATAGCATAGCTATTGCTGTAAAAATGTTTAGTCGATCTTTATTGCGTTGAATAGTTCGAAACTTCTTTCTGTTATTTTAAACGCCTTTACTATCTCACAAAGCTTCAATGTAAGATTAGATAAAACGAGTTTGTTGACATTTTCAAGACAACTGCCGAATTTAGGCAAACTAAACGTTCAGCATCAGTTGCATCTGTATGATTGAGTTTAAAATCAGCATACAACCGTTTTAATCATTGTTTTCAACTGAATAAAGGCTGACTAAACATTTTTTATAGCAATTGCTTTACTTAAATAGATTTTTTTTTCATCAGAAAGCCATATTTTATCAACATATGAGCTGACGATTTTTCGAATGTTTTAAAAATTTCGAACAGTGGCTGCGCTCTTCTTTCTGATAGAAAAAAATTATTTAAGTAAAGCAATTGCTATAAAAATGTTTACTTGGCCTTTATACAATGATTAAAACGGCTGTATGCTGACTTTAAACATCCATAAAGACACAACTGATGCTGAACGCTTAGTTTACCTAAATTCGGCAGTTGAAAATGTCCACAAACACGTTTTATCCAATCTTACATTAAAGCTTCATGAGGTAGTAAAGAAGTTTAAAATAACAGAAATAGGTTTCGAACTATTTGCATCTTCCGAATTACTGTTCTCATTTTGACTTATATAACATGAAATATATTTTGTTGAAATGAGAAATGGCGTCATCATGCGCTCTCACCTGAAAATAACCGTAAATATAAGATTTCTTTTCCTATACATTTGAATCATTAGAACAAACAAAGAATGATAAAGTTCTATATTGATTTGTTTTTAATTTATTGTGAAATACGCAAAAAATGAATGGCTCTCGTCTTGGGAAGGCCTAAAGTTTTGACAGGCTTCTGGGCTTGACCTTTACTCCTGATCTTAAATGGAATACGTACATCAAATCTGTTGCCAAGGCCGCTGGAAAAATGGTCGGATCCTTCTATCGATCCAGTAGATATCTCACTGCTGATACAATTCTCTATCTATATAAGAGCCGGATACGTCCAAGGATGGAGTATTGTTGCCACATATGGGCAGGAGCTGCTAGAAAAGACTTGTCCTGCCTTGATTCAAAATAGGGGTTCAAAATAGACTTCGTGACCTGGTGGGAGATGTCCTTTTCTCTTCACTGCAACCTCTATCTCACAGAAGAGATGTTGCGAGTTTGTCTCTGCTTTATCGTTATTTTCATGGAAGATGTTCGACTGAGCTTCAATCTATGGTCCCCCCTCGCCAAACTTTCACAAGAAATACTAGACTAGCTGAAAACATTATCAATAATTTTCCCCACTGTTTATTTGTACCTAAACCTAAACATAAATTCCATGATCAAAGCTTCTTTCTTAGAACTGCACGCCTGTGGAATTGTCTTCCGTTTTCCTGCTTTCCAGCTGTCTATAATATGGTTGTCTTCAAGTCCAACGTGAACAAGTTTCTGATGAGCCGTTCCACTTAAGTTAACAAATTTACCGAACTTCCATTACTATTGATTACTATATTGTCCTTTTGACTACTCTACACTCTTTAACCCTTATCCTTGAGTGGCCGATCGGCCTTGAGAAGTGGTGACGCCTATGTAAAAAAAAAAAAAGTTATAATGAATACGCATTGTTAATGAAAAAAACAAACGGTGTAAATCGAACAGGGTGTTGTAACTAAATGAAATATCGGATCGAAAATAATGCATAACCGATGAAAAAAACAACAACTGTTTTCTTTGTCCAAGGAGATCGTAGTTTTAATAACTACTGGTGGCAGCATCGGTATGACAGGACTAATGCTTGATTGATTAAGAACTTAAAGATCTTGGCGAAGAGAGGAAGGAAGCTAATGAGGTGGTAATTGAGAGTCTTCTTATTTTTGTTTTTTCTTATTCGATGTTAATCTTTATATATTAAAATCAAGCTTTTTTTTTCTTTACTTTATAAATATCTGTTTGGTGTACTTTAAAATATAAGACTATAATTTCTGTAAATATCATTTTTTTTAATGAATTATTGATGAAATTTTATTGAGTATACATATTTTTGTTAATTCATATATTTTGACACTGTGATTACACCCGAATCCGTTTATCTATTTATTTATTTATTTCATGTATACGAAAGCAATCTGTCGTACTTATGTAGTATAAGGACCATGCTATCGTTGGAATCGTCCGGGCTGTTACCAGAAGACGCTGGAAGGTGTTGAACGAAAGTTTTGTGATTCTTATTTGATGTACGTGTTCCATTTCAGGAGTAAAGGTACAACCCAGAAGCTTGTCAAAACATGGAGCCTCCCTAAGACGAGAGACATCCATCACAATTGATGCCAGATGGGGATCAGAGCGTTGATGATGTAAAGATAGGAGCTTGGTTTTAGATGCATTAAAAGTGACCAGCCACCTCTTCCCCCAATGTACCACATGCTCAAGATCAGAGGAGAGAGAATTAGAGAGAACTTTGTCATTTACGGCCTTTGATGTGTTGCCGTAGATGATCGTGTCATCAGCATAGATGTCAATGAATGATTTAAGTATGTGTTTTGGGAGATCATTGATGTAGATCAGGAAGAGAGTTGAGCCCAGGATGGACCCCTAGGGGACTCCAGCATTAATACTATGGGCCTCTGATTTCTGCCCACCAACCACTACTCTTATGAACCATTTCGCATTTGTGAAACAGTTAACAGACATAAAAATTCGATGACTCCACGTACAATTTTTTCAATTTTGACGCCTTAGCAGCCCTTTTTCAGATGAAAAAGGATAAAAACCTTTCCACGTGTCTGAATACCCTATATACCAAATTTCAAGTCTGTAGATAAAAATTCGTTGAGTATATGTTGAGAAGTGTCCTCACATACACACATTCTCACTTTTATAGATATATAGATTATCCAATAGAATTACATCTGACAACTTAATTCGGCATAAATAGTGTATATGCTATAAAGCAAAACAAACCTAGAAAATGGCTTTGCTTACTAAGTAATTGTACTTCGACTTTGCTTTATACAATTTTTGCTTACACAGTTCAAATATATGGGAAATTTTAAAATTCAAAACGTTGAAGAGCTACAAAGAATGACAAAACGTGCTCCAGACACCCACGCAGAGCCATCGTCCATCACTGTCAAAAGTGTGTTAAGAATGGTGATGATTATGTAGAAAACTAAATTCTGTTGCACAAAAGGTTGCTCGTTGTAATAGTACTATTCCCGTTTTCATAGCCCTTCAGCTTCTTGAGTTAAAAAATAGGAGGCTTTACTTTCAGAACGATCCTTGAATACAATTTTCACATTTTCTCACATACAATTTTCACATTCCTTACATAAACATATGTACAAGTGTTCGTTTGAATGTTTAAAGGACAGTCGGTGACGGCTCGACAATGGAAAAAAATGTCCGGAAAAAAGTCTTGTTTAACCGAAATATTAGGATTTATAAAAAAAAAAAATTTCACTCATTTGAAAAAAAAAAATCCCTTTTGCATCGTGACCTGTTTATATAATATAAGTGGGGATATGTGTGAGGACATATCTCAACCCATATACTGAACGAATTTTTGATTTACAGATAAGAAATTTGGTATATAGGGTATTCAGACGCGTAGAAAACTTTTAGTAAGTTTTAATGCGGAAAAAAGGGGTGTTAAAAGGTAAAAATTTAGAAATTTAATATGTGGAGGCCATCGGACTTTTTATCTGTTTGCTAATTGCTTCACAAATGCACATGCATGGATCTTTCACATTACAGATTGCTTATGTTAAAAATAACTAAGTTTGAAAACACTTTTTAAAGAGCGTATCAAGCTGGCCTAACAGTTATTGTACTTGACTCACTGTCTTTAGGTTTTGGTTTCGATCTCAACTCGAGTATTGCTTCTTTTTTTTTTACTTACAAAAATTGAATTGTTTAAAAAAAAATTACTCAGATGCACAAGTCTCAGTTTCTGTATGAATTAAAACGTAATATTAATGCTTTTTTACGACCGGGCAACGCTGGGCGACCTGCTAGTATATATATATATATATATATATATATATATATATATATATATATATATATTATACTGGACAGTATTGAATTAGAATATTAATAAATACTAACTTCATATTGAATCATATTCATTTAGTTATGCATTTATCATTTATATTATAAAAGTTTATGATTGAAACAGATTATTTTACTTGATACATTTTCAGTAAAAAGATGTAGATGATTCACTTTCAAAATACTTTAACATATTTTAAGTAGTCCAGTATCGAATAGCTGAACATAGGATACAAGTTTTGAGATTATGGTTATAATCATAACCCACTATAGACAAATACTTCAGCTAGTGAATAAAATTAAAACTTATATCTGCAGTCATTGTTTCCATTATTCTTTTTTGAATACTGCGCAGATCTTGAATTTTGCCGAAAGACATAATGAACCATCAAGTTCAGACAGATCTTTGTGCACATCGGTTACACACACACACACACACACACACACACACACACACACACACACATGGTGGCATAAAGGAAATACACGTAATTGCAGGAGATGAAACGCCAGCCACGGAGAGAACTGTCTCAAGTCCTCTTCCTCTCGCTATAATACTAGCACAGAAAACTCATATACAGTGATTAGAAGTTATTCTTCTTTGAAGTTGGCTATAACCTTTTATTAGTGAAGTCTTTTTATCCTGACACTGTCTGTGATATATTGCCGGGATATTTTAATTTACTTTTTAACTTTATCTTATTTTTTTTTTTTAGTTTGCTATCTTCTAGGGTGGTTCCTCCAACCTCATCCAACCCTCCCCCACCTTCTTCTTCCATTCTTTCACTAATACTCAGTGGACTGATCTTTCCTTTTACCATATTGACTCACTGGAATTATCCACATAAAGTTGCTCTTTTGCTATGAAAAGAACAGAAAACAAATAAATGCAGTGAGTTCGGGCGCAGCATTGATTCGTTGGTTTAGATATCAAGACATGCACAGACGAGAGATATTGTTTTTATATTTTTGTGTCTGACAAACTATTTTTTAATTAAAAAAGAAGTCTCACAATAAAAGATATCATAAAGTGTGATTCTTTTGAGTCATATTTTAGATGCTTGCATATATCTTTGCAAGAAGTTCTGTCCATCTATTGTTGATCGCACGCCAGTTTAAAATAGAATATTCAACATTGATAGAATGGACGCATCACAACAATATCCATTTTTGCTGTTCTTCCCTTTCCAGGTGGTCTTAGATACGTCTAATCATTGTAACCAGTTTTACTTATTGATACGTATACACCATTTGGAAACGCAGGTTCTATTTTTCTACTTTTGAACTCATTCAAACGCCGATAGTTTTAAAAAAGGTTTATTTCAAAGAGAAGAACAGTCAGAAAAAACATCAGAGAGGCAGTTAGGGTACTTATGCAGTATTAGGACTGTAATATCGTCAGAATCGTCAAGGCGGTTTACGAAAAACGTTAGGACGTACCAAAATGCCGAGTGCCTTCATTCTAATACACAAAACCTATAAAGCAAACACTTGTTTGCTATAATTGATTTATCATAAAAACTAATCTAAATATTTATCTGGATTTGAACAAAAAAAAAATCATAAATCATAAGAAAAAATTATATAGAAAATTGGAGTAATTTTTTATTTGCTATCATTAGTTTGTTATTAAAAAATAAATATTAATTGATGAAATTTACCCTACAATAAGTGCTTTTTGTCTTTGAATTTTCATTTTCTAAAAGTTTTGCACAAGTTGTCCAATAGTTATTCAAGAACATTGTTTTCATTTTTCAACTAATTTTTCATTGAATAAACTTCGTACTGATGGACATAATATAGGCCGGCGTTTATGCGGAAGCAAGAATCACAAAACTTTCGTGCAACACCTTGAAGTTCAGTCAGCCAAGAGAAGGAAAGTCTCCTTTGAGAAGCCTGGCAGTTTTAGTGAATTTCGTTCTGGTGTCAACTTTGACCCAATAGATTTCACTCAAATTTTCTTTTATGTTATGCTTTAATTCGATACAAAAATTTTAAATGCATCTATACATCTCTAAAAGAGGCTTTGTTTGTTTGATAGTTTGCTTGTTTAATATAGTGTTTCGTCTCTGAGCCTTAACAAACTGGAAATAATAATTGAAATAAACGAATTTATTTTTCAAAATACTTAATCTGTTCAAAAAGTAATTTCATATTTTGTCATAGACAAACAATTAATAAATGAAGTGTTTTTATTCCCACGGCTTTTCTAATGATTTTTACTTTCCTACATGAGTCTGTATTGCCAACATAATATAGAGTATTCTGTATTATTTTGTTTATTGGGACGAGTATTCCCATCTCGGATGTTATTCTCATAACATTTTGGCAGAGGTAACTTCTGACCTTCTTTGTGTTAGACTTTGGAATTTGTACCAGATTTTGAATGAAACGTTTTATTTAATCAATGAGAACAGCTTTTCATCAATCCGTTGGCCATGAGTGAGTAAAAGTTCTAAGTAATTTGTAATTATATTTTAGTAACGTGCGTACTGAGGATTGAACCTTCCACTTCCAGAAGAACATCACTTAAAACTACTTATTACTTAACATGTTTGTCCCTTGCATGACAGATACTCGCAGTAGTGTGAATAATTCAAATAAAAATCATTTTCATCTAAAATATTCCGAAACATAAATACTTCTATTTAATGTGTATTTTTTTACTTGCCTATCCACGAGGGCAGAGTTAGACACGAGGTCAGTTTTTAATGTAGAGGGAAACCAGCATCTCCAGAAAGGGGCAATTTGGTTTGTAACGAAAATAAAAAAAATGTATCAGTCATGAAGAATTTCTCCTTTACTGACTGAGACAAAAACGTGAAGTGCAGCATCAGAACAGATACTACACTTTGAATTTCTATTTAATTAATCATTTACAATGCATTATTTCATGTGTGATATTAAATAACAGCAAAAAAAGTTGATCCACCGAAAAATAGGCAATACAAATTATGAATTAAATTTACTTACCAAAAAAAAGATTCTTTAAAATATCAGGAGAGTTAAATAAGAGTATATATTGAATGAAAAATAGATAACAAATGAAAAATAGATGAATGAAAAATAGATAACGAATGAAAAATAGATGAATGAAAAATAGATAACGAATGAAAAATAGATGACGAATGAAAAATAGATGACGAATGAAAAATGAATAGCGAATGAATAATGAATGAAAAATGAATAGCGAATGAACAATTAATGAAAAATGAACAATGAATGAAAAATGAACAATGAATGAAAAATGAACAATGAATGAAAAATGAACAATGAATGAAAAATGAACAATGAATGAAAAATGAACACTGAATAAAAAATGAACACTGAATAAAAAATGAACAATGAATGAAAAATGAACAATGAATGAAAAATGAACAATGAATGAAAAATGAACAATGAATGAAAATGAATAATGAATGAAAAATGAACAATGAATGAAAAATGAATAATGAATGAAAAATAAACAATGAATGAAAAATAAACAAAATGAATGAATGAAATAACCAATAGGTGCTTCTTCATTGATAGTGCAATTCAAAAATCGAAATATTGAATTTCAAGTAAAACTAATGGTATCTACTTAATTGCTATATCACAGTAATGAACATATCCAAAAATTACGAAAACGATAAAGTAGAAAATTAATTATTAATAAAAAAAACATTTTTGAAGACAATTAGCGAAAATTGAGCCTGCTAAATTTAAAAAAATACCCAAAAATATTTACCTCCTTGATCACAGTCGACATGTCCAATTTCCTTCTTTTGTTTTTTAGCAAAACTCAATTTACTGAAAATTCAATATTTCGATTTTCGCTATTATAACGAAAAAACGCCAATCAATTTAATTAAAATGAAATGTGTTAAAAAAAAGTATCATGACTGATATTGATTTCACCAAAAAAAATAGAAATCAAAACTAATTGAAATGTTCAGTTTCTTAATGAAATCGAAGCTGCATTTACAAAACAAGCAAATTAAATAATCATTTATGCAGAAAATATCGATTTCAAGAAAACTACTTTCCAATACATTCTTCCCCTTAATGCTCAATTCAACTAAGATTTTTCTTTTAGCCAAAAGACATGACAACAAGAAAACCTAATATTACACATGTTTAGGATTTGAAACACTTCAATTTAATAAAGAGGTCTCACCACGAAATGTATTTTGAAATAGGGTTACATTAGACTACCGTGAAGAAGGTAAGACTAAATCTAGCAAGCTTTACTGAAAAGAAAATAAAGAATCAAAATAACTTTGTTTTATATTTTTTCTCAACGCTGATATTTCGACCTCATGCATTGAGATAACCTTTATATATATCATTATTTGATCGATTTGATTGAAAAAAAAAATGAGCGATTTCACAGATTTTGATGACAAAAAATATGGGAGTGTGAAACATCCGTTGATCGTCATTCAATCTCGGGCAATGTCCGGTCTTCCTGCTAATATATATATAACTCAGATCAGCTTGCTTGCTTACTTGGGTGTTTAAATCGTCCATTCGGTTTGTGACTTCCGGTTTCAAAAAATTTGTCTGCTTACCGATTTTATGGCCACCCTGTCTTATCCGGTATTAAAAGCCACTGCTGTTATGCAAAGCATATAGAAGGTCAACAATATATTTTGTTTTAACTTATTTTAACATGTTTTCCTTACAAACAAATGGAAATTAACCCCGTTTAGTTGAAAAAACCAACTTAATTATAAATATACAAGCTATCTACCTATCTCTCTCTCTATCTATCTATCTATATATATATATACACACACACACACACACACACACACACACACACACACTAGCAGTTCAGCCCGGCTTTTCTCGGGCCCTATGTATTGTTCATAATTTTATGTGCTCATGTGTGTATATATATATATTATTAAAAAGTTTGACTCATATCCAGGTAACCTACATCTAAAATTTCAAGTGTTTAGACCCAAAATTGGCAGCGAACACTTTGGTAGAGTCTACAAAAGCCAACTCTTTCAACTTTGATTTCTTGGCAGGCAAAATTTAGGCTAAACACCGATTAAAAAGCTCAACCTATATCTGAATATACTTTATGTAAAATTCCAAATGTTTAGACCAAAGATTGACTGACGCAGAGGTCAAATTCTTTTTTTTTTTTTTTTAACTTTGTTCCAATTTTGACCCTTTAAAATTTATTGTTTAGGCTCAACTTAAATTAAAAAGTTGGATCCATGTCCAAGTAACCTACATCTAAAATTTCAAGTGTTTAGGCCCAAAATAGGAGTTTGGTAGACTTTTCAAAGGTCAAATCGTTGAACTTTGACCCCTTGACAGCCAAATGTTTGGCCGAAAACCAATTAAAAAGATTGTCCCAAATCTCAATATTACTTATCTCAAATCTCGAGTCTTTAGACTGAAAATTGACAGAGTAGTTTGGTAGGGAAATGTACACACACAGACAGACAAGTTCACTTATATATATATATATATATATATATATATATATAACTCCAATCGTCTTTCTTGCTTGCGCTTTTAAACCGTCCATCCGGTTTGTGACTTCTGGTTTCAAATAATTCGTCTGCTTACCTATTATTAAGTCCGATATTACAAGCCACTGCTGCTATTCAAAGGTCCACAATATTTTTTGTTTCAACTTTTTTTTACGTGTTTTCCTTACAAATAAGTGTGATTTACCTGTTGATTAAAAACTGATTTAAATATACAACTATAATCATATTTATAACCATATTTACTGCTTTTAGTAGCGCTCCTGTGGATTCTGACGATTTATTTTTTGTCAGGCTTTACTTAAAAAATATTTTTCCTTCAAAGAGGAGGTGGTAGAAACTTGGTTTTAGTGGGGATTTTAGTAGGGTCTCACTAATTTTAATTAGTGCTTGCTGTAGTGCTCTGGAGGTTTCCTGAGTTTTATTTTTTTTTTTTACTCATCACATGAAAACAATGTTTTCTCAAGACAATAAAAGGCAATATAATCTTAAAATCACTTTTTATTTAGACAGTGTTTTATCTTACCCTTTAATTGCCAAAAGTTAGACTAAATAAAAAATAATGAGGGAGGGGGTGGGGAGCAGACTGACTGTTTTTTCAAAGTGAAAAGTCACAAAAAAAGAAAATAAAAACAATGGTGGAGAGGGGTCTGAAGGAGCCAACGTCAAATCTGGGCTGTAAATCGGTTCTGAAAATGGGGGATCGATTTACTAGAACGTTGTACGTACAACTGAACCCTTTTCCAAATCTTTAAATATTGATTGTTTCAATTTTCCATAATCTGGTAGCTTAATGTGCAATAATCCGCAGAAATAGTTGAAAAAAGACGAAAAGGAAAAAATTATAAGGGGTGCAGATTGTTCAGGTGCGGCTACATATTTTTTTTAAATATTTTCTTTACCCAAGCTGTGCGTGATTAAAACTAGAACTTGATTAAAAAAAAGAAGTTTTTCGTGTCCAAAATTATTTATTTATGATTATTTTATTTGAACTTTTAATTGTAAGTAGTTTTTTTTTTTTAGTCAAATAGTTTTTTTTTTACATTAGAAAAACATATTTGCTTTGTTTTTTTTTTGTTTGAATACAATTCCGTTTTCAAAGAAAAAAAAAAGCAAATATGTTTTTCTAATGTAAAAAAAAAAGTACTTGATCAATTTACATATTAAAAAAAAAAGAACTGTGGGGTTTTACGACCCAACCTATCAGTTTACTTCCTAACAAGAAATCAAAATCTACTTTTTGGGGGTGGGGATGGGGCTAATGCATTTCAACGGCTTTTAAAGATAGCATAAAAGGAGGAATTTCTTTTTAATAATTAAAATTTAATATTTTAGCGTGAGGAATCAATTTCCTATGTAAAATGAGACCCTACTTCTTGGCGATGTAGCGAGACATGTAATCGTTAGCATTTTTTTCAAGGTTGGTATTGGGGGGGGCAGAAACGGGAACTGGGATGAGGGTGGTGTCATAAGATCCAAATATTTTAAAAATACGAAGAAACACTTCAAAACGTGTGTCTGTGTGTGGGAGCGGGAGGAGTTTTCATTTTTTGGTAAATATCCAGATTCGCTACTACAGAGCACCGACCACTCTACTTTTGTTTTTTATATAGGTAATTGAGGTCGCTGACAACGAATCTGATAGTCAAACTTGGGGCAAATTTACCGTTTGCATGGTATTAACCCCCGAACCCACGAATAACTTTCCACCATTTTGCAGCTTCTGTTTATGCTATGCACGCGCGCTGCAGCATGAATGACGGCTTGCTTCACCTAGCAAACTGCCTTCTCACATGGCGTACCAATCAAAAAATTATGGACTGACATTTTTTTAATGACTTACACTTAAAGAAAAGTACAACAAATTGGGGGACTTTTTTTTTTTTGTCTCATGTAGTTTTTAAATGTTAAATGGTGTTCTAATTGGTAAATGTCGGTGTGTTACTTTTTGAAAATTTGAAAATTCTATGTTCCAGGTAAAAAAAAAAAACAGATAAATTAAACCCCCTTACTCTAACTTGGAGTGCTTTCCTTTTCTTGTTTTGTTTCTTTTTCAGCTAATTTTAAATTTTCCACCCAAAAAAGTGCTATAATGTATTTTTGAAAATTAGAAAATTCTATGTTCTGGAAAAAAAAATCCCCTCCCCCAATGTAGTTTGCTTGGTGAAGCCGTCGTTTATGCTACAGCGTGCATGCGCGTAGCATAAACGGAAGCTGCAAAATGGTGGAAAGTAGTTTGTGGGTTCAGGGGTAAATACCATGCAAACGGTAAATTTGCCCCAAGTTTGACTATCAGATTCGTTGTTAGCGACCTCAATTACCTATAAAAAAACAAATTAGAGTGGTCGGTGTTCTGTAGTAGCGGATCTGGATATTTACCATTTTTTTTTACAATTTGCTTTGAAAATGTCTCACCGTCAAAAATTACTTAATCAGTTAATTATTATTTCCTGATATTTTTAACGCTGTTTACAAGCACACAAAAACTAGGGTGGACCTGTGCAATGCACACTCTCATATTTTTTTCTTTCGATTTTCTTTTAAATTTTTTTTTCAATGGATTACACACCTCTTATATAATAAATTCTTCATTTAATTTAAAGGCAATAATGTTAAGACTTTTATTATCCAATGTATCCTGTATTGTTTTTGCTGGTCGCCATGTTTGTTTTCGTGTGCGCACGAATTCAATTTTTGCAGACACGTATGCACGAAATTGCATATTGTTTTCGCTGGTCACCATGTTTGTTTTTGCACGTTTATACATTAATTCTGTATACTCTCTATTCCATTGTTAGATATGGAATATACTGACCCAATGGGTCACGAGATAGATAGTTTTTTTTTTTCGGGAGTGTTGCATTTCAAGCACTGGATTTTTGTAAATATCCGCTCGGGCTCGGCCAAAAGCTGGCGTAAACCAGTGGAATATCCTAAGTGCCGATGAAAATATTAAAAAGAAAAACACTAGGGACTCCGATCAAATTAAAAAAACTCTCGGAAACAGAAAACGATAACATTTATCGAATACTAATTACAATTAAAACAAAAAATGTGGAAAAAATCCAATATAAGAACGTAGCATGGATATATTCGTTTTATTTTTGGTTTAATAATTTGAAACAATTTTTTTCATGTGAAATCTAATCTATGACACCTTATGTATCAGTTATTTCTTTTTTATGGGTGAATGGTAAGGTTTATGGTTAGGGTTACTCTTTGGATTTGTGCACCTCCAAACTAAACCATTACAAACAAAAACTCGTTTTTTTATGATCCACTTCCTGCCACATATTCTGTACCTCAATTTCGATGGTATTAATTTGTTTTCTTGACAATAGTTTAAGACTTGTTTCGAGATCTGGAATATTTTATCTAGGTTAAATTCATTATCTTGTGCTCCATTGTAACAATGACTGATTCAAATTTTTAGTTTTAGTTTTTTTTTTTTTAGTTTATAAAGAGGTGTCGGATTTAGTTCTTATTGACTAACAACGTTTGTTATTGCTTTTTGATTAGCTAATCAACTTGATCAGCACTCGGTATATTCTGGCGGTTTCCGCCAGCTTCCGGTCAAGCTAGGCAGATGTTTCTGAGAATCTGGTGTTTAAAATGCAACTTTACAGGGAAGGGAGGCCTTCTCAGTTCTGTTCAGCAACCTCCCTAGAATTGGTGACTCAATTAAATCACCGATTTGCAAACCTAAACTGCTTAAGGAGTAGACAGGCTCTGCCTATCACCCGGCTTCCATACTCCTTTGCCTACTAGCAAGAGCATGGGTGCGATTGTGGACTCATTAGAGACGCCCAGTGTTTAGCCTTGTTTCCTGACTAGGGCAATGAATGCCGTCACCCACATCTGCATCATTTCCTAAATCTGGGCATTTTAAGGGTGCTTGTTTACCATGATTGCACTGGGCCACTCTTGTCTGACAGGTCTGAGGGTACTGGTTTAGCAGTTGACTGGTTGCTGTATTCCAACTGATAATACAGGAGCCCTAACTCTTTGGTAGTGATTAGAGCGGCTGCTATATTATCAATTGTATAATATTGGGATGTTTGTAGTCCCATGCCATGCATGAAAATCGACCTTGCACTTATCTTTGGTGGGCATTCCCGAGGCCACATACCTGTGTATAAGAAGTCAGCTGATAGTCTACTTGTGTTGCATGATAGTAACTATGCACATCCACTTTGTCTAGCACCTCTTACTCTAAACTGAAACTACAAAATAAATTGAAATGACAGCTCCATCCAAAATAATGATCAAACCAGACACACACCTGAACAACGATTCACCTCATCCCTTGATGTCCGCATCTACAAATATTCATGGAGTTAAAATTAACTTAGACGATATAGAATCAATAAGTGAAACGAACTTGCACTCCTCCATCCCCCCCCAATCACTTTAATATGTCTGGTTATCTTCCACTTTGTCATAACGAATCTGACAGACAGATGCACGGACTTGGAGTCTATATTCGTAACACCCTCCTCATGACAAGAGAATCTAAACTAAAATCAGATGACCAGGCTTTGATGTGCTTTAAACTTACCTTACAACATAGCGTTAGCTATCTATATTTTCTTTATTGCTCTCCATCGACTAAGGACTGTACTCTAATCAATCATGTCTGACAGCATAGATGTAGCACTCTCCCTTGACACTAGCGCCCAAATACATGTATTTGGAAATTTTAACGCCCACCACAATAATTGGCTTGGCTTCTCAAACTACAGACACAGCTGGTAGCATCATCCATAACTTTTCTATATTCCATCCCTTGACACAGACAGTAATGTTCCTGACCAGTCTCACAAATCTTTAGGACCAGCAAGCCTCACTTCTGGACCTATTTCTGATAACAGTTCTTGAGGATTGTGTAACAAATGTCCATTGGCCACTTGGAGAAATATCTTTTCTCTTCCAGCAGAACAGTGTGCAAATGAAACCATTAAATTGTTCAAAGCAGCAATTGAAGCACATGTTCCCCACACAGGAGTTCAATACCAAACCAAACTCTCCTCAATGGTTTACTTCTAATTGTGCAGCTTTTATTACTCAGAGGCAACATGCATACCGCAGATTTATCTGGCATAAGTCCAGTATAAACAGACAAAAGTTTCTAGAAGCTAGAATTAAATGTAAGAAAGAAATAGCGACAGCTAAGAGAGAATACATTGAAACCACAAGAAAACGCATTGAAGCAGAAATTAGGAACTCATAATTTCTGGAAAATCTACAAGAGTGTAGTAAATAATAGGCAATAAATAATTCCCCCACTATCCAACAATCATGAGGTTGTTTGCATGGCAACTGAGAAAGCTAACATGCTTTCCTGTCAGTTTCATCCCAGCTGTGCTATTAAAAAATGTTTTGCTGAAATTGATCCAGTTCTCTCCAAACTCTTCAACAAATGCCTTAATAAATTTTGCTTCCTTGACTGTTGGAAAACTGCTTCTGCGGTTTCAGTATACAAGAATTCTGGTGAAAGAACAGACCCATTAAATTATCGCCCCAATAGCCCCCGCCTTCTTTTCGCCAAAATATTTGAGTCCATAATCAAGCAAGCTCTAGTCTACCAGCTTACAGGTGCTAAACTTCTGTTTGTTCCTGCGTCTAAACAATATAAACAATAAAGCTGAGTATATTTCAGGGGTCTATCCTTAGACCTTTATTATTCCTAATATTCATAAATGACCTCCCTGATAAAATTGTCTCTGAGATGGGTATATTTGCTGATGACACCGCACTCTATAATAGGCACGAGGAGAAAACAAATGAAGACATATCTAAGGAAATGGCAGAAACACGAGTAGAAGACCCCCATTATCTGAAAATACCTCTTTCAAACTCCTTGGCTTAACGTTCACAGGGAACATGAGTCAGAACCGATACAATGAGAGCATTGCCAAGACCATTGCAAGGAAGGTGGGATCTCTCTACTGTGCTAGAAAGTTACTTATGCCTGAGAGTATCCTGTACCTCTACAAAGCCACCATTCGCCCATGTATGGAGTATTGTTGCCGCATTTGGGCTGGTGCAGCTACTACTCGTCGCTCTCTCTCTCTCTCTTCGACAGGGTTCAAAAGAAAGTCGCCATGGAGTAACGTCACATTTGGGTTGGTGCACCTGCTACTAGTCTCTCATTCCTGGACAGGTTTCAAAAGAAAGTCGCTAATCTGATAGGTCCTGAACTGTCATCTTAGTTTCAACCCATGTCCCATCGACGAAATGTTGCATTCCTCTGCCTAGTTTATAAGTATTTTAAGGGTGGATGCTCTGACGAACTACAAGCCCTTGTGTCCCCTCGACATAAATAACCCCGACCAACCCAACAAACAGAAAAGTTCCACCCCTACACAGTAGAGATCCCTAGATGTAAGAAAGCCTTCTACTCTTAATTTCTTCCCCAGAACTGCTAGACTTGGGAATTCCCGTCCAGGATCCTGCTGTACCAACTGTACTGACATGAAGAACTTCAATTGTAATGTAAGGAGACACCTTTCTGCTCAACTCCCTACATAGTATCCTTTCAACTTATGTGTCTATATCAAAGTGGCACTGTGCCTTATTTGGAGTGAAAATGTAATAATAAAAGAATATAATAAAATAACTGTGCCGTTCTTTTTAGTCATGATTGAATGTCACAGCAATTTTTACATTTCTATATCTGGAATAGATTTTATTATTAAACAAATATGAAATTTCCCAATCTTTACAGAATTTTAAAGATGTTGCATTTACATATTTTTTTTAAAGTAAAAATGTGTGATCAAAAATGTAAAACTCGAACACCTTTAACGAAACAAAGTTCTATTAATCCGATACCGTTCAGTTAAACATGGATTTTGAAGATGAGAAAAATGGTTTCCTATTTTTTCATCCTAGAACTCAGCTGATTTTTACAAACAGTGAGTGATTAGGCTCAGTTTCTTCAACTCTCAACTTACACGTATTACATCTCATGCACCCTTATCCTCGAGCGGCTTTCGGCCTTGATAAGTGCTGATCCGTTAGCTTACAAAAAGATTTTCGGTAATAGACAGTACCGGTTCTAATCAAAGTTACCAGGTTGACAAATAAAGACACCAGTTTCATTCGATTGTTATCATAGCCGAAACATCCCTTGTAAAGAATTAAGATAAATGGTTTTCTCTTCTCTTAATTTTCTTCTCAGTTCAACAAGTAAAATGATTCTAGTCTCAATTTGTTAGCGAATCCCGAGAACATATTGAATGACCTCGCTCGCTTGTTATTTTTGATTTTCACTTACATATTCGATTTGGGCTCCAGGAAAAACACTGATCACCGTAGCCAAATTAGAAATACATAATTGTCCATAAAGTGTCTGCGGATAATTCACATTATGGGAAGATTTTATTGATGAGTCAACGTTGGAAGCGGCTCAAATTTGCCGATGTATTTCAGCAAAGTTACACGCACCTACAGGATGGATCACACAGGAAGTCGAAAGATCAATATAAGCCCAAATAATTGAGAAAATGTTTTAGAGAAAGAAAGAGAGAACGAGAGACAGAGAGTGGGGTGGAGTGGGATGTGGGAGACCTCTCGTCTGGGCGTATAGCCAAGCACTATAACCTTAGGTTAGATTAAGTCGATAGGTTTACAGGCTGGGCAACTTGAGCCTCCCTAGATTGAAATAAGAGAAATCTCAAATCGTCAACGACTAAGGAAAATAACTTATGTTTCATTTTCGTTCTCTCCTGGTGAGTCTTTCTGACAACTTTAGCTTTTATGCGTAAACTTTGATTTAAATAGACAAGGAATTATTCAGTGTGAATATTCACTTTCTTAGATATTGGACAAATTATCAATTTCAAAATGAACAAGGAGATATCTTAAAATGTCGTCCATTCTATCCTTGTTTAATGATGAAAATAGTATTTCAAACTAAAGTGCAACAAACCGACACAAATGATACTGTTTTACATGTTGACATATGTTGGACGACTTTTTTTTTTTAAATTGACTTCCAAATTAACCATCTTTGGTCAGGTTATTATTTAAATTACATAACCTGAAATACGGCAGATTTTCTTTGAAAATCATTTTAGTTGAGGCAACGGTTTGCCACTTGTCCAGATTTTGATCCAGTCATCGACGTTGCCATCGTCTGGCAAGTTATGTATTCAACCAGATGTCAAACCAAAGATTGCCTGACAATTAATTAAAAATGCAGCTTTCTTTCCTCTCCACCATATTAAGAATGGCTTTCTATTTAAGAAGCCATTCTTAACATTAGGAAATAGGGGAATTCCAGATTAATATAGCATGTTAAAAAATAATTTTTTTTTATTAATTTAATGAATTTCATGAGTTCAGTGAGAGTAGCCGAATTATGCCAAAGCAATTACCCAATCAGTTGTCTTCTGCAGAAAGATACCAATGCAAAGTTGCCGGATATTGGGTCATAAACTGGATAAATATTTTGATAAATATATCGGTCAAATGCCCTCTTTAACGCCAACCTAGCAAGGTGATGGGGACCAATGTTTTTATTGAGATACCATCTTTAGGTAATTGTCTACTGAGTGCTTCACCTGCCGTTAATGTCGAGAAGTTAGGTTGTGCCATTGGATAAAATATTTGGTAAGAAAAACCATCAGTAATCTCACATTTTTTTTTTATTAAACTCATGATTTACGTATTAGCAACAAAAATGATATTTCAAACTTAAGCATGACAGAACACGAAACATTGCTTTTGTTTTAGATGCTTAGAGACATTGCATTGACAAACTTATTGCATTCGTAACCCCCAATGGAAATACCCTTAGCAAACCTGATTAACAACAAAACCTCACCTTTTCACTGTAAATCTAGTCTAAAAGTTTCTTTATTCAGACTGTTTGTATTTGGAATTCCCTCCATGTTACCTGTTTCTCAGACTGTAGTAACATGCAGAAATTGAAATATAATGTAAAAAAATATTTTACTGTGCAACTCTCCACTTAAGAGGACTCCCTTTCTTCTTTAAATTTGAACTCTAATCACAATAGCTCCTTATGCCAGTATGCCTTGTTTGAAATGAATTAATAAAAACTGTTAAATCTATGAAATATAGCGATTAAAGTGCTATTGCACTATTTTACTTATTTATTCTCATCTTGGTTTCCACCTTTGTAAGCACCAATATTCTTCAGATGCTTACTTTTAATCTCAGAAACTTATATTGACTTTTGAACTGAAAACTTTAATCCAAGGCAGACATTGTTCTCATTCCCGGTGGAAGTGTTAACAAATTATAATTTTAATCTTAGATAATATCGCCTCTAGGAATGAACCTTCAGCTCTAAGACTATCATCGAGAACCACTTATACTTATCGCTTTTATCCGTTGTGCCATGTATCCATTTGAACAATTCTAGCATTGATTTGGGGAACTTTAAAAGGAATGATTAAAAATCTGTTTAAAGTTAAAGACTTTCAGAAGTTGAAGATTCAATTCTTACTGTAGGCGATAATAACTCTGAATAATCTAATATAAATATAATAAATTATCAAATAATTAACTGTTTTTAGCTAATCATAGCTGATGCAACGAGAACAATCTACTCCTAAATAAATTTTCTGTCCAAAATTCTATATAGGTTCCAGATTTTTGCAAAGATTCCCAAATTTGAAAAGATCTACTTGAAAATTGGAAGTTACATCGGTCAAAGCATTGTGAAGAAAAAAAAAAAGAAAGAAATAAAAACAAAATGAGATCAGTAGTCTGGATAATGCAAATAATTCAAATTATCAATCCTCATCTCAAAATTTCTGAAAATGCTATTTCAAATTAAAGTGCAATAGATTATTTGATGGATTGACAGAACTTCTCATAAGGATTTAATAAGGCTGATTATCTCTACTATTATATAAAAGTCACTTTGTGTGTGTGTATGAGTCCCTTCCTTATATGCTCCAAAACGGTTGAGCCTAAATTTTGCAAATTTCACCATTTTTTTTAATATCTCACACAAAGGTAATTTATATGTCTAGCAGTGTTCTTAGAAATTCATTCGATAAGTATCAAAAATCGGAAAAAAATCCGATCTTAAAAATAGTCTTTCCTCTCTTATAGATAAAAAATTTTTTTACAGGGGAATTTTTTACATTACACCGATGTAACTTTCGCCGGTGTAACGTAAAATATTCTCCTGTAAAAAATTATTTGATTTATAAAAGAAGAAAAACTATTTTTAAGATTGTCAAGCCCAAATATCAGCTGACGTGATATTGCAAACAAACACAAAAGGAATTGATGAACGACATTATCATTATTATTTGTATTTACGAATTAGTCCACCGGGCAAATTATTCCTCATAGTATATAATACTAGCATTTCAGCCCGGTGTTGCCCGGGTGTTTGGATGTGTATGTTGAGCAAAAAAAAAAAAAGTGGTAATAGGAAGGCAGGCTCGAACCCGTACCGCAAAAGAGGAAAAGAACGGTGTAAAACCTAACGTTTATGCTGTTACGACCACCACCAAACCGGAAGCGACATTTTTTCAAATTAAGGCTAGACAATCTAAAGGAGAGGATAACTTAACTAAATATCGGCGAAAAAAATTACCCCACCCCCGTGTAGAAGTCCCTAGTTGAAGGGGAAGTTATTTATGTTTTCAGCCAATTTTTCGATATTTGTCGTATGAAAGGTCTAACTTTAAAACTATACTGATCATGGTAAAATCCGTCGCCTCTATTGAAAGTTTAAGACAGACATGCAAACAGACATACATACATACATACATTTATATATTGGTAACTAAAAATTTTCGACCCAAACTGATGGAAAAGCTTGCCCTATCTCTGAATACACTTTATGTAAAATTTCAAATATTTAGACCAGAAATTGTCTGAGTAATTTGGAAGAGACCGCAGGGGTCAATTTTTTTAAACTTTGACCCCTATTATGACCCCTTAAAATTTATTGTTTCAGGCTCAAATAAAGTTATTTAGTTAGATCCATGTCCAAGCAACCTATATCTAAAATTTCAAATGTGTAGACCCAGAATTATCGGAGGAGTTTGGTAGAGTTCTCAAAGGTCAAATCGTTGAACTTTGACCTCTTAATCGTCAAATTTCTGGCCAAAAACCGATCACATCGATTTTCCCAAATCTCAGTACCTTGTATATCAAATTTCGAGTCTGTAGACTAAAAATTAACAGAGTTATTGCGTAGGGAAATGTACACACACACACATTCACTTTTATATATATAGAGAGAGAGATTGAACAGAAGATTGATTCTATAATAATACGTACGCAATCTGCATAAATTAAAATATGTTTAAGTGTATTGTACAGCAACGTTCGGCGTTCAGCTAGTTTAATGCTATATTTCTTTTTACTTAACAAAAAACGAAAAAATTATTACAAATGTTTGTTTTATAACGGATTTTTTTTTAGTTATTTAATTCTACATTCACTCAGTTTTGTAAATAAAAATAATTATTCATAACATTTGTATACAATACATCATTCTATAAGATCTGACACCAACATAGAAATAGCGTCACTAAAACAAAATCCATATGATATTTATAAAGTAATAAACTTCAAATCAAAAATGTCAAAATTAGATTTAGTTTACAAATTACAGTTATTTAAGTAAAGCAATCATTGTAAATTTTAACACAATGGAAAAATCCAAATTTTGTGTGTTGATAACATTGTGTCCAAGATGGGCATATTTGCCAATGATACAATGCTCTATAATAGGCATGAGGGAGACACGGATGTACATATATCTAAGACAACGTCAGAATCCTTGGAAAACAACTTCCAGTGTGTAATAGAATGGATTCGTAAACAGATGGTAACATTTAATGTTACTAAGACTAAGCTTTTTTCCTTTAACAATTGCAAGAAGCTTTCTCAATCAATGAGAGCTATGATTAATAATGCCCTGCTGGGGAGCTCTTCCTTCACAATCCTCAGCTTAACATTCACAGGAAGCATGAGCTAGAACAAATACACCGAAGACATTGCAAAGGCTGCTGCAAAGAAAATAGATTCCCTCTATCGTGCTAAAAAATTACTTACATCCGAGTTTGGCCCGGGACTTATTGAGTGGTGTGATGATTTATATCTTGCTATTTCCGATTAGACCAGATTGTTCACTGATATGAGCATGCTCATGGCAGTTGTCCAAGCCTTATTACTTCCGTGTAGGCTTATGACAAATTAAAAGTGAGTGCTTTGTTTGTGACGCTATCATGAGAAAACTGCTCTACAATGTTTTGTTCTAAACCGTTTGGTTATTCAAAAGAACTCCTCGGCCACCACTTTTCAAGATGTATTGTTTTCAACACAGCTGAGAAACTCCACCTATCCCCTGAATGCTAGCCTTGCAGAATATGAGAGTAAAGCTACAATTGTTACTCCTTATCAACGGTGATCTAAAACTGTGCAAGTCCCTGAGGTATTATACCTACTCATTTACCTGAATGGTCACCTGTCCGACTTCAACGTTGTATAATTCTCAGTGTTCTAATGAGAATCAACGTGTCAATGTGACTTTTCATGTAGGTCTGAATTAGTTGATTTTTGTTTTAAATCATAGAAATTTTGCAAATAATAACATAAGCGGCTAAGGAGAAATAACGTGTTCTTTAGTTTTGCAAACAGAATATTTAACTGTAGCTTTTCAATAACAAAATGTATCACTCTGGAGTATTTGGGGATATAACCGATGCACACTTTTATTAAAGGGTCCCTAAGTGCTTCATTATTGTGAACATGCCTCCTAGCTTGCAGTAAATAATTATAACAAAAATCAATAATCTTCAAACTAAAAAGTTGAAAGAATGTACATTTTTATCCTTTACTTCAGGGATGACCAAAGGTAGAGAAGCAGTACACCTTAATTAATTTCACACCTGAATTCCAAAGCATGTCACCCCTGAGCATCTGATTTTAGAAATAAACGCTGGTTGCAGAGAAACCCAGAGAATAAAAAACAGATAAAAGATTTACATAATTGAATACATGAAAGTTAAACTTGGTGAGAATTGAGGACATACGTTGCATGGGGGGTGGGGGAGATGATAGAATCGATATGCAATGCAAGCCTTGAATACAGACACAGATCTGTGACCTCAGAGGAAGATAAAATCTGGACAGAATAGAGAGTTTACAGAACAAGAGACTTCGATGGTATGGTCACATTGAAAGGATAGATAAAAGTTCTTGGAGTAGTAGATGTAGGAGTAGCAGAGTTAGTATCCAAGGTGAACGTGAAGGGAAGTGTTAAAAATGTATTTGAGAGAATTAGGAATAAATAAACATCTGGACAGAAATGGGTTAGTTTGAAAGCCAATTTCTAAAAGTCGTCCAACACATGCTAGGGAATAAAACAAACATTTAATCAATAATGATAATTATATAAAAACTAGCAGGGAAACCCGACGTTGCTCGAGATTAAATGAGGATCAAGAAATGGTTCATATTTCCAACACTTTTATTGGCATCGAAATCTATGAAATGGCCCATTTTTCAATCAAATCGGTTGATTGCCTGCTCTCGTCAGCAATCCACCACAACGCACCGAGAGGAATCTTTACATGTCTTCTCACAGTGACTTAGTCCACAATATATTGTAGTCTACAGTGCACTGTAGAGAACCTACTATTAATTTTAGAAAATTATTTTATATAATGGCTTGAATTAAAGTTTAAAATACAAAAGTCAAGTATCATGGTTCAATTGTGCTCAAAACAGGAACCCTTCTATTGATTTTAAATGCTGGGATATTCTGCTTGTGTAGTGATAAAACTTCTCAAATACACTTGTTCGCAGTATAAGGATGTTAATTTTGTTAGGCTGTATAAGGATGTTAACTTTGATCAAAATCGGACTGTTTCTGCTTTAATATGTTTTTTGTCTTTTCCAATTAGCAATTTTGCATATTTATTGGAAGCATTCATATACAAAACCTATCTAAAAACACTTCCAGTCACAGAGTACATTTTTGTGAAATTAAAAAAAAATCTACCCAGTCGTTTTAGAGTTCATAGAGAATAAACTCACAGACACAGACAAATTACCTTTTATATACGTAGAGATTCACATTACTATGAGAAATTTAAGTATCAAGTTTTATCTGCATATTTTTGCTAGTGTGAGAGGATGATTATCACGGTGAGTGAACATATACTACACTGACATCCAAAGGATGAAGATTCTATTATTGGCATTGGTTTCCCCAGTATTTTTCTAGTCAGAATTCTTTCAAGAGAGACATTGGGGATTACAAGAGGGTGTATGTAATGGTGTATTATTTAAAATAAATGAAAGTGGAAAACTTTCAGTTATTTCTTAACGCCTTAATATTAAAACTTAAACTACAGGTGATTTTATTATTACAATGAAATGATTTTAACAACGTTTCGGTCAATGTAACCTTCTTCAGATGTATCTTGTCGAACACGGAGAGGTTTCTGTTGAACTCAGGAATTTGGACAGAATTTCGAGCGGAACCCTTTATTTACTTCATGGAGATAGTGTGCTGTTGTTCCGTCAGCCATGACTGGATAGAGGTCCTAAGTAATTCGCAAATGTTTGCAAGGATCTGTGGCACAGTGGTTAGAGTACAGGGAAAAATCAATTGTAAAAGTGATATTCTCCTGAAGGTTGAAGGTTCAATCCTCAGTGTCGGCGACCAAAAAAATACATTTGCGAATTACTTAAGACCTCTATCCAGTAATGGCTGAGGGAACAGGAGCACGTTACCCCCATAAAATAAATAAAGGGTTCTGCTCGAAATTCCATCCAAATTCCCAAGTTCGACAGAAACATTCCAGAGTTCGATAAGACAACTGAAGAAGGTCGAAGGTTACATCGACTGAAACGTTATGAAAATCACACTCAAGTAGAGAATAGTAGCCCAATGAATAATAATATGAATAATCAATCCTCATCTCAAAAATTCAGAAACCTCATACAATGAAATGATAGTAATTGCTACCATGCAATCTTAGAAAAAGGAAAAGAAACCAAAAAAATTTAAAAAACGCAGATCAATGCCGTCAAATGCAATTTTAATCTATACATTATTATCGTACATACCTGTGTGACGCTTCCAAATTATACATTATTTGATCGGGAGATCCTATTTATTAAAAACGAGGATTAAAGGTGATAACATACCACAAACATTAAATTATCATATACATAAGCGAATTTAATGTTTGTAGTATGTTATCACCTTCTTAATAAATAGGATCTCCCGATCACCAAAAAGGCAATATAAAAAAAAAATTAATAAAAATAAATGATGTTGCTTTTGGGCCGTACATGAAACTAAAATATACCTTCTTAGCCTTTTAGGTAGGATTTAAGGGTAGTATCTGTCCTGTCTAATGATAGTATAAGGATATCGTAGGGTTTTCGTTTACGTCTATACAATGGAAATATGTCACAGGATATTGGAGATAAACTGTAATAACAACATATATTCTGGCACCACATTGACCAGATTACTTAGATAAATACTTTTACAGTTTTAACAAAAGGTGTACAATAATATCACAAAGTCTCCATTCACGCTGAACGTCCAGAGAATGCCCAGCAGCAATATGCTACATATGAAAGATGCCGCTATAGAATCTCCACAGTCTTACATCCATGGTTGACCTTTTCTTTCATTTTCTTTAATACTAATTTATTAATGGGGAATACTTCTATAGCTGTTTGCGGTTATTTGGAGATTGATATATATATATACACAGCATTTTAAAACATTGTCATATCAAAGAATTCTGGTACAAATTAGTCCACCCGTGGCTTTATAACTGTTGGATTGCTGTTCTGTTCAGTTCTAGGAGGTTAACTTGTCAATGTATTACCTTATCTCAAAGAAGCTGGTTTATTGCTAGTCACCTGAAGCGTACCCACTGGCAAATGCCAACATGCATTTTTCTAAGCCAGAGTGCCCTCATCGTTGTGCACTGGCTTCTCAAAATCACACGTGACCTTGTGCCTAACCTGCCAATAAGATAAATAATGTTGCATGATAGAATTAAAAACGTATAAGCCGGTAAGATATTCACAACAAAAACTGATTTTGTTTCTAAATTTTTGAGATGATGATTGATAATTCGCATTATTCAGACTACTGTTCTCGTCTTGAGTGTTATTCACAGCATGTTTTTGGAAAAGATAATCTCTGGCCTTCTTAAGGTGTATTTTGTCAAACTTGGAAATCTTTTTATGAAACTCAAGAATCTGTATGAAATTTGGAACAGAACCCTTTATTTAATCCACGGAGGTAACATGCTCTCATTCTGTCAGCCATAGTCAGGTAGAAGTTTTAAATAATTTGCGATTATATTCTTTGTATCACCTGCACTTAGGATAGAACCTTCAACTTCCAGAAGAGTGTAATTTAGAACTGAATTTTTATTAGTACTTTATCCATTACACTGAGTCCTTGCAGACATACTCTAAAATTTGACAGATTCCCGAGTTTGAAAAAATACACCTGAAGAAGGTCGAAGGTTACACCAGCCAAAATATTGTGAGAAAAATACTTAAAGTGAGAATAGTAGTCTATATAATTTCCTATCACAACTGAAGTGTGCCTAACGTCAGACAAAATTTCCATGAACAGGGTTTCTTTCTAAAAACTTTCCAACCGTTAAATATTACTACAGGACTGATTCCCTGTAAACTAAAACATGGTAATCATAAAATTCAATATGAATAAATACTTGTCATAAATTGTCTTCATAAGTAATCGAACTTGGATCATTCCATTCATCATTTTCAATCACCTCGTATTGTTTATCATTCAATTGAAAATCCATCCATATTGTTAACACTTATGCTCGAGTAGATTTTAGCCTTGATACATATATATATATATATATATATATATATATATATATATATTGCTTATGGTGCAGGTTTTAGCAATACAGATGAGAGTTCTGTCTCCAAGTTTTGTTGGGGGCTATTGCCTTACTTTCACGTATAACCTTGTGGAAAAGAATAAATCTATCTCATGAAATAGTAGGCTAGACTAAAGCCTTGGTAGGACAGCACAATTAAAAGAAGGAAAACTGATCTAACACCTATAACAAAATAAATTTGTGATGTGGCATAATTTGTACGTTCTTATTTGCCTGATGAAGAAAGTGGATTTTTTTTTCAATAGCACATGAACTACTTTAAAAGAAAATGCATGTGTATACATTGATTGTTTGAACTGTCCTCCTCAAAATGAAGTGACTTCCATATATGGTCATCTCACAATAAGCAGTGCCAACATTTTATCTGAAAAAATAAGATGTGTGAATTTTCGGGTTTGTATTACTGTACACATAGATTCGAAAAAGTTGTCAAAAAACAAATATATAACAAATAAATGTTATCAAAAGCAAGATAAGTTACTTTTCTACCAAACTGGATATATTTTTCGTGTTTTTATTCAATGTAACATGTTTATTCAGCTCGAAAAACATACAGTGTTTACCGATGTATTGGAAAATTCAAGATGGCGTCTGATTCTCTCTTTAACACGGTAAGTTTGGGAAAAGGTGTTATAAATAAAAACCCAGATAAAATACTGTTAAAAACTCGCTCAATATATGTTACCGTGACATAGGTTGACATATATTCAGCGTGTTTTTAATAGTATTTTGTATAGTTTTTTTTTTATTTATAACACCTTTTCCCAAACTTACCGTGTTAAAGAGAGAATCAGACGCCATCTTGAATTTTCCAATACATCGGTAAACACTGTATGTTTTTCGAGCTTAATAAATATGTTACATTGAATAAAAGCACGAAAAATATATCCAGTTTGGTAGAAAAGTAACTTTTCTTGCATTTGATAACATTTATTTGTTATATATTTGTTTTTTGACAACGTTTTCGAATCTATGTGTACAGTAATACAAACCCGAATTTTCTTTCGTTAATATAAATTCCATCATTACGAATAACTTTTTCCAAGATCCATCATAGATCGTTCATAATGTCATTCATGTACCAAGTCATTGAATTCCTGGCAAAAGTGCACCGAGAATGGTGGTGACTATGTGGAAAAATAAATTCTGGGGTACAAAAGATCGCTCGTTTTAATGGTACCACTCCCGTCTTCGTAACTCTTAAACTTTTTGAATTAAAAAATAGGAGGCTTTACTTTTGGAACGACCATCGTATTAAATTTATAATGCCGATGTCTTAGTTTATATGACGTATAATATTACACGGTGAGAATGTACCGAACGCAACAAATCTCGTCTTCACTAACAAACGAGTACAACAAACAAACGCTTTTCTTTTAGACATAAATTTATTTTCGTGTTGCTTTATTTTTTCTTTCAAAAAAAAAAAAAAAAAAAATTATGCATCGAAGAATGCGGCTTTCATTCAACATGAATATAAAACTGACTTTTTTTCCTGCAGAAATTTTGAATTATACATGAGATCGTTTTAATTAGGAACAAATGGGGTTAGAAATTCCCTTTAAGTTATATTCATATGATTTGAACGCATTATCTACCATCTATCAGATAAGTAATTTGTTTATCTAGATACTATTATACTATTTGAATAATGTCTGGCATAAGGCTAAATTGTTGTGTTCCTGCAGGTATCAATTTCCTACCTACAATTTATCGACAAGCACAGCCTGCTTTCCAGCTGACTACAATCTGATTGTCTTAAAGTCCAACCTAAACAAGTTCTTGATGAACCGTCCCCTAAGTAATCCAATTTACAAAATTTCCACTACTTATGTTTACTACGCTATAATCACAGTGACTAATGTATAGCCATTAACCCTTATCCTCGAGCGGCCTCCAGGACTTGATATGTGGTGATTTCTGTGTAAAAAAAAAAAAAGAAAAAAGTTATTTGCTAGTTTTGGTTCGGAAAATGTTAGAAAATTAAGCTTAAATAAAAGCATAATGAAAATACGCAAAACAAAGATGCAGAACCGCGTTATTGTCAGAATTGCTCAGACAGTTTATGTAAAACGCCAAAATGTGCCGAACGAAAGTCTTGACTTTTTTTTTTCTTTTTTGGCACAAACACTGGCCGATTTTTTTCAGTGCAATTATATTCTGTTATTACGATCATAATTCAAAGAAAAATTTGAAAAATAAAAACAATATTCTTTTTGTTGTTGTGAAGTAAATACAACGAATAATTATCAGACAATTTTTACGAAACTTTAAGGAAAATTAAAATCAAGAAAAAGTACTCATTGTAAAGTAAAATAAGTATTGTACTTAATATAAATTCAATAACCCTTTTTTTGGTTTAAGGGAGTAAGAAAAGTAAAGCCTCCTATTTTTAACTCAAAAAGTTTAAGAGCTGTGAAGACGAGAGTGGTACCATTAAAACAAGTGACCTTTTGTGCTCTAGGATTTATTTTTCTACATAGTCGCCACCATTCTCAATGCCCTTTTACCAGGAATTCAATAATGAAACTGCTTATGATGCACGCCCATCACAGAGTTTGCTTTCTTAGAATCTCACACAGTCAATATCTGCAACAGATAGATGAAACTTTTAGGTCATGAGTGCATAAGTTCAGTCATCATAATGTAATTTGTAATACCCTCTGATCTATTTGGGCTAAATAAAAAAGAGGAGACATTACTTTTGGAAAACCCATCATATTACTTATAACCCAAGAGTTCTCATATGAGTTATTATCAGTAATTGTTCAAGTGTTAGTGAGTTGGTTTTGTTTAATGGCATATCTACTCATACATAAGCAAACACAACTGCATGGAGAAAGCAGTACACTGGGAACTCTGCAAACGACTGTACTTCGAACGTGCAGAGAAATGGTACAAACACAAACAAGAAACAGTAATGAAAATGAAAACAACAAAATCCTTTGGGATATAGAGCTACAAACTAACTCATCAAAGCAAGGAGACCGGACGTCATAATAATTAACGAGGAAAGAAATTGTCAATATGTGGATTTTGCAGTCCCAGCAGACCACAGGGTGAAGATAAAAATAAAATGGAAAAATGAAGCAAATAAAATAAACTATAAACAGTAATCATCAATATATTTTTTTTTTTTTTTATTATATTTTCACCCTAAACAAGGCAAATTGCCACTTTGGTGTAGGGGGCTACTATCAGGGACAACAACTACTGGGGTACTATGTAGGGATTTGGCCAGTAAGATGTCAGTTCACGTTACATTTGAACTTCTGCACGTCAGTACTGTTGGGGAAGCAGGGACCTGGAATGGAATTCCAGAGTCTAGCGGTTCTGGGGGAAGAAACTATTGGAGTAAAAAGATCTTTTACATCCAGGGATCTCTACAGTGTGGGGGTGGAATTTAGCAGCCTGTCGAGTTTGTCGAGGGTGCTCACGTCGTGGGGGCACAAGTGATTGCAGTTCGTCAGAGCATTCACCACTAAAATACTTGTAGAAAAGACAGAGGGATGCAACATTTCGTCGATGGGACAGAGGCTGAAACTTAGATGCCAGTTCAGGGCCTATCAGATTGGCGACTCTTTTGAACCCTGTCCAGGAGCGAGAGACTAGTAGCAGATGCACCAACCCAGATGTGACAGCAATACTCCATACATGGGCGAATGGTGGCCTTATAGAGGTACAGGATACTTTCGGGTGTTAGTAGTTGTCTAGCATGGTAGAGAGAGCCCACCTTTCTTGCAGCGGCCCTGGCAATGCCTTCAATGTAATTGTTCCAACTCATGTTTCCTGTGAACGTTAGGCCAAGGAGTTTGAAAGATGTACTCTCAGATAAAGAGTCGTTGGCCATTGCTATAGGTGGTAGAGAAGGTTTCTTGTAATTATTGAATGAAACTAGTTTAGTCTTGGCAGCATTGAACGCGACCAATCACTTTTGTCCCCATTCCACCACAGATTGGAGGTCTTCCTCTAGTGTTTCTGCCATTTCTTTAGAAATGTGTTCATTCGTCTTCCTGTCGTGCCTGCCATAGAGTGTAGTGTCATCAGCATATATACCCATCTCAGAGGAAATTTTGTCGGGGAGGTCATTTATGAATATCAGGAACAATAGAGGTCCAAGGATAGAACCCTGGGCCCCCCCCCCGCATTTATATCATATTGTTTAGATGTACGACCGTCGAGGGCAACCTGGATTTTTCTCTTATCTAAGAAGGATTTACTTATGTTAAGTATTCTACCAGTGATACCGTATGATCTAAATTTCCTGAGGAGACCCTCATGCCATACCCTGTCAAAAGCCTTAGATATATCTAGAGCTACCGCTCTGCCCTCCCCCGGTTTGTCCAGTGAATGGTATATATGTTCAGAGATTACAGTTAGGATGTCTGCTGTGGAACGGGCTTGTCTAAATCCATATTGTTTGTCAGTCAGAAGTTTAGCATCTGTAAGGTGATGGACTAGAGCATGGTTATTTAAGGTTTCAAATATTTTGGTAAAAAGTGGGAGGAGGCTAATGGGGCGATAATTTGATGGGTTAGTCCTTTCGCCAGAATTCTTGAATACTGGTACAACAGAAGCAGTTTTCCAACAGCCCGGAAAGCAAGATTCATTAAGGCATTTGTTGTAGAGTTTGGAGAGAACTGGAGCTACTTCGGCTGAGCACTTTTTTAATAGCACAGCTGGAATGAGATCGGGTCCACATGCTTTTGAAGTGTCAAGGTTTTTTATGATAGCATGCACCTGAGCAGGGATGATTTTCAGATCGTCTATATATGAAAATGGCAACAGAAATAAATCAAAAAGATAGAAGGATCACTACATGAACCCAAGAAAACTGATATTGCAAGAAATTTTATTAATTATTCCCTACTCCAAGAAAAGCATCAATCTCGGTTGATAAGAATGGACCAAGGAAGGAAGCACTAACCAGACCTTCACTGGATAAGTGTAAAGGGTTCTGGGGAGGCTTATTGCCATCTAAATTATAATGAGGACCAATGGTTGCTGTCAACAAGATGTCAATGGCAGGCGGCTGTTGTGATAACAAAAATATATTTGCTAAAGAGTGGTGGAAACCTGGCGAGTCTTATCACTCAGATTCACTGGTGATGGCTTGTGTGAGAACTCCTTGATAGTAAATAATAATAATAATAATGATAATAATAACACCTATAAAGATGACACCATTTAACGGACAGCCTCCCTGAATTTCCAATTGTATCATTCAGAACGAGTGAGTCAATATTATTAAGTTAACAGATGAAAACTTAACAATTAAAAATTTTAATTTTGTTTTATTAATATAGAATAGTTTAATGTATTAAAAATACTTGAAGTACTTTTAAGATGAAACTCATCGAGTACAAAAAGAATTCAAGATGAAGTCTCTTCATTTGTGAAGTTAGTGGCAAAATTCTCAAGAGTTCTTCACCACCAAAGATGAAGTGTCAGGACTATAATGAAAGTGCAAATTGATATTATTACATTTGTAAATTGGTTCACTCTTCATTTTTGACAAATGTAAAATTTAATTTGATCTTAGACTGAAAGGGGGGGGGGTCAAAAGAAAATAAAGATTAAAAATAGAAACAAAAAAGCAACAAGATTCGCAATTTTAATCAATGTACATTTTTTACTTCAATAAATTCATCAACATTTCCACATAGAATGACAAATTTTAATAATTTTTCATTAGTGCTACACCAATTATGCATTTTTTGTTAATTGAAAGATTGAAAGAGATGGTAAGAGAAATTGGCAAGCAATGGTATACAAACGCTGATTTAAATAAACCAAGATACAGAAGAGGGGAAAAACGAGATGTGTGCATTCAGTATACTCATTTGTAAAAATGCTATTTCAAACGTAGGCCAGCCAGCCAGCCAGCCAACCAACCAACCATATGACGGACAAAGTCTTTAACAGTGATTTGTGGACGAATCTGAAATTTATTTCAAACTTAAGAATGACAAACCAATTACAATGCTATTTCAAACTTAAGAATGACAGACCAATTACAATGCTATTTCAAACTTAAGAATGACAAACCAATTACAATGCTATTTCAAACTTAAGAATGACAGACCAATTACAATGTTATTTCAAACTTAAGAATGACAAACCAATTACAATGCTATTTCAAACTTAAGAATGACAAACCAATTACAATGCTATTTCAAACTTAAGAATGACAAACCAATTACAATGCTATTTCAAACTTAAGAATGACAGACCAATTACAATGCTATTTCAAACTTAAGAATGGCAGACCAATTACAATGCTATTTCAAACTTAAGAATGACAAACCAATTACAATGCTATTTCAAACTTAAGAATGACAGACCAATTACAATGCTATTTCAAACTTAAGAATGACAAACCAATTACAATGCTATTTCAAACTTAAGAATGACAAACCAATTACAATGCTATTTCAAACTTAAGAATGACAGACCAATTACAATGCTATTTCAAACTTAAGAATGACAAACCAATTACAATGCTATTTCAAACTTAAGAATGACAAACCAATTACAATGCTATTTCAAACTTAAGAATGACAAACCAATTACAATGCTATTTCAAACTTAAGAATGACAAACCAATTACAATGCTATTTCAAACTTAAGAATGACAAACCAATTACAATGCTATTTCAAACTTAAGAATGACAGACCAATTACAATGCTATTTCAAACTTAATGACAAACCAATTACAATGCTATTTCAAACTTAAGAATGACAAACCAATTACAATGCTATTTCAAACTTAAGAATGACAAACCAATTACAATGCTATTTCAAACTTAAGAATGACAGACCAATTACAATGCTATTTCAAACTTAAGAATGGCAGACCAATTACAATGCTATTTCAAACTTAAGAAAGACAGACAAATGACAGGAAGTGCTTATCATAGGCACTTGGAAACATCTAGAATACCATCCATCTATGTGACCAGCATATTTAGCAATGAACACTAAAGTTGACAGATCAACCGACAATGACAGCTATAAAATTGCTTGAATGCCTTTAAAATAAGGTGATTCCATTCGTCTCATTTCTCTGCACTTGGATTTATCGAAGTTCCATTTAGCAACAAAATTATCAAACACCCACAAACTTATTTACTTTTGAACAACTTTTATGCAAACGTGTCATCACTTATCGGAGTTCATTAAATAGATAAATTTTTAGTTGAATTATGAAGAATATATACGGCATAATCATGTTCACACACCGGTTCTTGCCAGATCACAAACGTTAAACAATGATGAGCCTGGCAAGTACCAGGTGGGTGATTATTTGGGAATACTAGGCACTGTATAGGGTGGCAGGAAAGGGGAAGCACTTCACCATCAGGAGCAGTAAGGTGTCCCATTCCCTCTGCTAGACAGTGGGAGACCTTTGGGCAAGTTCAAGTACTCACTTAGCTTCTCAATCAGGGTACGTGAACTTATGGTAGGCAAGTGATGGAGGACTTGTTGAGCAGCCTGATGGTTTCTTCCAGAATTGGTCAACTCTGTTGTGTTAGGCAAATGATACTGATTCAGGTACAATGACTAAGACTACCTACTCTGTATGAGCACTGCTACTATAGTAAATGTAATTACTGATGAGAATAATTTATGAAAAATATTTCTTGGAATTGAATTTAAAGATGACCATGTTGTAGTCAGCAAGGAAGTGATCTCATGATAACACGTTTAATAAATTAGAAGTTCATGGAAAGAAACTATTCATGAAAATTGTGATTGATGTTAGGCATACAGGAGAAGAAAGGAAAATTATCTGCAGTTGTGGGAGACAAAACGTGTTCTTGTTTTGAATATCATTATAGGAAAAAATATTGGAGCTCAGTCGAGCACCTCCATATGCCTATCACACGCTAACACGTCTCCAGCACAGCTCACATGACTATCAGAAACATTTCTTTTGATGCTCAGAATGTCTATAACATGGAACTTTCTGCATTGGATGTTAGTTGCAGCGACACCATCTTTTTTCACAACAATATACTCATTCTTATCAAAATTCATCAAAACTACACTTGATCCCACCCAATACATATGAATAATCTCATGGAGACACACGGGAGTATAATTAACAAATACATGTTACAGAAGTACACATCATTATTCGAGGACCATAACTGCCACAAAACATGGTTTCTATTTTCTTCAAATAAAATTAGCACCCTCTAAATGATGAGCATTCTGGCCTATTAAAATTGTCTGGGCAGCCTTGTCGGCATTCCTTGATCAGGATGCCTGAGGCAATAAGCAATAAATTTATTCGACACTAACGAGGAGATGGAAAGCAGGAAAGGGTGGACCTCCTAGAATTATCCAGAACGAATGCTTTACCCGTTATGAGGTTTACATTAAACTGTACTTATTGTATCTAGGTAAGGTCATTTATTCCTGGAATAGGTAGATCAGCTGACCGCATAACATATAATGCAAGCCTGGTACTTATTTCCTTATATGGTAGCTTCCTTTAATCTTGACATAATATCAATACCCACTCTAAGGATGCCTGCGCGGGGAATTTTTTGTGGCAAGAGTTGCACAATCTCCGACCACACCTCTCCCGAGTTGGCATTGTTAAATACCAGTGGCAAATGGAGGTTCAAGACAACTGGAAATAATGCCGAGATAAGTGGAACCTAGAGTTCCCAAATCGTCACCCATCTGGCACTAGCCAGGCTCAACGTTGTTTAACTTTGGTGATCTGGTGAGACCTGGTGTGCCAACATGATTATGCCATATATTTCCTCATATATATATTAACATGTTTTTTAATTTACAACCGCATGTATTGACTTAATCCATTACAATTGTTTCCACAGACAGAAAATTTACTGTCTTCTTCGTAAGACGGCAAAAGCCAAAATTTCACCTATAAAACTCTGTCACATGATAGAGAGTTGGCTTGTGTTTGGACAGCCAGGGAGAAAATACATTTCAAATCTCATTGAGAAAAGTAGCTCCTGCCTGTGTTTGTAGCGAGTGTCGGATGCTACAAGGCACCCAGGATTTGAATAAAGATAAAAGTTTCTTCAATAGAAAGATTTCTCATTTACTGACAAAAAAGATTAAATGTAGTATGAGAAGAGCAAACAGTGTTCATTAGCCTGTAAAGTTTACATTATCTTGTGTAATATGCATGCTCTATGTTTGAGGAATTCATCATTATATCGTATGAATCTAAAGATTCTATTATCAGCATTGGTTTTCCCGATATACTTCTAGCCAGAATTACGAGAGGTGCCATATGAAGGTTGCCAGCATCATAAGTGAAAGTAGAACTAACTAGATTTGAACTTGGGACACCCAGGTCGTCAATCTGTATGGTTAACCACTAAACCACCGTCACCGTTTGAAGAGTTATAGTGCCTTTTGATCAACGTACACAACACTTTCATTATATTTCTGAAAATTTGAGATGAGCGTCCATGGCGTAACGGATAAATTATTAGGTTAAACTCTTAATGCGGCGATACTGAAAATGGTTGAGAATTTCTTAATACTTCTACTCGGTTATGATTAATGGAACGCAAATATGCTACCACTGTGGATTTGATAAAGGGTTCCGTTTGAAATGCCATACAGATTCCCGAATTCGACCATAGGCACTTGAAGAAGATCGAAGTTTGAATTGTTCGACAAGTTATACAAATAACATTCAAGATGAGAATAGTAGTCCGAATAATACAGATTTCATTATTTTAATTTGCACGTTTCACAATGAAAATGCTATTTCAACCTGAAGCATGACAGAGCCAATAAAAAAAACAAGCATTAAAAAGAAAAAAAACTATTTTGTTGTCGTTTTAAAGGAATTTCTTCTCTCTTTAATTGATCAGAGAAAATAATTAAAAGTTAATGCTCGGCTTTCTCTTCAGTGATGCGCGTCTCCAATTATATAGAGTTGGTCATCTTCGTTTATGAGTCACCAAAAAAATATTAAGAAACAGAGGAAGCTCTCTATTATGTTCGAATACGTTCACATCAACCCGTTTTATTTTTAATACTGATGAACAATATATATATACGAGGGGCGTGCAATAAGTAATGCCCCTGGCCCACTTCCAGATGTCTGATCTAGCTGAAATTTTGCATGTGCAATGATTTATATCTCTACAGGCTATGTGGCAAATTACAGTTCTGAACTAATTGTGGTTTCTGTTTTACAGATGTCTGAACTGAATCAGGTGTGAAATGGAGCCTGTTGAATGTCGAGCAGTGATCCGGTTTTTGTATTTGAAAGGACGCACACCACAGGAGACTTTTGATGAAATGAAAGAAACTTATGGTGATAATGCCCCATCATATGACCTTGTAAAACGCTAGCATTGTGAATTCAAACATGGCCGGAAGTCTGTGGAAACAGCTCCCAGACCTGGTCGCTCCCCCCCTTCTGCCATTAATGAGGCATTTGTCCGTCAAGTTGAGGCTGCCATTTTGGAAGATCGGCGCTTTACTATTTGCCAAATAGCCCAAGATGTCAAGATTAGTACAGAGTCTGTGGAAACTATCATTCATGACCATTTGCATATGCATAAGGTGTCTGCCAGATGGATTCCCAGGTTGCTCACACCATTCCAGAAGCGAGAATGCATAGAGTGGTCGAGGATGAATTTGGAGATGTGCCAAGAAGATGAGTCAAAGTTTTTCAAAAGACTGATTACATAGGATGAAACCTGGGTCCATCACTATGATCCAGAGACCAAAGTCCAGTCAATGCAGTGGAAGCACTTGGACTCACCACCTCCAAAAAAGGCAAGGGTGCAGCCCTCTGCTTGCAAGGTCATGCTCACAGTCTTCTGGGACCAGGACAGAGTAGTGATGACAGATTTCGTGGCAAAGGGTACCACAATTACAGGAGCCTATTATGCTTCACTTTTGAGGAAATTAAGGTAAGCTATCAAAATCAAGAGGCAGGGCAAGATCAGCAAAGGTACCCTCCTCCTGCAGGACAACGCTCCGGTCCACACTCGCATGTCGCTAGATCAGAAGTACGGGTGTGTGGTTATGAAATGCTGACCTTGCACCCTCTGACTTTCACCTCTTCCCAGCCATGAAGTTGTTTTCGAAAGGAAAGCGTTTCCCAGATGATGCAGCCTTGATTTCTGAAGTCACGTCATGGTTGGAGGACCAACCTGGGGTGTTCTACAAAAACGGTCTCCAGAGCCGCATTAAACGATAGGAGAAATGCATTACTCTGGGTGGTTTCTATGTAGAGAAAGACTAATAACTGTGCCAAGTTTCGTTGCTCTACTTCTATGGGAAATGGGTTAGGAGCATTACTTATTGAACTCCCCTCGTCGTATAATTTGTTTTTATATTGATGTTCATATTAAAACCCTTTTTCATTCACTAGCAAAAGATCTAACTAATTTGCATATTCCTTTAAACATTCATTTTAATTAATTCTCTATTAGTTTTTTCTAATTTTTTCGGTTATTTTATTTATTTATTATTAGTTAACTATTATGTGTAATTATATTAATGCAGATATCCCACATGATTTATACTTGCGTAATATTTGCGTAAAAAGTTTATAGTAAGCATAAAACTCTTTTCATATATATTTATGTATACGAATATATTTTTGTTAAAATAATTTTGCTTACCAAACTCCCCCTAGAGTTTTTTTGTCTACAGACATGAAATTTCATATATAGAGTATTAGAACCCATGCAAAACTTTATATTTGGGTTTAAGCCCAGGAAAATAGGTACAAAAGTGTTTAAAATTAAAAAAAAAAAAATGAAATTTGCCAGGTGAAGGTCGAACGCCGGCATTACGAATATGCATGCATAACATAGTAGATATTGGTTTATATTTTAATTTTTACTCTTTCAGCAAACATGTCTTCATAGTTCAGTCATTAACGGCAGAGGAAAAAATAAATCGTAAACTAAACGTTTGGGTTTCGATTCTTAGTGGTGGTGCAAAAGTCATTTTTTTTACCTTTAAAAATCATTACTATATATTGGATCCAATATAATATAATAAATACGAAATCTGCATTAATCAAAATATCATATTTAAGCGTATTTTGCTAATATACATGTATGTATATATATATATATATATATATATATATATATATATATATATATATATATATATTAAATAACAATACATGAACAATCTAATTTGTAGCACTGACTATTAAACACTAGTTGTATTGCCTGCCCAATTCCGGGCAATAAACTTTATAATTTAAAAATTATATCCGTTACTTCTCTTTTAAAAGCCTTACTGACTGTAGTGTCGGCTCAGAATATTCAAGAGTTATTCCTCTTTAACCAAATAAGTTATCTTTCCTGAATTATATTAGCCAATGAGAGAACCCACTCTACTTCCGGCAATCAAAATTATAATGAAATTTACCCATGTACGAATTAAGAATCAAATATTCCTTTACTTACTTAGCTTACTCTCAAACCAGTCGGACATTGTTCGATTGGCTTTCTAACAGGTTTTACATGAATAAATATGCAAAAATATTATATTTCAATTAATGGAGATTTCTTATTATAAACACAAATTAAACGTAACGTTAAATTCCTTTATAAATAAAATGAAGTAAAAAGAACGAAAAGAAACAAAAACAATTAAATTTTTAGAGTGTTTTTTCTAAACAGTTCACTTCTTGTAAGTAAAAGAATACTCTAGCTAAGATCGAAACCAAAACTTAAAGACAGTGAATCAAGTACGATAACCATTAGATCAGCTTGATACGATCTTTATAAAGTGTTTTCAAATCTACTTATTCTTAACATAAGGAAGCTGTCATGTTTCACGAGCGTGGATGCGCAGTCGTGAAACAGATAAAAATCCAATGACCTACCCCCCAAGTACCAATTTTTCAATTTTTAACCCTTAGCAGCCCTTTTTATCCCGATGAAAACCGGTAAAAATGTTTTCCACTTGTCTGAATACCCTATATACCAAATCAAATTACAAGTGTTTAGATCAAATATTCGTTGAGTGCATAGGTTGAGAAGTGTCCTTACACGCATACACACACATTCTCTCTTTTATATAATACATGCAATGCTTCAAGCAAACTACACTTCCTTATTACAACTTATTAAATACCTTCTGAACATTTCATTAAAATTATTTGGTGACTAAAAACATCTGTTTGTTCACAAAAGAATTTTCTAATGGGAATTCGGCATTGAATTTTAGTGAGTCAATGAGAAACTTTAGCACTGGCTAAACTTACTTGATTACAATCTTGCAATCTCAACTTTTTACAAATGAAGAGGTTTTGTTAAGAATAATTAATAATATCATGAATGATTATACTTGGTTTGGTTGTTTTGTTTTACGGCAGATTAACCACTTCCGGGTTATTTAATGCTGAATCCAGTAATTCTAGAAAAAGGTTTTATGCTTCAAGTTCATTATATCTTTAAATATTTATTCATGGTGTTTAGTTTGGTTGTTTTGTGAGGAAAATTGTTTATTGCTTGACTTTGCAGAACATGATTTTTGTTTTTTGATTTTTTAATTTTTTTTTTTACAAAGGTGTCACCACTTATCAAGGCCCGGAGGCCACTCGAGGATAAGAGTTAATGAATGTACAGTAATCAAGGGGAATATGTCAGTCATCGTTAAGTGTGAAAATTTGGTAAATTGGATTATTAAGGGGATGGCTCATCAAGAATTTGTTCACGTTGGACTTGAAGACAACCATATTGTAGTCAGTTGGAAAGCAGGAAAACGGTACAGAGTTCCACAGGCGTGCAGTTCTAAGAAAGAAGCTTTGTTCATGGAATCTATGTTTAGGTTTAGGCACAGATAAAGAGTGGGGGAAATTATTCATAGTGGTTTCAGCTAAGCGAGGGTTTTTCGTGAAAGAAAAACCCAAAAACAACAATGTTTGGTGCATTTTAGGCCAAAAAGCCAATATCTTCATGAAGCCTGATCTGGTAGCTCTACCTCGTGCATGATTATACTAAGCCAATCTAACTTTGTTCTTGAAAAAGTTAAAGATTAAATTTCTTCCTGCGTGAGAAGAATGCCACTATTTATTTAACTTAATATAAGTCACAATTTTTAGTAAAGCAAGCCGAGTATGTGAGTTCCTCTCCACGAGTGAAAAATTTACTTTCACCATGACTAATGTCTGTGCAAAATTTTTTTAAAAATCCAATGTGTGGCTGTTGAGAAAAGTGTGAACAAGCGAACGATTTGGGGGCAATTTTATCCTTATAATGCCCCTTAAGGTGGCAACCAGAGTTATCCTGGAAAATCCGTTCTCGCACAAATTTACTTTCACTATGACTAATGTTTGTGCAAAATTTCAAAATAATCCACGACATGGTTATTGAGAAAAGTGCGAATAAACAAACGGGAGTGAATTACTAAGTCTAATCTCTCTTTTGTCAGGGGGACCAAAAACGACGGTTTTAATTTTTTTTTTTTTTTTTTTTTTTTTTTTTTTGCACAAAATTGTGGTAAATTATTTCATTAATATTTCAATGGTTGGATTATCCTGAGAAAGTCAAGCTATCAATATCTACCGTTATTGACAGGTGAGAGAACGATTGTTAATCAAAATACTGTCAAGGAAAAGCAGCAAGTAAAAAAAACACGCCCAATAAACAAGCCATTGCAGCTTTTCAGCCAGGGGTAGTAATAAGTAGATTAACGCTTGCTTATGGTATCGCCATTTGGTTTGCAAATTAATCAATTTGAAAAATGAACCTACATTTTTAAACATCTGTTGCACTTCAATATATCAAATCTCTGACAAAAGCAAAAACCACACAAACAAATTAACAAAAAAAGCAAAGTTATGAGAATCCAGGTGTTAATAATAAAAGTTATCTATTATCTCCCTTTTGTGCTCTTCTTGTGTATATCTTCTCATTTTTATACATTCTATTCATCTGCTTGATATCATTTATGATCATTTAGTGGCTTAATGAAGATCTCAAATATATACAGAATTATGGATTTCATTTGGATTTCCATTTACACAGAGTTACTTCATTAACGATGACAATATAAGGTGTAGAATATAAATAAGAATTCATTAACCAATTCTGTTTGTGAGTTACATCCAAAATTCCGAGAATTTATTATTTATTTAATCGAAATGATCATATGTGGCGCCTCTTCAACCGTTTGCTAGCTTTGCAACCCAAAAACTTTACTATTTACAAAAGTATCCACTCTCCAACCCAATGTCACCTTGTTTTATGAATCATAGCTTTGTATTTTTATGACTACTATTTTCATTTTATTATTTGCACAGTATTTCGGCTGATGGTAGATTGTTCTCATTCTGCCAACCAGGACAAAGTGGAAGTGTTCATCTATACATCTATAAAAGTGAGAATGTGTGTGTGTATGTGTGAGGACACTTCTCAACCTTTATACTAAACAAATATTTTATCAACAGACTTAAAATTTGGTATATATGGTATTCAGACATGTGAAAATATTTTTAATTCATTTTCATTCAGAAAAAAGGGCGGCTAAGAGGTCAAAATTGAAAAATTGGTACTTGGGAGTCATTGGATTTTTATCTGTTTGACAACTTTTTCACGAATGCACATAAAAGAACAAGTAGGTTTGAAAACACTTTTTTAAAGATTGTGTCAAGCTGGTCTAATGATTAACGTACTAGACTCACTGTCTTCAGGATTTGGTTTCGATTTTAGCTAGATTATTTGTAGTGTTGTAAGTAAATGAACGTAAAACAAAACCTCTTTCCAATGTTTTATTGAACAAAATTCACAGCTACTAAAGCAAGAGAGAAAGAACTTAGTCTTCTACAGAAAAAGGAACGCGTGCAAAATCACGTGGCAAGAAACTGAATTTGCATATCTATTTTTTTTTAAATAATAAGAACAAAACGATTTAAATGAAAATATAACAGTATTTCTTTTTTGCTTCATACCTATAAGAAGTGAACTGTTTAGAAAAAACATAATACTCGCATGCACATGTCTCAGTTTCTGTATTAATTAAAATATAATATTCATGCTTTTTTTTCAACCAGGCAACGCCGGGCGGCCTGTTATCTATTATATATAATTGATATTTTATTTTCATATTTTATATATATATATATATATAATTTTTTTATATGTACAGAGACTATTGTTTGATGCTTACGCAACCATCAGTGCAGACAGTGATAATTACTCCTGGGCACAGCACTCAAACCCAGTCACCATAATCAACCTTGGCTTTGTAGGCTTGTGTTCTTCCACTCGGCCATCCGGAATTAACATTTAAATGGAAGTGAATTAAGTTTCTTATGAAGCCATGTAGGCATGCTTGTCATAATTCGTACAGCGATGAGAGTATTCGAACAAATAGGAAGTTTGTGTATTATGCATGCAGCTAAATCGTGGCCTTATTCCCAATTCGCTTTAATTTTATTTAAAGGGACTAATAACTATGATATTTTTCGATGGGTATAATTTTTTTTATACTTACAGACATTAGTGGTTCATGCTTATGCAATCATGAGTGCAGAAAGTGATAATCACTACTGGTCATGAGACACAAACCTAATCAATAAAGTCAGATATATATATATATATATATATATATATATATATATATATATATATTTTATTTATTTTTTTTTAATTGTTTTATTTTTTTATTTATTATTTTTTTTTTTAAATTGTTAATTTAATTTTAATTATTTTTTTAATATAATTTTCTCTCTTTGATTGACCACTATCAACGACCCTAGTTGAAATTCAATTATTCTTAATTTTTGAATATTTTTCTACTTGGAATAAATTAAAATATAACTACTTAATTTACTCACATAAAATTAATATATGAAAGTATAGATTTATGCATAAACTTTAAGTATTTACTTCAAAACGATTGTGCTCAATACTTAGGTAGAGCTAGTTAGTAAGTTATAAAATTTATAGGCCGATTAAGCTACACTGAATATTGCGTGCTAGTATTATGAGGGTCGTTCCAAAAGTAATGCATCATATTTTTTTAATGAAAAAAAAGTGACAAATTGCAAAGACGTTAGTAATAGCCTTAAAATGAGCAACCTTTTGTGCTCCAGAATTTATTTTTCTACATAGTCACCACCATTCTCAATGCTCTTTTGCAAACGATGTGGTGGTGGTTGTGCATGATCGTCTGTAGTACACTTTGTCACTCACATCTCTGTCGCAACTCTGGAATCGATGCACCCATCGCCTAACTGATTGCACCAACTGCATTGGGTTCATAAATATTCCAAAGGCACCAGTGAATGTTGATCAGTTCAAGTATTTTTGCATGGAGCAATTCAATTACACATCTCTGCTTCTAAGAGACGTCTATGACAGCGGTTGTTTTCTGAGAGTGTCACACCATCAATATCTGTAACAGTGAGATGAAACTTTCAGGTCATGAATGCATACGTTCAGTGCTAATAACAATGCAATTTGCAATCCCCTCTGATTCAGTTGGGTGGAATAAATAAAAATAGGAGGCATTATTTTTGGAACGTCCCTCATATTGCATGTATCAATATAAAATATAAGGAGATACAATATATGTATCGATTTTCAGTAACTTATTATTCCTGTCAACGGTTTAACGTTTCCATTAGCAAGGCTGTTCTCAGAACAAAAGGGTAAGCTGACTTTTACTTCCTCTTCCTTTGTTATGTTTAGCATACCAGTTTTGTGAACGTGTCGAATTAATAAGTCACCTTATTTTAATATGTGCATGTGCAAATGTTTTTTATAGGTTTCCCAAGAAAGATACACACTTTTTTTGTATCATGTTTTTCCTTTTTCTTTTAGATAAAACATTGAAGTTTCACTGATAATGATAAGGAATGCTAATCATCTCATGTCTCTGCTATATAAAAATTTTGCCTGTATTCTATTTTCTTAAAATCGTTTATTAATCCAATTTTTTTTATTATCTTATTCGTGAAAATCTGGTAATATTTTGTATCCTAGTTTTTACGTTTTTAACGACGATGTGTTCAAGTATTTCCCCCCCCCTCACACACACACACGATTGATCCCCCTTTTGTTTGTTATTTTAGATAACACACATGTTTGTCAGAAGAAAAATAAACGAAAACTATTAAAAGAGCAACTAAATGTACGTATATGAGGATAAAATATACAACAAATCATAAAATGGAATTTAGTGGAGACAGCATGGAGCAAATAAAAGAAAAATAACTGGTTTCATTTGGGTATAACAATATAAATGGTTGTGTATTCGAACGAGACCGGTTAATCTCTTGTTCGTTTTTCTTTCTTCTGTGTTTATTTGCTGATTCCATATTATCTTCCACAGTATTTACATACATATGCATTTATTCTCAGATTATCAATTTGTTGAAGAGAACCGAATATAGAAAACATTGAAAATACACAATGTGGTATACAAAGAAAACAATCTAAATTTAGTACTAAAAGGAATTCATTTCTATCCCACATTACACGGAGAGTGAACACATGTTGCCGGGGTCAGAGATAAAGGACTTACATTCCCAATAAAAAAATATGTTGAGTACTTCTGAGAGTCTATGTAACTGCTATCAGAAAGCATAACCTCGAGGCAAAGCCTGATAGGAATTGGGAAAGTATGTTTCAAGGAGGAACTGGTCGACATATCCATGCATTTCACACGGCTCATCATGAATATATCAACATTTATCTTAGACATTATATTAGACATTATACACGAATGAAAGAAAATTTCTTAAATTCGGAAGAGTAGAGTGCATTCTGGAAAGTTGGCCAGAATAAATCAAAGGGAGATCACTTGTTTGTAATTAATGGCAATAATTATCTCCCATCTCTGATCCTCTTTTATGTATTGCATGCATATCTCTTTACTCATTTCAACCAATTTGATCCGAAAATTGTTTTTCTAACATTACCTGCTTTCCAGCTGACTACAATTTGATTGTCTTCAAGTCCAACTTAAACAAGTTCTTGACGAACCGCCCCCCCCCAAGTAATCCAATTTACAAAATTTCTACTGCTTACGATTACTATGCTATAATCCCATTGACTAATGTATAGCCATTAACTCTTATCCTCGAGTGGTCTCTGGGCCTTGATAAGTGGTGATTTGTAAAAAAAAAAAAAAAAAAAAAAAATTTATTGATATATTTTCAATCACTCTCCTATCTCATTACCTTAACCTGTAAAATCGATATCACAGCTTCCAGTCTTTTGGCTTAGATTAGAATGTAGTACATGTTCAGCATAATGCTTTTGCATTACTTCCAGAGAATGTTTTATTTTCAATGCTGAAATCTGATGAATCTGAAGTGGGAGAAGAGGGTATAAAAAGAATTTTGACCATTAGGTAAGTTCATATTTCTTCATACAAGACTGGTTGAATTACATTATGATCTGCGAGGGGGGGGGGGGTGTAGACACAACTAAACAGCTTATTTTTGTGTGTGATCGACGTGACACCCTTGTAGATTGTTCAACAGGTAAAAAAAATATGAAAAAAATAAACCACTTTCTATCAAGCAAAACTCTTGTTTGTTGCCGGGGGGAATATTTAAACAGTTGCTCAGCTGAAAGAGAAGAAAGCCAAAGAACAGGGCTTAATTTAAACCAGACATCAATCGCACAACGTCGGGCTCAGTTGGCTGTGCAAAGACGTATCCTCAGAGAGGTCATGCCTCTAGAGATACCATTTCTTCCAATAGCAATCGGCCATCTTTAATTCATCAAAACAAGTTGTACTCAAAGAACTTGTATTGTTATTGCTAAAGAAACTAAGACAAACAAATACTGTGCTTATGCTAGACTGAATGCAAACAGAAGGGGTCCCCCTTTTATGACTTAGTAATCAAAGATTTCCTTCATTGTCCAGATGAATAAGCCTTGGTCAGTAATTAAAAAATTTTAAAAAGTCTCTTGTGTTATTGTTGTTCGCCTTTTTATATTATGAGTGGCAAAGGCCTGATTGGCAAGTGGCCTGCATTCACTGGATGTTTTGCCAAAAACCTTCAGAGCAAAGGGGAAAAAAAGGTCACCTGATTCATTTCCTAAAAACAATGGCTTCCCGATCAGCTGTTATTTTGGCAAAGAATTATTATTGTTATTCATTCAGAATCAAAGCCTGCTGAGTAAGTCTCGACTCCAGGGTTAAATCTTTACTCGACTGACCCTGAGATGGAAAGGTAAAAAAAAATAAAAAATAACATTAAACACCGCCACTGGGTTCATATAGAAATTTATATCGTTTGGAGCCAGTTTCACGATGGAAGTAATTGCTGATGCACAATTAGTGCCGGATTTAGAAGAATTTAAGCCTTAGGTTATTGCACTTGTGATACCTCCGTCAAGAATTTGTCTCCATGTCGCGAGACATGGAGACAAAAAAAGACTTAAGGAAAAAGAAGAGTACTTCAAACTAATTTAGTAAAGCTGCGGCAAATTAGTCTGTAGAGAGTTCTATAATTGACAATTCTTACTCGAAATTGTATAACAGATTATCATTACATAGTGTAGGGACTGGGGAAAGGACGTTCATAAACAATATAAGGATAAAATGCTCGACTGAGCTCCAATCTCTGGTTCCTCTATATAAGACATCTACAACAAGGCATCTTCTTTGTACCACAACAGAAAAAAAACTTTTTTTTCTGGCTTTATGTGCTTTTTTGCTAACGTTACCCGTTTATGAAACATTACCGCCGGACTACCTCCCTATCGATTACAACACAGTGGTCAACAAATAAGCCATATGTAACTAAACAGTTCATACTATTAATTATTCCTCATCTTTTGGCTAACAATCTTTCCACATCAGTAACGCTTATTTCAAGCAACTTTTGCTTTCGTTAAGTGATAGCGCAACAGCAAAAAAAAAGAAAAGAAAAAGAAAATCAACGACAAAAAAACACTAATTATTCAATTATGAAGATCAAACTTTTAGAGTTAAAGACCCCACCCCATTGGCTTGTGAGGTCCTATGATTCAACCTGCAATGCTTATATGTGAATGCAGCACTGCACACAAACTTTTTTGTAATTTCTTCATCATGTAACAGTTTTTTGTATCTATTACACTAAATGTAAGTTAACCAATGTCTGTTTTCCTACGGGTTGTTGCTCTATCCTTTGATCACACAAAATATACTTTACTTCTGGGATTAAGTTATGTTTGAAAAATGTATTTTAATTCTTCTACTAAGCTGTAATTTATAATTTGATTAACAAGTTAATCCCCTCTCTTTTTGTTTTGTTATCTATTTCCTATTGCCCCCCTCCCCTCTATGTTAAGTCAAACACTTTCTAAGGTATCTTTGTCTGTGTGAGCATTATGAGAAAGTGTAACTTATCATTTGCATTGAATTTACATTTTTCTGCATACACCATAAGCACGTATGTAAATAAGATGACAAAATAATGAGTTTCTTTTACTTCCATATAACAATAATAAGAAAATCTATATATCTACAAAAGTGAAATTGTCTGGTGTCTGTCTGTGTGTGCATATTTCCCTATTAAACTACTCTATCAATTTTCAGTTTCCAGACTCGAGATTTGACTTAAGGAGTATTGAGATTGAGGAAAATCTTTTTAATCGGTTTTCGCCCAGATATTTGGCTGTGAAGGGATCAAAGTTTAACGATTTGACCTTTGAAAACTCTACCAAACTCCTCTGCCAATTTTGTTTTTAAGCACTTGAACTTTTAGATATGGGTTACTTGGACATGGATCAAACTTTTCAATTTGATTTGAGTCCAAAACAATAAATGTTAAGGGGTCAAAATTGGGGGTCAAAGTTTTAAAAATGTTTACCTCTGCGGTCTCTATCAAATTACTCAGCTCATTTTTGGTCTAAACATTTGAAATGTTACATAAAGTGTATTCAGATATAGGGCAAGCCTTTTAATCAGTTTTTGGCCGAAAATCTGGCTGCCAAGGGGTCAAAGTTCAAAAGATTTAACCGTTGCGGTCTCTAGCAAACTATTCAGCCAATTTTGAGTTTAAATATTTGAAATTTTACATGAAGGATATTCAGACATGCAGCAAGTTTTTTAATCAGTTTTTGGACTGCCAAGAGGTAAAAGTTGAATGAGTTGACATTTGTAAACTATCAAACTCCTCCGCCAATTTTGGGTCTAAAGACTTGAAATTTTAGATGTAGGTTACCTGGACAGGAGTCAAGCTTTTTAATATATATATACATATGCACATAAAGTTATGAACAGAACATAGTACCCTAGCAAAGATGGGCTGAACCGCTAGTAATATTAAAAAAATATTAAGAGAGGATGGTTGTTTAGTGGTCGACGACATGGACTGACGACCTGGGTGTCCCAAATCCGAATCCAATTCGTTCCACAAAAATCATTTTGACTTAGGATATTGGCAACCTTCATGTGGTCTATTCTATAATCCTCAATGTCTTTCTAGAACAGATTTGACTAGGAAACTATCAGAGAAACCAATGCCAACAATAGAATCTTCAGATTCATGCAACATGATGAGAAATAAAGAAATGCATTATTTTTAGGCAAGAAGTGTTTATTTGTATTATTTAGATTCTTCGAACTACTGTTCTCATTTTAAGTGTCATTTTTTTTTTTTACAACGTTTCGGTTGATGTAACCTACCTTCTTCAGGAGTATCTTGTGGAACTCGTGAATGTCTCTTTAGAACTTGTGAATTCGAATGCAATTTCAAACAGAACCCTTTTTTTTACTTCACGATGGTAGGATGCTCTTGTTCCGTCAGCCATAACTGGATAAATGTCCTAAGTAATTCGCAACTGTATCTTTTGGCTGCACACACTGAGAATTGAATTTTCAAGAGAATATTATTTTTACAACTGATTTTTTTCCAATTAGTCCAATCACTACACCACGTTTGAAATTCCGTTTAAATTCCCGAATTCAACAGAAACATTCCCGAGTTCAACAAGATACATCTGAACAAGATGAGAGGTTAACATCGATCGAAACATTGTGAAAATGGCAATCAGGATGAGAACATTAGTCTGATGACTATAAATAATCAATCCTCATCTCAAAAATTCAAAAACGTAAGATGTGTTTAAACAGACATCAGAGTTCATGAATATTCAAATGAAATCCAGGTAGAATAAATAGTAAAATTGAATTCGACCTAACGGGTCAGGGATACATCTAATGACAACTATAATCAAAAGATTCTCTTTATTAATAGATTAATTAATTTTTAAAAAAATTACCCTGCCCCAAAGCAACCCTACTGACATATAGTGCGGATAGAAAGTTTTGTATTACAAATGGTTCTCATGTAGCTGCTGTCTCCTTGATTCTAATTTCGTTTTTTTCTCACTCACATGCCCTATTTCGAATTCATAGCAGTGGACTGACACTAGGAGACATCTTTTGTATCAAAACGGTCGTTAACAATTTTTTTAAAGTTTCACTTATTTCAAACGGATATACATTAAAGTAAACATAATTAAATTGAAACAAAAGTTATTTTTACTTGATTACTAAATTTAAACAAAGTTATTTTAGCAAATTATCTAAAAATTTAACAAACAAAAGTGCGTAAAAACTGAATTAAACTCGAAAATATTACAAAAACAAGCTTTTAAATTTAGTAATCAACTGATATAAGTTATTGCACTGTAAAAATAATTAAATTAAAACAAAAATCATTTTTCTTATCTCGAATCAAGTAAAAATTCCACATTTTACTTGATTAGTTAATTTAAAATTCTATTTGTTACATAGCAATATGCAATATGGTTTCCGTTCTGCTAGATCTACAGCTGCTGTGCTAACAGATATATCCCATCGGATTAGTGAATCTCTCGACAAAGGCTTCCTTTCTAGGGCAATTGCTCTTGACATATTAAAGGCCTTCGATAAGGGTTGGCATAAGGCCTACTTCACAAAATTTCCAGCTACGGTATAACTGGAAATGTTTTCTCAATAATTAAATCATTTCTCTCTGATAGGTTCATAAGAGTAGTGGTTGATGGGCAGAAATCAGAGGCGCACAGTATTAATGCTGGAGTCCCCCAGGGGTCCATCCTGAGCCCAACGCTTTTTCTGATCTACATCAATGATCTCCTAAAAAACATACTTAATTCATTCGTTGACATCTATACTGATGACACGGCCATCTATGGCAACACATCAAAGGCTGTAAATGACAAAGCTCTCTCTGATTCCCTCTCCTCTGATCTTGAGCGCGTGGTTCAGTGGGGATAGAGATGGCTGGTTACTTTTAATGCATCTAAAACCAAGCTCCTAACTTTACATCATCAACTCTGTTCCTCATCTAGCATCAATTGAAATAGATGGCTCTCGTCTTGGGGAGGCTTCATGTTTTGACAAGCTCCTGGGTTTGACCTTTACTCCTGACCTGAAATGGAACGTATATAAAGTCTGTTGCCCGGGCTGCTGGGAAAATGGTAGGATCCTTCTACTGCTCCAGAAGATATCTCACTACTGATGCAATTCTCTATCTCTATAAAAGCCAAGTACGTCCAAAGATGGAGTACTGCTGCCATATCTGGGCTGGAGCTTCAAAAAACAGCCTATCCTGCCTTGACAAAGTACAAAATAGACTTTGTGGTTTAGTGGCAGATGCTCTCTTCTCTTTCCGGCAACCTCTCTCCCACAGAAGAGACGTTGCAAGCCTGTCTTTGTTTTATCGTTATTTCCATGGCAAGTGCTCGTCCGAGCTCCAATCTCTGGTCCCCTCTTCGCCAATCCTTCATGATAAACACCCATCTAGCTAAAACCACTATCACTAATTTCCCCCACTCTTTATCTGTGCCTAAATCAAAACGTGCATTCCATGAACATAGCTTTTTTTCTGAGAAGTGCACGCCTGTGGAATTGTCTTCCGTTTGCCTGTTTCCCAGCGGACTACAACTTGGACGTCTTCAAATCCAACATAAACAAATTCCTGATTAATCGCCCCCTTAAGTAAGACACTTTATCAAATCTCCAATACCAACTATTACTACGATATTATCCCACTGAGTATTGTACACAAAATAACCCTTATCCTCGAGTGGCTTACGGGCCTTGATAAGTGGTGACCCCCCCCCCCCATGTAAAAAAAAAAAAAGCACATCCATTGGTGTTGACTTTCAAGCCGACTTTAAAAATGTGAAGTGGCATGATGTAACCCTTACTTGAAACCACCCTAGGAACATCCTTGTTGTTCGTGGCAATCCAACAATGCATTTTGAGCATACTGGCAATAATCCTTTTCTCATAACGTGGATTGGTAGAAAGCATGATTTGTAAAGCATCACATCTCCGATCAAGCTCGTTGAAGATTGTGTCACTTTCAGACATGATAGAAGGCTTTTATCGCTCTTGGGATTTATACACAACTGGCCAACTAGTAGATGGTCTGCAAGAGAAGGTTATTTTATTTTATTTAAAGTTATTTATGTTCCAAATTTGGTAATGATAGTAAAAGATTTTATGCTTCAAGTTCGTTATATCTTCAAATATTTATTCATGGAGTTTGTTTTGTTTTACTGCATATCAATCCATTTCTGTCTATTTACTGCCGAATCCAGTAATTCTGGAAAAAGAACTTCATGCTTCAACTTCTTAAAACCTCTAACCACTTATTTATTTTGTCTGGCTTGATTGTTTTTTATAGGGAAACTGTTTTTGTTTTTGCAGAACATGATTGAGTTTTGCAAAGAAAAAGAAAAAACAATATCAATATTTGGTGAAATTTGTCAGGAAACCATAATCTTAAGACAACTTGATCTAGTAGCACCAGGAATTAGTTTAAACCTGAAGTGAAGGAATCGCTTATTTGTATGCTTTTAAACAACGTCTATAATCGATTCAAGTAGAGTAATTCATGTTTCAAAGTAATCATCTTTCAATCCATTTAGTGCTTCTGGGCAAGAAAGATATTGGATTGTCCTCAGTCATGACTAGATGTTTTTGACTTTATTCATTACAAGTTTGCATTTGCTAATTGTATCATGCGTTTGATTCTAAGTGTATTAAACATGCAACGTATTAAAAAAATTAAAACTTAGAGTTTAAATAAAAATAAAAACGTATTATTGTATATAAAAACAAAGAAACAAAAATAATTAAAAATGGTCTAGGAGAGATAAGCAGATTCTGAATTCAGTCTAGTTTACGTTTTGAGAGAAAAATTGAGTTTTTGTGAATTAATAACAATATTTTGTGATCAGAGAGAAGGGAAGAAAAATCTTTATAATTACCAAATGTATCATGTTTTCTTTAAGTGTGCTTGAAATTGATTCTTTTTATAAGATTCCTTTTGATGGGATTTGGATCTCATGAAACATTGGAATTAATCTAGTCAGCATCTGACAACATGGATCAGCGTAACGACTCAAAAACTGACTCACTTACGGACTAACTGACTAAGGAGTTGACGCTATCAGTATTCTTTTATAGTTTTGCTGAGTGCAAAGTTCCAGAAACACTCCAAATGGGACACCACAATTTAAAACATTCCAGAAGTTCCCGGAAAATAACTTTTTATATTTTAATTTTGATGTAATGCTTTTAATAGTAATAATTATCTATATATTAATACGCTTGTAACTATCTATCTATCTATGTGTGTCACACTTTCCGGCAAATTTGATTGGTTGAGAAGATTTTATTCTGGAATAGCGGATTACACATTAAACGAACGCTCAAGTCAGAGATCAAATATTAAAAAAAAAAAAAATTTTTAAATCTGTTTTTTCTCTCTCTGCCTTGAGGGTTCCATGTTAGTTCAACATCTCCTTCATGTCCAGGATGATCTCCAACTGGTTCAGGCAGACCAAACATGTTGCAATTCATGCCATTTTCCATGAATAAGGTATTCAGAAAGTGGAGAGCAACATTTTCAGCAGTTATGTTATATCTAAGTAGCAGATCTTCGATCATAAAATGCTTATTCTCATTCCATAAATGCAGAGCATTCACGGGCTGGTTGAAGACGCACATCATTTTTAATTTTTAATTAACGAAAACTGCGTTCCCCCCCTCTCTCTCTCTCTCTCACACACTATGTGTGTCTATCTATCTATCTATGTATCTATCTATCTATCGCTCTCTCTCTCTCAAACAAATGTAAAGAAAAATAAATAAGCTAAAAATTAAATAAAACTTTTGAAAATATTTTTAAATAAACATATTTATAAAACATAAATGAAGATGTATTTATTGAGAATATTTGGCGCACTAATATCGTTTTTTGGTATATACATATTTACATACATTTTACCTACCGTACTCTTCATTTACTATTTAAAAAAAAAATAGTACACAGGGTGAATTCGTCGGCCAGGGCAGTAAAGGGTTAATGTAAATGTTTCAAGGTACGGATATGTGATGGGATAATGTGTATGTGAAAAAAAAAAGAAAAGAAAACGTGAAATTTTTCTCTCTCTCCATTGAGCGTTCTCTTTTTTCTCTCTCTGCCTGGGTTGGCAGACGATAATAATTATTTAAAGCCAAATTTTTCAGAAAAAAAAAGCCAAAAAAGGCAAAATCCAAAAGCGCAGGCACATTTTTTAAGTAAAAAAGGCCAACAAAAAGCCAAATTGAAAATTAAAGAAAAGTTGACTATATTGAAGTTGTTGATTTTCAAAGATAAACATTTAGTAAGTAACTGTGTAAACAGATTTTAAAAAATTTTTAATTAACGAAGACTGCGTTTCTCTCTATCGATCTATCTATCTCTCTGACTTGAGCGTGCGTACAGAAAAGGGCCGAACTTGAAAAAAAAAGATTTTAAAATATTTTTTTTTAATATTTTTATTTGTTTATATCTAACAGCAATCAGTCGTAGTTGCGAGAATATTTTTAATTAACGAAAACTGCGTTTCTCTCTCTCTCCCTCTCTATCTCTCTCTCACACTCCGTGTTTCTATCTATCTATCGCTCCCTCTCTCTCTCTCTCTCTCTCTCTCTCTCTCTCAAACAAATGTAAAGAAAAATAAACAACGAAAAAAAAAAAAACAAATGTTCAATTTTTGTCCCCGCCCCGTGGAAATTCACCCTGTGTACTATTTTTTTTTTTAATAGTAAATTTTCAGCAGTTATGTTATCATATCTAAGCAGCAGATCTTCGATCATAAAATGCTTATTCTCATTCCATAAATGCAGAGCATTCACGGGCTGGTTGAAGACGCACATCATTTTTAATTTTTAATTAACGAAAACTGCGTTTCCCTCTCTCTCTCTCTCTCTACCTCTCTCACACTCTGTGTGTCTATCAATCTATCTATCTATCTATGTATCTATCTATCGCTCCCTCTCTCTCTCTCTCAAACAAATGTAAAGAAAAATAAATAAGCTAAATGTAAAGAAAAATAAAAAGCTAAAAATTAAATAAAACTTTTGAAAATATTTTTAAATAAACATATTTATAAAACATAAATGAAGATGTATTTATTGAGAATATTTGGCGCACTAATATCGTTTTTTGGTATATACATATTTACATACATTTTACCTACCGTACTCTTCATTTACTATTTAAAAAAAAATAGTACACAGGGTGAATTCGTCGGCCAGGGCAGTAAAGGGTTAATGTAAATGTTTCAAGGTACGGATATGTGATGGGATAATGTGTATGTGAAAAAAAAAGAAAAGAAAACGTGAAATTTTCACGGGTCCAGCTAGTAAAGTTTTAATATTATAATAAGAACTTGTAATATCTTAATTTTATTAGAAAAATGTCCTCTAATCACAGTTGCACATTGTATACATGTATTATTTGCATTATTCAAACTACTGTTCACATCTTGACTGTTATTCTCTCAACGATATAACTGTCTTCAGGTGCATATTGTCGAACTCGGGAATCTGTTAAAAATTTTGAACTGAATCACTTATTTATTACTTAGGACTACATTGTAATCGTTCTTTCTACCATGCCCATGGAGAAGTCTTAAGTGATTCTTAATTATATTCTTTTTATCACCTGTAATAATCTTCTATTTAAATGACATCACCTGTAATAATCAGATCCAAGTGACAATCTTCTACAGGATGAAATCCAATCCTCAGTTCATGTGATACTAAAAATATAATTAAGTATTAAGATTTCTACCCGGGTATGACTGACAGAACAAAAACAAGCTACCCCGTTATTCCATATAAATTCTGGTGTTTGTTATAAACATTTCAGAATTTGATAATACACACCTGGAAAAGGTTGGAGGTTACTTCGGCCAAAGCATTGAGAATAACTTCAAAATTATTTCTCCTAATCTACAAAATTACGAAACATTTTATACTTTTCCTGTAAGATTTTAACAGACTATCCATAATTAAAAAGCAAAATTCAAAGGAGGCTTTAAAGAAGCAAAAAGATTCATTTTATGAAGTTGTCTGTCCTACAAGAAGATCTTTGTTTGACTTTTAGAGACGTAAAGTAAAATGGTCAACCATATTCAGGAGCGACCCAAAGTCTCCTTTCGCATTTGTTACTAGAAAAGGAGGACGCCATTAATTTCCCAGGATTACTCCACCTACTCTTGATCATTTTATAATGCAGAGAGTTTAGAAAGGAGACATCAAGTACCATTTTTTAAGTACTTGGTATAACTGGACCAAGAATTGATACCCGGTATTCCTGCCCATTAGCAAATCTTCTAACTATTATCATTCAAACACTACCGTGTTTGAATATATGATTAAGTGTTAGTTTTATTTATTTAGTACTGCTTTAAAGCTTCACCAATCACTCATTTTGCGACCAAATTTCAAACAATTTTTACAATTCATAGGTCACTTTTTCAGCTATATTTTAAAATAAAAATATTTAATTTTAGTTCATTAAAACAAAAGTTATAATAAAATTACTATTGTTCAAAAGTTTTCAGAATTATTAAGGAATGTGAGAGACTTTCTTCGGTTTGGCTGTTGGTTACCATAGCTACTTTTTCATCGTCGACACCTTCATAGATCATGGCATGCGAGCGACATTCCCTCAATCTTATTTGGGTTATTTTGAGAGTTAACAAAAGTGATGCTTTTTGCCGTGCTAGGGCTGATAATATTTCGCTGACGACGTCGTCCATTAATTTTGTTTCTATCTTTTTTTGTCCCTTCTTTTTATTTATTTACTTAATTACGTCTTTTATTTAATTCTTTTATTTAGTCAATTTAAGTTGGTAATAATTTTTTATAGATTGTTGACAATGTGTATAATATTGAACACAAAAAAGAAAATATTTCAAAGCAAAGCCTGGAAAAAAATCATGGATTACATAGAAAAATGTGAGCATGAAAAGTAATATGGTTAAGATTAAGCGTAGAAAAGTAAAAGGACTAGTTGTTTAAAATGTTTTTGACTCCTAATGGGGGTAGATATTTATTTGCTATGCACTGCAGCAAAATATGGCACAAGGCCGGAAGGTGCAGGACAGGCGAGCTCCCCTAAAGAAGGAGCACTCTCGCCTCAACAAAAATTGCCTGGGCACCCCCGTCGGCATTCCCCGGTAGGAGCTCCTCAGGCGACAAGCAATTAACTTGCCCCACCAGAAAGCCCAATGGCAAGACCTGGGAGGGTGAACCTCCTAGGTAGTACCCAAGTGATGTATCTCAGTCCGACAGGTGTTGGGCTGGATCTCGGCCCCTCACCTGTTAGGCTGAGTGTCAAGAACGAATCCTTGACTAGTACTTCTACCCTGTCTCCCTGCAGCCGAAGCCGCTAGGAGACACATCCCATTAGAAGAACTAACGGGGTATGTTTATTTAGCCCTTCAGCCCCGGCCTTGGCATTATCTACTGCCAAGACCTCATTTGGGGCCCGAAAAAGCTTACGCACCAGACCAATGACCGACATCTGCCAGCCCTCACAAGTTAGTTGTGCCGGAATTTCGTTAAAACCCTCCCGGTTGACTCATCTGCAATTTGAAGCCGCCAGTCATTATGCTCCGGGAGCCCATCACTGGCTGAATTCCTTCGACCTCACTGTTCTGGGACATCGTTGCTTCCAGCTGGTCCTCTCCCACGAAGCACGGCATGCCCAACACTGTAACCATAGTCCTCCTTTTAGACTGGTACTCCGGCTTTACTCGAAGGTTCTTCGATGTGATGTCCCCTTTTGCCACTTTCTCAGCTTCCTCCTTTGTTGGCAAAAGGAGCTCCCACATGGCATAACTGCATCTAACCGCGTACTGGGTAGAGATCTTCAAATCTCCCAGCATCTCCATCATTTTGTCTTTTGGGACCCCCATGACCCTTTTTCTTTAACTTCTAACATAACCAGGGACACGAACCGCTCCTTAATCCTTTCCATAGTCCCCGGGACCACCTTCAAATTGCTTCTGTCCACATACTCCTGGTACTTCAAAGTGAATAGGTCCTTATAGTATTGTGGTGTTTTCTTTTCCTTCGGACCCCAGGTCTCTGTTACCGCCTTCTGCCCCTCTTGGCTGCTGGCTGGATTGATGGACATTCTGCTGGCTTCTGTACCACTGGTATTGGAAAGTCGCCGGTTGTAAGGACTGGCCATTCCTCCGCATTTGCTGGCAATGCTTGCATTGCTTTGGTAGCAACTCCCCACCATGGGGAGCACCCATCCACGACTATCACCTCCAATGACCTCGTTTTTCTTAAAGCTACTTCCTTCTTTTGTTCACCAATTGCAACTGGGTCGGCGTCGGTGCTTCATCGTCTATACCCCACAAAGGCTTACCATGCCGGGGCCGCCTTAGTTTCACTGTTTTCTGGTAGGCCTCCTCCAACTCATCATAGTCCGGGGTCTCCTTCACATATTTTTTCCTCACCTTCTTCTGGTCTTCCTTATTCATCCTCACCACAGCTCCAGGTGCCCTCCATGGGGTCATCTGATCCTCTGGCAGTGGGGAACCAAAAATAAACTTGCTCAAGCTTGGAGCGATTTCCTGGGTGTCAATCCCTACGACAGGACCGACCGACACGGTACTTGGGGCGCCTTCTTGGGTGGCAACCCCCTCAACAGAACCATCGAATCTCGGGGTGCCTTTCGCTTTAGCAACCCCTTTCACAGACATGGACTGGGTACCGATCACAACACCTGGGGCGTCCCCCAAGTTGGCAGGAGCAGAGGCCTGCTCCATGTATTTGGTGGCCCAGATCCCAACCAAGACCCACCGATTCAGAAACCAAGGGTACCGTCGCCTAAAAAGGCATGTAAGTATCCTCTGGTCTTGCCGGCTGCTTAAGTCTTAGCTGGACCCCGGACTATCTGTAAAATAACAAAAAACAAGTAGTAGTTGCCCAGGATGGGCAATAACGAAAACAATATACAGGTAATAAAAAACAATTCCTCTTTCCGGTCCGAACCCCAAAGAAGGGGCTGGTCCTTGCGGAGACAAGAGAAAAACAAAAGCCCGTCACTTGACTACCGGCTTAGAACAAAAGTTTCGCACTGTGAGGCAGACACTCGACTTTGATCCTTGCCAAGAGGCCGAACAGCATACACAACCTCAAAAGACGAACTAATGGGGTATGACGCCAATGATTTCGCCAATCGTTTTTATAACCACCGGCTGTGCTAAACAACCAATGAAAATCTTCCAAAGTGACTATAAAAATTGCCGAATTTTAGATTCAATCAGTTCGCCGTAAACTACGTCACATACTGCATTTGATTCTTGGCTGCCACCTTTGTCACAAGCAATTACTACTGCCATCTTTGTTACAAGCAATTACTGCTGTCATCTTTGTTACTGGAAAATACTTCACACTCAGTATCGAGACTGCACTCTGTTCAACATGTCTCAACACTGGAAAAAAGACAAGATATCTTAGTAAAAAATATAATAAATTTATAACTTTAAATATTGCAGCATTAATTTATATATAATGTTAAGCTGAATTTTTAAAACAAATTCTTAATGCTACAATATTTTAAGTTATAAATTGATTATATTTTTTACTAGAATATCTTCTCTTTTTCTTTTCCAGTTTTAACAACTAGTCATTTTACTTTTCTAGGTTTAATCTTAACCATATTATTTTCATGCTCGCATTTTTCTATGTAATACCAAATGGGTCAGTGAGAAGTAATGTTAGAATTTATGTGAAATTAAACATCACAGTAACATTATACATTAAAACATCCTAAAAATATTCACCAAAGACTCAAAGAAATTATTTTATTTATATAACAAAGGTTGTAGAAAATGTAAAACTACCTCAAACATTTAAATGAAAATGGGACGGATTATAATTCGAGATCTTGAGGAATTCGCCTATGACTAAACAGCAGACGTGAGAGCTGACGTTGCTTAGTGGTTAATGACATACACGGACTAACAAGGTGGGTGGGCCATGTTCGAATTCAGTTCATTCCACAGAAACACTTTCATTTAAGAATGTTGGCAACCTCCATTTAGTCCTTCCCATAAGAATCCAATGTCTTTCCAGAAATAATTCTAACTAGAAAGATATCAGGGAGACGAATGCCAACATCAATTGAAATGAATCGCTCTCGTCTTGGGGAGGCCTCATGTTTTGACAAGCTTCTGGGCTTGACCTTTACTCCGGATCTTAAATGGAACATGTGCATCAAATCTGTTGGCAAGGCCGTTGGAAAAATGGTGGGATCCTTCTATTGATCCAGTAGATATCTCACTGCCGATGCAATTCTCTTTTTATATAACAGCCAGGTACGTCCAAGGATGGAGTACTGTTGCCACATCTGGACAGGAGCTGCTAGAAAGGACTTGTCCTGCCTTGATAGAGTTCAAAATAGACTTAGTATCCTCGTAGGAGATATCCTTTTCTCTTCCCTGCAACCTCTATTTCACAAAAGAGATGTTGCGAGTTTGTCTTTGCTTTATCGTTATTTTCATGGCAAGTGCTCGACTGAGCTTCAATCTATGGTCCCCCCCCATCGCCAAACTTTCACAAGAAACACTAGTCTAGCTGAAAACACTATCAATAATTCCCCTCACTCTTTATCTGTGCCTAAACCTAAACGTAGATTCCATGAACAAAGCTTTTTTCTTAGAACTGCACGCCTGTGGAATTGTCTTCCGTTTTCCTGCTTTCCGGCTGTTTATAATATGGTTGTCTTCAAGTCTAATGTAAACAAGTTCTTGATGAGCCGTTCCACTTAAGTTAACAAATTTACCGAATTTCCATTACTAACGATTACTATATTATCCAATTGACTAGTGTACACTCTTAACCCTTATCCTCGAGTGGTCTCTGGCCTTGATAAGTGGTTATGCCTATGTAAAAAAAGTAAAATAACCATCTGATTGATATGAAATAGATAAATAAATGATATTCACTACAAGCAACAACAACAGCAGCAGCAGAAGGGAAATGGCTACAAATTGTAGATATTAGATAAACTTGCTTTGGTAAAATCATAAAACATAATTTTTTTAATAAACATGAACTTCAAAAAATTAACTGCTATAGCTGATCCGCTTAACATAATTGAGAATGGAATATCAAAGCATTAGAGGTAAGTTTATTGTTTTTTACCTAAAGAGTGACAGGAGACGTGTGGGATTGCTTTATATCGACAATAAAAACTAATACCTTTAATGAAAACGAAAAAAAGTTACATATAAAAGGAAACGTAGACTGTTAGTTTTGGCAAGTAGCTCAACGAATTCTTGTATGGAAACGTTTTTAAGTAATTATCTTTTTATTAGGGATTTGCCCGTTAAAAACTGGAAAACAATGCCAGTTGACTTAGAATGAGTGCTTTATGCCAAATTGATGGTTGAATACGGTGCTCATTTTTGCGCTAAACACTGATCACTATTAATCCCTAAATGTGCATTAAAGGGATAGGATAATACTTAGTTCGCTACACCTTATAAGAAAAGTCCATACAAAGTTTCCAAGAAATTGGAATGGATAGCCAGACTAAGAGAAAACTTTACTATTATATAAAAGGAACTTTGTGTGTCTGTGAGTTTGTTCCCTATGGATTCTAAAACGGCTAGGTCAATTTTTATGAAATTTTACACACAGGTACTTTATGTGCCTGGCAGTGTTCTTAGATAGGGTTTGTATCGTAATGTCTTCAATAAGTATCGATAATTGAAATAATCTGCTGAAAGAATGAACAGGAGATTTTGACCAAAATTAACATCTTACAGAGTAACATTATAAATACATTTGAGAAGTTTAATTACCACACAAGCCAAAAGGCCAGACATATAAAAACAGTAGGCTCTTTGATATGACAGTGGTGCATTTAAAATAAATGTTTCTGTTTAACCACAATTGTACCATGATACTTGACTTTTCCATTTTAAACTTTAATTCAAGCCTATTATCACCGCACAAGCAGAAAAGCATATAAAATCAACAGTAAGTTATTTGATATGACAGAGGTACGTTGGAAATTAATGTTTCTGTTTAGAGCTACAATTGAATCATGGTACTTCATTTTGCATTTAAAAAAAATAATTTTATAGAATCAATAGTAGGTTCTCTACAGTGCAATATAGACCACAATGTATTGTGGACTAAGTGCAGGGAGGTCCGTTAAGTTTCCTCCTAGTGCACTGCAATGGGTCCCCAACTTGAATAAGTCTAGAAGTGTAAGCCATGTTTAGTTTCAGAACAGTTTCCGATGGTTCGTTGTTCTACACAAGTTCTGAGAAGTGACTGGTTTGCAGTAGACAGTTCTCGAGTTGGAATCCACAGAGAAAAAGATTCTTCCCGTGTTGAGACGGAGAAAACACATGCTAAATTGCTACAGAAAGGTTTAGTATTTATTGAACAATTCTGATTTTTGATTGGTTGGTAGCAGAACGTGAATTAATTCGATTTGTCAGTTCCTATCAGCATCGTTTATAAATAGAATCTCCTGCTTATGCAGAATCATACCCTCATTATGGTCCAAAAATATTATAACAATAGTTAATCACTAGATTGGATTGAAAAATGGGCGAAATCACCAATTTTGACGACAATAAAAATATGGGAGTCTGAAACATTCATTGATTATCATTCCATCCCAGGCAACGTCGTGTTTCTCTGCTTGTATAATATAGATACTATATGTCTAGATTAGTCATTGCTTTATTTTCAAAATATGTTGTATGCAAATATTCTTAAATATTAAAAAAAAGATATATAGTTAGGAATTAAATAATATAAACAAAATGTCCTCATATCTGAAATAAACAATCTGATTGTGGAAAGTTTAAGAAAGGTTATCATATTTATGTTTGGACTGAAGAAAAGCCGACATGAGGAAGCTGCTGTTGTTGTCAATCATTTTCTGACAGATAGTCTCCATCCATGCTGTTGATAGCAAATGTATTAAAAACTAAAATCATTGATTCAATAAGAAAATGAAATGATAGAAAAAGACAAACTGATAAGATTTTAAGACAAAAAAAAAATTTAGTAAAGAAAAATCGGCTTAAACATGCGAGGATTTTGTTATAGGAAAAAAGTGAGGTTTTTGTTTATATTAAAAAAAAAAAAAAAAAGAGGACAAGCGCAAAATTGGATGAACAAAAATCTTTGTCAGATCTATTTTATTATATGCAGAGATATACACACGTCAATGTTTAGAATGTTGCTATATTTATCACTAAATTCTCCATGATCATTTCTTTTATTAATGAATAACTATTTATTAAGGCCAAGTTCCACTCGAGGACAAGGATTAATGATATGGAATGATTATCAGTTGAGAAATCGCGAATGGTGGATATTATAGACCAAATACGAATCTTGTGTAGATTTGGTTCATGATAAGAATCTTATTAAATGTAAAGATTACAATGTTGTAATCTGCAGGTAAGCACTCCCGTAGTAATGTGTTCCACAGGTAAAAACATGTATTATTTGGACTACTATTCTTTCTTGGTGTTTAATGTCACAAGTTTTCAGCTAATATAATCTCTGACCTTCGGGTTTATCCTGTCAAACTAGGAAATCTTTATGTTGAACTCAGCATCATGATATTCGATTGAACGTCTACTTTTTTATTCGAGTTGACTATTCATTGCTTATTAAGGCCCTGGTGCCACTTGAAGGTAATGGTTAAAATGATCGTCAGATGGATAATGGTTGCCACCCTGAGAGGATATGAGACAATGGATGGAATGGAAAGAAGATTACTTAAAAAGAATTATCTCAACTCAACAAGTATTTGTTTACATTAGACTTGAAGATTACGATCCTGTAGTCGGTGGGAAGCAGTCTTTTTGTATGTTCCACAGAGAAGATATTCAAGGGAAGAAACTTTGATCATGGAAGTTTCATCGTTTCTCGTACAGAGAGAGAGAGAAGCTAATTGCTGTGGTTGTAAAAACGAACTTACTGTGAATGTTTCAAAGGAGTAGAACAGGGATTAGAGCTCAGTCAAGCACCTATCACGAACATATGATATAGTAGAGAGACAGGGAAGAGAAGACATCATTGTCCAATAGATTGGGAAGTTGATCTTGTACTCTTCAAGATTAGAAAGAGTTTGCTGAGCGGCATCTACGCTGATATAACAGCAGTACTCATTTTAGGACGAATCTGGCTTTTACAGATGTAGATACTTTTATCAGAAGTGAATGGCACTTTCTAAAGCAATAGAATATTTTCACCATTTTTCCAGGAAGCGAAGGTTACAGATTTGGCATAAATTTTCCATTTCAGGTCTAGAAGCTTATCGAAGGGGGGGGGGTAGAGAGTTTACATCTGTTTTGTACCTCATGCAAAATGTAAGGTAAAGTTTATTAAAACACATACAAAAGAATGAAAGGTTATAAAGTTAAGGTAGAGTTTATAAAACACCTATATGAAAAGAAGAGCCATCCATTTCGACAGGGGAGAAATGATGATCCCCGCATTGATGATGAAAAACTTAATGTTAGGTGTTAAAAATAACAAGCCATTTCATTATACAACTTTCTCAAAATTAGAAGAGTGTGCCAGAAAGGTATTGATCATCAGTGATCTTTGAACTGCTACCATAAATTGTTCCGTCTGCATAGATATTAACGGACGATCTTAGAATTAATTTGGAAGATGATTTATGAAGATAAGGAAGACATTTTACCTAGAATGGATCCTTAAAAATGCTGCTATCAGTGGTTAAATGTTTCAGATTCTCTCGATTGCAAAGCCAATGACATGCTCTAGGATGATGATGAAGATTCTGAAGAGTGTTGGAACAAGAAAACACCCTTGCTTGACTCCACTACAGATACTGAAGGGGTTGAAAAAGCTCCTGCAAAACTGGACTATATCCTTCATATTAGTGTAGGCACCGCCAAAAATGGCCGCAAAATAAAGTTGTTGTTTTTTAAAACTAAATTACATTTATTAAAACCCATTATTTCTGAGTAACTTTTTTTTCCAGAAAGATAAAACCCTGAATTTTATCATATAGAAAACAGAATAATGTAAAACATTTTCTACTATTTTTAATTAAATTTTAAATGTTAAATTTTCCCAAAAAGTTAACAATTGACATTTTTTGTCTTGCACAAAAAACGTACTTAAATATTTAAAAAAAAGGTTTTTGAAATAATTAATTTATTTATTTATTTATTGTCTAACTAAGATTTAGGATGATTTTCTAAGAGAATATGCAAAAATATTATAATATAAGTACCTGAATTTCAAATAATTCCACTTATTCATATAGGTAACCAGATATTTCGCGTCGATGTAGAGTCGAGATCGACTCTGTTTACGTTTGCGTTTTATAAGAAGAAAACTATGGAAGACCAAACAGGCCAAAAAAACTTATTTTTCAGTGACGAAAATTTCAATGTATTATTAAGCTGAGGCTGGCCAGTACCAGATGGGTGACCATTTGTATGAGTTTGGTTTTTAATGTGTATGTGTGTGGGGGCCAGGCTCCCCAAAATGGGGGGGGGCAATTTAAAGCAGAATAAAAAAAAAATTATTTCAGCGCGTTTGGTCTACCGTAGTCGAAAGCCGGCAAACGTTTTCAAACGGGATCGAAAAAAATGATGCTATTTTTAACACAAAGGGCACAACATTTATCGAATTTTTTTTTTGTATCGATTATTCAAAGTATGCCCTGTTTAGTAATGGTCACGCATTATTCGGCTCGCTAAAAAAAAAATTGTTAATTTATTTATCAAAAATTTTAAAATGGCTTTTTTCGTATAAATATTTAAAAAAATTTTTTTTGTTTTGCTTAACTTAAATTAATTATTTTACTTAACATATTAACCGAATTTCACACTTCAAAACTCAAAAGCGGGATAATTAAACACAATCGAAGTTCTGATATTCAGACGTCAAAATAAGGTATGCAAACAATTTTTTTTTTTTTTAATCTATAATTCTGTCCCTTACAACAACACAATGTTTTGTTCAGTTTCAGATGATTATTTTAAGCATATTTGTTCCCACTTCAAAACAAGGGGGGGGTTGTAAGCAAAAAAAATATATATATATATAAATATCGTTTATGAAAAATAAGTACACTGTTATAAAGTTCATTCTTCTCCTAATAATCGCTGAAAATTTCGTATTGATCGGATAATTACCTAATTTTTGGTAGATTTTTAAAAAGACGGTCCGTCAAAAAGTACTGACCTGCCCCCCCCCCAGTTTTGGCGGTGCCTATATTAGTGTGGAAGAACTATTATGCAATGCAGCCTCGGTGGGGAACTAGTCTTTGGACAGATCTTGAGTAGTCTCTATTGGTAAAATCAAACACTAAGATCTATGAAGGCGATGTACAGGGCCATCTCCTGTTCCCTCCACTTCTCCTGAAGTTGTCATAGGAAAAGATCATGTATCATTGATCTTTGGAGCCCTCATTGTGATTTAGGGTAGGCATGCACTGCCAGCTTCTGTGAACAGATCCGGATACCTCAAGCAAAGACTTTGCTGACAGTGCTGAGGGGCGAGATACCTCTGTAATTGTTACAGTTGATTCTCTTGTAGAAATCTGATGATCTGAGTCTCCTTCATGTCCTATGGTATGACTCCCTCTTGCATGGCAGCAAAAGCAGAAATACAGAGAAAAATTAGACACTAAAATTCACCTTAAGATCTTTCTGTTCCATTTAATTCCTAATTACATCTCAAACTTTGAGTTCATAAAAAAGTAAAGAACATTCATTTTTCTCATAACTGTTAATTGTAACAGTATATCTTTTTGTGATCTCTTGATCTTACCAGATTCCAAGACAATAATTCATCTAGTCTTGTAGAGTATCCAACTTAGTATTGTTCCTATAGGCAACATAACCTGAAGATGCTCCATTTCTTGTAAAAGCCAGTGTAGGATAGCCATACCGAGGAAATCTTATTTGTTCTGCAAATACTGTTATTTTGAACATTTAGTCAAGGTTTACTTGCAAGAGAAAGTATCTTTACGCCAGGTTGCGCTGACACACCACTGTACAGAGAGGCTTTAGACACTCGAGGGCAGTATCTAGTAAGCAGTTCTTTCCAGCAAGTATTCAAATCCTTCCTCAAATGTCTGTTTCTTTTATCTCCACGACCAGGATTTGATTTGATGTTTTGCTTCATTAGTCAAACTTTGCAAAACAATAGCACCTTCCATTGAGCAACCATGGCTTGGATTTAAAGCATCTTATATTTTGTTGCTACAAATGATGGAGGTAGGAAGCCAGGACATTTTTCATCAAGGTCTGATGGCTGATCCTGGTTAGCCTCTGCCATGGCTGAAGTGTCACTTTCAAAGATAGAAAAGTTTACATCATTACTTACCTTTTCCCATCTGGCGTATAAACAGGTTGAAGAACCCTTTTTATCCTGAGTGCAGACCTGCAAGTATATATTTTTTGTTTATATTCATATTTTATGTAAGTTTATAAATTTTTTGTTTATTTTTATTAAAAGTAGCCCACTATTAATAGAGCAGGGTGTCGCTCTCTGTGATCTGGGAATGTGCTGACTGATTGGAGAAGACAACACACCAAGTTTTTTTTGTTTTTAAGTTTTGGTCAGGGTTTATTTAAAACGAACAATATCCTCATGTCTGGATTTCTGAAAAACCTCTTCATAGAGAATTCGAAGATATGCAGAAACCGTGTATAGTAGGCATTCAAGTTCTCCCCTACATAAATAAAGGGTAAAACGATAAGATTGTCGCCCTAGAAAAGATGACACGAGTCAATTTCCTTTTGATGAAACCGGTTTTCTTTTGTGTTGCAGACCATCTACTAGCTAGCCAATTGTGTAAAAATCCCAAGAGTGATTGGAGGCTGCTATCATGTCTGAAAGTGACGCGATGTTAAACAAGCGAGATCAGAGATGTGCCGCTTTACAAATCATGCTTTCTACCGATCCTTGATATGACAACCTGACCATTGCCAGCACCCTCAAAATACATTCCTAGATTTTCACAAATAACAGGGACGTGCCCAGGGTGATTAACAAAATTGCCAGCCTCGATTATGGTCTTTAGTGTGATTTTAAGTGAGGGGCAAAACATGCCACCCCATATTTTCGAAGTCAGCTTGAAAGTCAACACCAAAGTATACCTGGATGTGGTGATCCCCTAGTGCCATCAGGTGGCCACTGGCAGACCCTAGGTGTGGCAGCAGGACTCGGCGCTGGTCCACAAGTTCAAAGAGACTCAGACTTGTCTTCACAAGGAGTGCTACGGTTGTGTACCCTTCTCTTACGTGCCCTTTTCCTCTCCCAACCTGAATCCTCTAGACTACTTCGTTTAGTCATACATCAAGAACATCAACATGACTTCCCAAAACACATAAGTCAGCCTGATCGCCACAATCCACCGAGCTCCTGCTTGCATTTGTGAAAAACGCATACTCCCAGTTCCAGACGCATATCGAGGCGATGATTGAGGCTGAAGGCAGTTACATTGAATAGATGTCAATTTTACTACATAAGTTACATGAATTGAGTTTTTCAATAAAAGTTTTAAAATAAAGCTGTAGTGTTGTTTTCTTTAGGGCGACAACTTTATCGTTCCACCCTGTATGTTTGCCTGTGTGATTGACCAATTTCATATCCTTCAATGACACTGGCATTAGTGTCAATAACGTTCACACTGTAATGACCATTCTGAATATTTCGAACCTATAATTGAACGAATGTTTTTTTTTTTTTATTGTATTTACCTTTAGAACGGTATAAATTAAAGCCCAACACGCACCACAAAACAACGGCAAAAACAAATCTTCCATATAAAAATTCATAAACACATTAGTTGCTTTCCCAGAGTTGATTTCACTCACAATTTGTAATACATACGAACTAGAATCATTGGCTTTTCCTTTAAAAAGGAGAAGAAATAATAACCACTTTCTTCCTTTCTAGCAAGTGTGACGTTCATAAAGAATAATGGATTTTAATATAACAGTATTTTTTTCTTTTTCCTTTCTCCATTTTCAATAGCCAATGTCCCCCTCCCACAGATTGCAATAACATTCCTTTTTTTTTTTATTAAATGTGCGTTCTTGTCATTCGCTTGACCTTATCTATTCATTTTTGTTATGCGAAGAGATCAATCATGCCTGCTGGAACTTATGAACCAATATTGGGTTCTATTTCAATAAGGAATCATGCTGAAGACAATGACCAGATGCCAGAAACTGTTCTATTATCATTAGAATATACGGTCATCACGAAACATATAGGTATTGCAATATATATAGTCATTCTACATATATAATTTAAAAAAAAATTAAATAATTCAGGAAATATTACATAGACTATAAAATATTATATAGTCATTACAAAATACATTGCTATTAAAATATATTTAAAAATAAAAAATTCTCAAATACATGACTATTAAAATTCAAAATTTTAAGATATATGGCTATTAAAATATAAAGATAAGTTGTCAAATATATGGCTATCAAAATATAAAATTTAACAATACAAAATTGCCAAACATACGGTTATTAAAATATAAAGACACAAAATTATCAAATATGTTGCTATTAAATATATTATTAAATTACAGAAAATATTCACAAATTATTAGTCATTTGAGAACTGCTTCACGAAATTCTCACATCTATCATAAAGGCCAATGTGCATATATTTGTAAATAAATATATATCAACTCCAGGTACCCAAAACTTTTAGAGTAAAAACCATTTCAAGTGTTTAATATCAGCATAAAAGATATCAAGTTATATCTTTTGTCGTCTTGAATTAATTCAGTAAAAACTCCTTCATCACTTCCAAAACGAAACGGTTTTTTCTTTAATTTCTTTTCTATATTGATTAATCTTTATTTTAAACTTTACAGATTGAGACGTTTTCTTATTTGTTTTTAACTTTCAAAGTTTAAATATTATTTTATATGAATATTGTTATTAATACAAGCACGGGTGAAACATGATATTTTTTCTATTATTTTTGACAGAAGGTGTACACAGGGTGTTTCATATGTAGCCTGCAAAAGAAAATGATATGCATCTGCTTGGTCTTAGATGCATTAAAATCAACCAGCCACCTCTTTCTCCATTGCTCCACGTGATCAAGATCAGAGGGGAGAGAATCAGAGAGAACTCGGTCGTTTACGGCCTTTGAAGTGTTATCAGATGTTTTTTGAGAACAAAGACTTTAATTAAAAATTGGGGTAATTGATGCTACCAGAAATCAGTATAACATGGCCATTCTCAAATATTCTAGGTGAGAGAGATGCAGACCGAAATAAATCAAGCCGAGCATGTCGGGTCTCACTCCATGAGTGAAAAATTTACTTTCAGCAAGACTAATGTTAGTGCAAAATTAAAAAAAAAATTTCGAGGAGTGGTTATTGAGAAAGGTAGGAATGGATGAATGATTTTGAGGCAATTTTACTCCTATAATTGCTCCAATCAGTGTTATCTCGGAAAATTCGTTCTAGCAAAAATTTACTTTCACCATGACTTATGTTTGTGCAAAATTAAAAAAAAATCCATGTGTTGCTATTGAGGAAAGTGGGAACAAATCAACGGACGATCAGGAGTGAATTACTAGGTCCAATCCCTGTTGTACCACAAAAGAGTATCAAGTCAGAAGCGTAACGCTACAACGACAACACTATGTACATTTGTTCTCATATCCATTCTCAAAAGTTTCAGTGTATGTATGAGGGGAGGAGGTGCAAATACATCTAACAATAAAAATGGTATCAAGTCGAAAGCATATCTTTGCAATAGCGCCATGCACATCTGTTCCTAAATCATTAACACAAAAGGAAATAGCTTCTTCATAACAGTTTGATAGTTTTGTATCATGAAAGACTTTCATTGGTTAGAATGGGTGTGAAAAAGTGAACATTAATTTCTGTTATAGAAAAGTCACTTTGTGAGTGATTTTCTTTTTCATAGGTTCCGAAACTGCTGAGGCCATTTTTTTCAAATTTCACACAAAGGTCATTTATATGTCTGGCAATGTTCTTGTACAAAAATTCATCCGATAAATATCGAAAATCTAAAAAAATCCAACCTTAAAAATAGTCTCTCTTTCTTATAGATATAAACAAATTTTTACAGGGAAATATTTTATGTTACACTGGCTAAAGAGCGATAATAAAATCTCAGCAAATCATTTCTCAAGAAAAATCTGAGCAAATCATTTCTTAAAAAAAAATCTCAGCAAATCATTTCTTAAAAAAAAATCTCAGCAAATCATTTCTTAAAAAAAAATCTCAGCAAATCATCTCTTAAAAAAAAATCTCAGCAAATCATCTCTTAAAAAAAAATCTCAGCAAATCATTTCTTAAAAAAAAAAAAACACTGTCATCTGGAGATATAGCTAAGTGGTAGAGCATTCGACTACCAATTAGATGATCCAGGTGTACCTCAGCATTTTATTTTAATTTTTTCTTATTAATGCATTCAGTTTACGATAAAAGAAGAGGTACCATTTAAAATAACCGCAAATCATTTCTTTGTTTGCATATTTTAAAACTAAACATTAATCAGAAGTGACTTTTCCAGGGCATTCATCGTTAAGCTCAAATATCAGCTGATGTGATATTGTAAACAAACACGGATGGAAGTTGATGAACTACATTATCATAATTATTAAAAAAAATTTTTTTTGCGAATTAGTCCGCCAGGCAAATTATTTCTCGTAATATATAATATTCAATAGAGGATTGATTCTATAATAATACATATGCAATCTGCATAAATAAAAATATGTTTAAGCGTATTGTATGACCGGGCAACACCGGACTTCCAACAAGTGCATAATAAAATAGATTCTATCTTAGTTATTGTTACAGGTTTTAAAATAGGTGTCCCTGTAATATCCTCCTAAAATGATGCATCAACAAAGATATTTATTATTTACAAATATATTTAATAAAGTATGATGAAAATTATGACACTTTAATCACTAGATGTGCAATGATAGTTTCTTTCTTTTTTTTTCCCCTTTCTTTGAAGATTGCAATGCTGGGTATGAGGCAGCCAAACCAGCTGCCAACATTGCCCTACTTTCTTTAGTATCCTCATTATTCCCTTAAGTGCAATTGTCTGGATCTCTTTTGCACTTGGTTCACCAGGAATATTAGTTAGGTAGGATTTCAGATTCTTCTTTATAAGCCCTGTGGCATCTATAATAAATGGTATGATTGATATATCTTTAAGATTCCAGTTTCTGCTCATATCATACATGAGACGATATTTGGTCTGTTTCTCTCTTTCAGCTCTGTTCAGACCTCCATCATTAGGGACACTCACTTCAACCAAGGTTACTACTCTCTCAGCCTTATTCCATATAACTATGTCAGGCCATAATGTATAGTCATTTTCAACTGTTCTTTCAGGTTGATGTTCTCAGCACTTGCTGCTACATTGGATGTTTAATTTTTTTACAGATGGTCCAGTGGCGGTACTTACCTACTCCATGTCTCGTTGTGTAATAGCCAGTCTCTCAGATTGAAGCCACGTGTGTGTCTCAAGGTCTCATGGCGGACTCACCTTTACCTCTCAGACCAAGAGCGATCACTTTTAATCCGTTGGAGGGAAATAACTCTTTTCTTAGGTTAACCTTAACAGTCATACATTTTTTTTCTACAGCACACACATTTTCCTTGTAAAATATTACTTTCTCCTTCACAGAATCTTATATAGTCAACACTAAACAATTAACATTTTTATGTAATGGCGATTTTATCTTTAGCAAGCTGTTTGCCTTTCTGTTCTTAGATAGGTTTTTTATCAGAATGATAAATATGGAAAATCGATAATAAAAAAAATCAGATTAAAGAAGGAACAGTACAATCTTGACCAAAGTTAACATCTTTATACAGCCTAACATCACAAATGCATTCTAGAAGTTTTATCACTGCATAAAAAGAAGGGCCCAGCATATAAAAAAAAACAATAGTAGGTTCTTTGATAAGACAGGGCCGCATTCGAAATGTTTCTGTTAAGAGCACAATCAAACTATAATACTTGACTTTTATATTTTAAATTTTAATTCAAGCTTTTATATAAAAATAATTTCATAAAATCAACAAGGTTCTCTACAGTGCAATGTAGCGTGCAATGTATTGTGGACCAAGTGACAGTGAGGAAGCAGTGGGTTCCCAACTAGAGAAAGCAATCAGTTGATTTGATTGAAAAATTGACGATTTCACAGATTTAAATAACATTAAAAGTATTGGAAGTGTACAACTTTGTTGATCCTCATTCAATCTCTGGCAACGTTGGGTCTATGCTAGTATATATGTATAATTGTTGTAATGATTTTATTCCTAGATGTAAATCCAGTGAAACCTATGTGATTATTAAAGAGTGCTTAATGGAGGACAGAGCAGGTATATGTTTTGTTTATTATACAAACATTATTGGCTGCATATGTGCATACATGTTTCGGTAGAGTCCCTATTTAAAGAGACCCACCTTGTCAGACCAATTTCTTTCTTTGGTCTGACGAGGTAGATCTCTCTAAATTGGAACTCCACCAAAACATATATGCACATACGTAACCATTAATGTTTGTATAATAAACAGATACATATATATATATATATATATATATATATATATATATATATATATATATATATATATGAGAGAGAGAGAAAGAGAGAGAGAGTAATGACATGTAGTAATAAATAATGATATATAATAAGTAGTAAGATTGTACATCTAGAAACAAAATAAGTTCCTGAAATTCATACTAGACCCATGGATAAAGTTTTTCATAAAATTCAGTTGTAACCTTACACTCTTCTGAAAGTTGAAGGTTCAATCTTCAGTACAGGCGACAATCAAAACTACAATTGCGAATTACGTAGAACTTCTACCCAGTCGTGGCTGACAGACGAGAACATGCTACCCCTTGTGAATTAAATAAAGGATACTGTTCTAAATTCTGTGCAGATTCCCGAGTTTAACAGAAAGATTCCTGAGTTCAACAGAAAGATACAGTAAGGAGATCGGCGGTTACATGGACTGAAACGGGGAAAATAAAACTCAAGATGAGAATAGTAGTGCAAAGAATCCAAATACGAATAATCAATCTTCACCTGAAAAATTTAGAAACATAAACCAATGTTCTCATCTTTGCATAACGTTTTGATCGATGTAACCTTCGAGCTTCTTCAAGGATGCAAGCGACCATGTTTGATAAAGAAGTGGGGTTTAGATCTCCATTTCTGAGGCTTTGTATTTAGGTTAGCTGAAGAAGGTCGGAGCTTATATCGACCGAAATGCTGTGCAAATAACGCTCAAAATGAGAACATTAGTCTGGTTAATCCAAATAATACATACAATTATTTCTCATCACAAACATTTAGAAACAGTCGAGTTTTGGATAAAACAAGTTTTAAGACAGAGAAATATGATTTGAGAAGTTAGTGGTAAAAGACACTTGAAGATTCCGAGTCACCGTGAATAACATAATTGATTTTCGATTTGATTCTGGAAAGCAGAAAGAATTGTTATGTGATCTACTTTGAGCAAATGAGACTGGAGCCTGCAGATCTTTGCAGGGAATTTATTTGCTTGACTAATAAATACAAATGGGAATATGTCAGCGTAGCCTGAAACTATTGCTTATTAAGGTCAGAGCCATCGTCTAAACAACCGATCAGAAATGCTGCACAAACATTGAAAAGAATATTAAGTGGACAAAATAACTGACCTATTGACAGAAGGAAGTGAGGTGGACAAGACCACAGATTTAACAGTGGTGAATATATCTGCAGAGATCCATTTTAAGAATACTTATTGAAAAGTTGCTCTTGATTTTCTCACAATTGGAAATGGATTTACAAGATATAGCGTTGAGGAGCAGGGACAATTCCTGTTTGTTTCTCTTGCAATCCATTTTTCTTTTTTTTCTTTTTGGAGGGTCAGTGTTCGAACATTCTGTTCGAGTGTGAAAAGAAATTTGCCATATTTGCGAACGTTTTCGACTTACATAAGTTGTCCTCAGGCGAGTGAGGAAATAAAATAAAAAGATTGCATTAGTGAGTTTAATGGAAAAACGGTTAAAATACTTAAAAGAACTTAAGCGTGCCGCCCCCTTCGTATTGAATCTGGTTGATGGTTGGTTTTCCATACGGATTAGTGGGGCTTCAATAATCGGGAGGCATAGCTCACAGTGTGAGATAGGTAAAATGGCAGTGTTTTAATTAGTATATCTCTAAATTCGGTTTTGGGGGTGTCGTGTGCTGTGAGATGTTGGTAAATTGAGCTATTCGGGGAAGATAGGTGGCATGTTAGTCGGCGAGAGATACTGGTTCTAGTCATCCCGACGTATGTGTTATTTTTGGAGACATTCTCGTATAGAGCATTTAAAAACGTACATGGCACTTTTTAAAAATATTTCAAACAATTTTAATTGTCTTTTCGTTAAACTTAATAACGCATTTTGTTTTTTTTATTATATTTCATCACTTGCCTGAGAATGACTTAGGCAAGTCGAAAACGTTCGCAAATACAGCAGATTTCTGTTCACATTCGAACTGAATATTTGAACACTGGCAGGCCAAAAAGAAAAAAATGGATTCTAAGAGAAACAAACAGACAAAAAATTGTCCCTGCTCTTCAATGAAACATGCATTAGAGAAAAAATGCTATCCAAATATACTAAGATATAGCATAAAGACAACAGCTAGAAAGTCAAAAGGAAATTTATGATGCCTTGTCAGAAATTATTTTACTAACACAAATTTTAGCAATGTTCACAATTGTAGGTGATACTTCGAAACAAATAACATGGCCCCCAAAAGGTGACGAGACTTGTAAAATGCAACGTTCAGAAACATGAAACGAAATACATTTTAATAGTGCTTGTATATTTTTTTGGACTTTCTTTTGAGTCTTCTTTTTTTGAATTTTTTTTTCCGAGTTTTAACATTTTTTTTTAAATTTTTTTTTTACATAGTGATCACCACTTATCAAGGCCCGGAAGCCATTCAGGGATAAGGGTTATTGCAAGTACATTACGTTAGTGTGGAGATTTGATGAAGTGTTTACTTAAGGGGGCGGTTCATTAGGAATTTGTACACATTGGACTTGAACACATCCAAGTTGTAGTCCGGTGGGAAGCAGGCAGACGGAACAGAGTTCCACAGGCGTGCAGTTCTAAGAAAGAAGCTTTGTTCATGGAATCTACGTTTTGATTTAGGCACAGATATAGAGTGGGGGAAATTTTTCACAGTGGATTCAGCTAGACGGGTGTTTTTCATGAAAGATTAGCGAGGGGGGACCAGAGATTGGAGTTCAGACGAGCACCTGCCATGGAAATAACGATAAAACAAGGATAGGCTCGCAACGTCTCTTTTATGGGAGAGAAGTTGCAGGGTAGAGAAAAGAGCATCCCCCACTAAGCCACAAAGTCTATTTTGTACTCTGTCAAGGCAGAATAGGCTGTTTTTAGCAGCTCCTGCCCAGATATGGCAACAGTATTCCATCCTTGGACGTACTTGGCTTTCATATAGATAGAGAATTGCATCAGTAGTGAGATATCTTCTGGAGCGGTAGAAGGATCCCACCATCTTTCCAGCGACCTTGGCAACAGACTTGATGTACGTGTTCCATTTCAGATCAGGAGTAAAGGTCAACCCCAGAAGCTTGTCAAAACACGGGGCCTCACCCAGACGAGAGCCATCCATCAAAATTGATGCCAGATGGGGATCAGAGCGTTGATGATGTAAGGATAGGAGTTTGGTTTTGGATGCATTAAAGGTAACCAGCCACATCTTCCACCGAACCACGCGCTTGAGATCAGAGGAGAGAGAATCAGAGAGAACTTTGTCATTTACAGCCTTTGATGTGTTGCCGTCGATGGTCGAGTCATCAGCATAGATGTCAACGAATGATTTAAGTATGTGTTTAGGGAGATCATTGATGTAGATTAGGAAGAGAGTTGGGCCTAGGATTGACCCCTGAGGGACTCCAGCATTTATATTGCAGGCCTCTGATTTTTGTCCATCTACCACTACTCTTATGAGCCTATCGGAGAGAAATGATTTTTAATGATTGAGAAAACATTTTCAATATTTTTTCTTTATTAGTTTCATCAAGAGATTCCTTCATCTGTTTAATCATAGAATTTGAATAAACAATGAAAGCATTAGAAAAGTTGTGACTACTTTAAAAAAATGTTTTAATTAAGAGATTCGTTAATTTATGTAGTTTTTTTTTTTAAATTACACAAGAATTATAACTTAAATATTGAATAATTATTTCAGAAGAATTTAAATCTAAATTGGCACCTGATATATATATATATGTGGGTGGAGGGACAGCTCCATTTCATCAAGAGATTCGTTTAGTTTTCCATTTGTAATGATTTTATTATTTTCTCGATAAAAATGTTGCTGTGTCTCAGTTTTTCAATAAAAAACAAAAACAAAGAACAAGTCAAAATTGACGCATCAATTATTAAAACGTATTTCATTTCATATTTCCGACAGTCGCATTTCGCAAGCAACGTAATCATTTGCCGACCATATTGTCTACGTTTGGAAAAAGGACCTAAAATTGTCAAGATAGTATTTCAGTAACGAGTTTTAATTAAATGATATCTTCTCTCTATATTTAACGTTAAGGGTGTATGGTAATCTTCTAAACTAATTAACTTTTTAAATGTTAACATTTAGGGAATGCACATGCATAAAGTTTTTTTATCAACCGATCAGAAAATTTGGAATATAAATGTGTAACATGGCCACATTATTTTTTTTAAAAGCTTTACAATTTTAGAAAGTTGACCCGCAAAAAATTAATCTCCTAAACTAATAAACGAATAGTTATGAATTTGGGAATATATATTCTCGACAACACAGTGAGTAACATTAGCACATTATTTTTTTGTAAACTTAATAAGTTAAATATATAACATAGTAGAGAAAAAATTGCTCCATATCAAATTTTAAGGTAAATAAAGCAATAGATTTTTAAAAGATTGGTGTGCCAATCTCCCAGATCTTAGTGTTCATTTGTTTAACCCATCGGTCAGACGGTCGTCCTTTGCTGAGGATAAATTGGGTCGGTTGAGGGTTTAGTCTCAGTAAATCACAGTGTGGTGGTTGCTCTGCTAAGTATGCTATCCCGAGCCTGAAGTCAAGTGGTCTATGAACAGTCCCTCACAATCGTCTCACACTCCATAGGGGATTCAACATAGGAGAGCGATGGCAACATCCTGCCGGTCGTTCCTGCCGAGTTGGTTGGCCCATTTGTGCCTGCCGCTGTGTAAGCAGCAACGACGAAAACGATCTGACAACACCCCGAAGACCACTGACAATACCACCACTGCCGTCATCATCACAAGTGACGACGACCATTATGGCAGACTCCAGTGGAACGGAAAGTTACGCCTTTTGTAATACTGTGATGCCACTGGTCGTGGTTCCAGCTTAGAGGTTTTCAGCCGTTATCACGCACAGCAGCATAGCCCTGCTGCTCGTTTGAGCAAGCAAGCACGCGAACCGTAGCTCCAATCTCATGGGTCCTCTCGTACTGGACAGAATGGCCACGGCCGACGTTGCCCAAATGTCGATTGGTAGGATAAAACTAATCTGTCTCACGATTTGTTCTCCACTATGATCCCCGTTTTTATTTTTAAGAGTTCTAATCTGCTATATAATTAATGATTCCCATATTGTATTTAATTAAAAACCTTGTCTACGTTTTGTTTCATTTTCCTACTTAGAATGTGCCAACATAGGTGCTGCTTTTGTGAGACGCCTTACTTTCCACCGTTCTGTTTATAACTTTTATTTTATCCCACAAGGATAGATAGTTTCCTCCCCTCCAAATATGGTCAACCGTACTCGACTTTTCAATATCTCCATATATTACAACTTTTGTTAAGTTTTGAGACATTGTGCTGAACAAAGATGGCGGTGTAGTTCAGATCAGTAACCAAGATGGCGGCCAAGAATCAAATGCGGTCCGTGGCGTAGTTAACCTGTTAAGTTCTGAGATATTGTGTTGAACAAAGATGGCGGCGTAGTTCAGAGCAGTAACCAAGATGGCGGCCAAGAATCAAATGCGGTCCATGCAGTAGTTAACGGCGAACTGATTGAATCCAAAATTCAACAATTTTTATAATAATTTTTAAAAGTTTGCATTGGTTGTTTAGCACAGCCGTTGGTTATAAAAATGATTAGCAAATCCATTCGTCTCATACCCCCACCACTCGTCTGATGGGGAAGGTCTCCCAGTGGCTTCGGCTGTAGGGAGACAGGTTAGTAGTATTTGTCAAGGATTCGTCACTTGACATTCAGCCTAATAGGTGAGGGTCCGGGAACCGGCTCAGCACCTGTCGGACTGAGGTACGCCGCCTGGGTAATACCTAGGAGGTCCACCCTCCCAGGCCTTGCCACTGGGTTTTCCGGTGGGGTAAGTTCATTGCTTACTGCCTGAGGCGCCCCTACGCGGAATGCCGACGGGGTTACTCAGGCAATTTTTTCAATTGCAGGAGTGCCCCTCCTTTAGGGGAGCCTGCTGGATCCCCACTTTCCGGCCTTGTGCCACATTTTGTAGAGGTGGGCGGCAAATAAATAACTACCCCCATCAGGAGTCAAAAACATTTTACAACTTTCCACAGTCGCCAGCATGTCTCATCTTATATATATATATATATATATATACATACATACTAGCCGGTCGCCCGGTTGTAAAATATGCATAATATATTTTAATTCATACAGAAACTGAGACATGTACATGCATGAATTATGTTGTTTTTTTTCTGAACAGGTCATTTCTTGTAAGCCAAGTACGTCCAAGAATGGAGTACTGCTGCCACATCTGGGCAGGAGCTGCTAAAAACAGCCTATCCTGCCTTGACAGAGTACAAAATAGACTTTGTAGCTTAGTGGAGGATGCCTTTTTCTCTTCCCTGCAACCTCTCTCCCACAGAAGAGACGTTGCGAGCCTGTTTTTGTTTTATCGTTATTTTCATGGCAGGTGCTCGTCTGAGCTCCAATCCCTCGTCCCCCCCCTCGCCAATCTTTCAGGAGAAACACCCGTCTGACTGAAACTACTGCCAATAATTTTCCCCACTCTTTATCTGTGCCTAAATCCAAACGTAGATTCCATGAGCAAAGCTTCTTTCTTAGAACTGCACGCCAGTGGAACTCTCTGCCGCTTGCCTGTTTCTCACCTGACTACAACTTGGACGTCTTCAAGTCCAACATAAACTCCTAAGAAACTGCCCCCTTAAGTAAGACACTATCTAAACACCCAATACTAATGATTACTGCAATACTATCTCATTGATTACTGTACACGCAATAACCCTTATCCCTGAGTGGCCTTCGGGCCTTGATAAGTGGTGGACACAATGTAAAAAAAAAAAAGTAAAAGAAAAAAAAATATACCCGAGCTGAGATCGAAACCAAAACCTAAAGACAATGAGTCAAGTGCAATAATCATTAATCCAGCTTGACACGAGCTTTAAAAAGTGTTTGGAAACCTACATATACTTAACATAAAGAAGCTTCAGATCAGAAATTCGTGGAGTATATAGGTTGAAAAGTGTCCTTACACATTCTCACTTTCATAGATAGATATTTTTGTCTTTTAACATATTACATAACGTAATATAATCTCTTATCTATATATTAATACGATAGCATGTGTCACGCTTACATCTTTTTTTCTTCTGACGGTCTGTCGTTTAATTGTTATGACCATCCATTTTATGTAATAGATAATTTTATCAAAAATTCTTCATAAGTTTTGGTTTGGGTTTCGATTATAGCTGACGTCACTCAAGTCATCTATTTTTTATAAATAATTTTACTAAGATTTCTCCATAAGTTTTAGTTTCGGTTCTGATTATAGCTGAAGGAAGTCAAGTTTATATAATTTTTTTCTTCATAAGTTTGGGTTTCAATTCAAGCTATTGCAGCCAAGTCATATGGATATTTTTTTTTAAATCACAACTTTAAATATATAAAAATCTATGAAAAATTGACTATAATAATAGATGCGAAATATTCCTAAATTAAAATATTGTATTGAAGCGTATTTTCCAACTGGATTATGCCGGGCGTCTCTGTTAGCTTTGATAAATACTTTTGCAGTTTAAACAAAAAAGCTACAATAATTTCAGGGCATCTCCATTTATGCTGACCATCCACAGAATGCGAGTATCAATATATTATACATGAAAGAGTTTGCTGTGGAATTTTCACAGGTCCCACTAGTTGTTAATGAAGATTATTAGCGCTCAGGGATGAAATATGATCTTGTGAAATCTTCAGATTGGACTTTTTTTTAATACAAAGACAATATTTTCACCATTTTTTATGCATTGTTGTGCATGCAAAAAAAAATTTGCATTTAACTGCAGCAATAAAAACTACAGGCAAAATAAAATTGAAGGAAAATATATAAAAATGTGTACTGCCTTATATTTTTCTTCCCGTAATAATTTTTATTTGTCAGTTTTATAAATATTAACTGAAGTGTCATGAAAATGGTATAAATTATTGAGAAAAAAAGCAGAGAGACACCATTTTAAAATCGATCAAAGCTTAGTGTGATGTATTTTAATTGCTCAATTATATATACAATTAAATAAGAGTGATATTAGATTACCTTACTTAGACGCCACTATTCTAAATTCGTAGCCATGGCCGACCATCAGTAGATCGTTTATTTTGTACTAAACGGTCATTGACATTCTAAGTATAATTTATACACTTTCAACTTTGTTTTTTTTTTTAATTCAATTTTCACCCCAAACAAGGCACAGTGTCAATTTGAAGCAGGGAGCTACTATCAGGGACATAAGTTGCAGGGATATTATGAAGGGAGATGAGTGGCAAGATGTCTGTTCACATTACACTTGAACTTCTGCATGTCAGTACAGTTGGGAAAGCAGGATCCCGGAAGGGAGTTCCAAAGTCTAGCAATTCTGGGGAATAAACTATTGGGGTAGAAGGCTTTCTTATATCTAGGGATCTCTACAGTGAAGGAGTAGGATATAGCTGATTGTCGGGTTTGTCGGGGGTATTTGTGTCTAGGGGTACAAGTACTTGTAGTTCGTCAGAGCATTCACCACTATATAAATGACTGGCAAGGAGATTTGACGTTTTCCGGAATTCAATGAGGATCAACAAATTTTTAACAGTTCTAATACCTTTATTGTTATCGAAATCAGTGAAATCGACCATTTTTCAATCAAAGCAATTAATTGCCAAATGCTAGGTTAGTACGAAGCAGACATATCAACGACAGAGGCGAATGAAAGGAGAACATGGATCCGTAGTCAAAATTACATTTTGTATACACTTTTTTTATTTTCTGTTTTTTATAAAAATCAACTGTTATGAAGAAGAGAAAAGAAAGAATGAAAAAGCGAATAATAGAAATCATGATAAAGATGAGAAATGAGAGTCACTCAAAGTTCTTGATTACAGGATGCAATGTCGAGACAAGCTTTTCATAGCCACTAAAAGACGAGTCACCTTGTGCGTTGATGCACGCCAATTTTAAAGTCATTCAAAGTCCAAATTACAATTTCAAAAGAAAACAGTCCAACAAGTTTTTAAAACAACTGATAACGTTATCGCGATTAAACAAAGGAAGATAATCTCTTCAGCAATCATTCTCCTAGTTGTACATCGAGATGGATAAAGTTCGCAAACGTTCAATTTTGAAATACATAAGAGCATGGTGCTTTCCCTGAATGTGTTGGATGCATGATGCTCAAGTAATATGGCTTTTATGTTTTCCTTAAATATGTCGAATTCTCGATGTTCAGATAATATGGCCTTATGCCTTCCTCGAATGTGTTGAATTCTCGATGTGCGAATAAAATGTCAAATCCACTGTCTCAATGGATAATCTTATGCTGCATCCTGCCCTCGTGGGGAGACACCCACACCGGCAAGTGCGCGCCTGCTTTCCATTCCTATCTTTGCGAGATAAGATAATTTCCATTTTCGAGTCGACTTTTACACTCTTATGATAAAATGATTTATTTTACGTCTTAGGAGGCAATTAGACGGTTGCTTTTCTTTCTCTTTCGAAAGTGTTTTTTTTATAGAAATAAAGATTCTCAATTTTAGTTCCGTTCGCCCCTTTTTAGGCATTCGGTTGGATTCAGTACAATCCTTTTCTGTCGAAGGTTGAATCAAGACTGATTTTTAATTTCTTCAATGTCTCACCTGTACGTGGCATTTGCCCCTGCGCGCACGCGGACGCACCAAAAACGAAAGAGTTAATTTGATTGAACGATGAGATTCTAAAAATATTTCGGACTTGCAGGCCGATAATCTAGACGCTGGTGATGACACCTGATCGTCGGGTAATTTGGTGATTTGTTTTTGTTTTTATTTTAAATCGGTCCAAACTTTTTGAAGTCTATAGGGAATTATCTTGCACATACACAAAGTGTAATTAATATACGAATAGAGACTGCACGCTAAAAATAATTTAATTTAAAAAATCGCTTTTTATTGAATTATCTGATAATTTTCAGCAATCAATTAAAAATCCATTTACACTGTATTTTATTGGCCCCATTGCGCCCTTCTATATGAATTTATCACTACATATTTCTCTTAAACAGTCTTAGGTAATAAAGAGAGACTAAAAATATGGGAAAGAATATATAATATCACTGGAATCTATATATTAATACGATAGTATGTGTATTATCTTCTGTGTCACACTTACATCCGGGTCGTTTAATTGTTATGCACTTCCATTTCTTGTCATAAATAATTTTACCAAGAATTCTTCATAAGTTTCGGTTTCGATTATAGCTGGTAGCATTCCATTAATCTATTTTTTTAAATAAATAATTTTATCAAGAATTCTTCATAAGTTTTGGTTTCGATTATAAGTGAAGGAACTCAAGTTAAATATATATACATATATTTTTTCACAAGTTTTTTTTTTCGGTTTCGATTCAATCTTATGCACCCAAGTCATATGGATATATTTTTCTTATTTTTGAAATCGCAACTTTATAATATATAAAAATCGATAGAACATTAACTCTATAATAATAATAAGAAGAAATCTACAAGAATTAAAATATCATATTTAAGCGTACTTTACGATTGGTTTTGCCGGGCGTTCGTGCTAGGTAAAATAAATACTTTAGCAGTCTTAATAAAAAGCTACGATAATATCAGAGCGTCTATTTACACTGAACATCTAGGGAATCCCAACATCAATATATTATATATGAATGAGTCCCGCTATTTAATATTAATACAGTTTAATACTATGTTTGATTGGATACCAAAAAGAGTATATGAATATAGAGGCAGAGAGAAGGATATACCAGTTTAATTTAATTTTGACATTTCATTTTTATTTTAAAAAATATTCCAACAATTGTTAGTGACAAAATTTTTCCTGAAAAAGATTTTATGCGAGTTTTTATTTATAATTATGGTCGATTAGTGGAGGAGAAATTGTCTATTGATAGCAACATCTAAGTAAATAATTCATATATAAAAAAGAAGACTATATTTTCTTGTACTTTACATTGAGAACAAATTGTATCACTTAAGATATGTTACAATATCCCCCAAAAAAGCCATGACTAAAAATAAAAAAGAAATTAATGAAAAATAATACTTCACACAATATTAACAAAAAAGAAAAACAAAGTAAAATCTTAAGTTATCACAATCTCTTACGATCTGGTGTGTTTAATCTATATCTAGCTTTATTCTGTTAATATATATTGTATCTACATAAAAAATTTAAATGAAAACCATATCGATTTAAAAAAAAAAAATACAATGACAACTTAGCTCCATAGTAATTTCATATTCACTCTCTTCCATTGTCCCTCATTTAGACTTTCAAAGCCTTTCTCAGCAGTAGATCTAAGTAATGTTAGATGAAAATCGTCTAATCCTTAACAGCATCCCTGTTTTTTTTTTGTTTTTGTTTTTTTAATTTTAGATTTATCTCATATTTGACACCCTTCATTTGTTAGATGCAGAACATGGATCGATTCGGTGGAGTTGAATTTTTTTCTATTTTTTTAAGACTTCTGTTCTCCCGCGTCTTTGAAGCCATTTTTTATTCCTGTTCATCGGAATGCATGCCAGTCTCTTATGTTTGTCAATAAAAACAAATGACATTTTCATTTCACATAAATAGTTCTATCTCAAATTTATGTACACTATGTTATTTGTATAGTTTGCATTATTCCCACTATTGTTCTAATGTTGAGTGTTATCTCACAATGTTTCGCTTGATGTAACCTATGATCTTCTTCAGGTGTATCTTGTTAAACTCCAAAATCTTTCTGTGAAATTCGCGAATCTGCATAATACGTTTTTCTTTGAAGAAATGTCAAGAAAAACCAATCTTTCCATCGATATAAACGGTGACATCCATTGCCTACAAGCCGGCTACTTGTGAATACGCCATATATGTCATTTGCAGGTTTCTGTCTTATAGTTGTTTGCAGGACACCCTATAATCGGACAACTCTAGTGTGGCAAAAGGCCATTTAATATTTTGCATATGATTTCCTTATGTATGTTTGCTATTCAAAGCTTAATATACTTTAGATTATCTTTTTTTTTTAAATTATAAATAAGCATTCCTTTTTAAAGGATATGTGGCAAAAAAATAGCGAGTGCTTTTCCCGATTCACCTCTAAATATCGAAAAGAGAAAATTCTACAAACTTTGTGTACTTACCTGTTAGGCTAAAAAGGATCGTGTACCAATATTTATGCAAATTCATACGGTATTTTTGTTTTAATAAAATAAAATTTAGAAAGCAATCCTTAACATGGATAGAGATCGTCTTTGTTAAGCTTTAAATTAAAATCAAAAATTGATTTTAATGAAGCCTAAAAATGGCCGATAGTGATTTCACCAATAAAGTTTCCTTTTCAAAATAATATTACTGGATGAATTTGCGTAATGTTTGGTGTACTATCATTTTTAATTTCACATGTAATACATAATACACTTTCTGAGCTATTTTGTTTATTTTCGTTTTATGAGAAGTTTTTACTAATGGACTGAAACTTAAAAATCAACGAGTATAGTTTAACTTGAAAAGGTTTTACATTCTGGTTGGTCTGTACTTTTTTTTATTGTTAAAGCCTGACCAGCATGATTGAAATATTCGGCTTTTTTTATTTCATAGTTTTTTCTTTTGTTTTTTGTTTTTTCATTCTAACGAGATGGTGTTTATTTGCTCCCCCACTGAGCAAATTAGGCACAAGGCCGTTTTTAATGTGAGGTAAAAACCAGCTCCCCTAAAAGGGGTCACTCTGGTTACCAAAAATAATAATTGTCCCAGTATAGAGGGTTTCCCCTCCATTGACTGGTACAGATTATCTTAAGTGCAGCATCTGCCGGAACAGATACTACACTTTGATCTTGACTAAAAGGTCAAGACATGCATATAACACTATTACATCTATTTCGTTTTTATATAGAGTAGAAAAAAAGACAAAATGTCAGTTAAGGATCGATAATACTTACAAGACTTTAGCTAAAGTAGTTAGTAGATTTCAGACGATGAGATACGCATTTTAGGTGCAGTCGGTAGTTTTTCCACCATGATTATGACAGTCCAAAGCATCGACCAAGCATCATCACATTCAGTTTAACATCCATTTTACATACTGGCATGTGTTTGACGGCTTTTAAAGATTGACTTCCAAGGTATTCTATCTTTGACCAGCTCTTTATTTTTCCTTCTTTCTATCAAATCTATTCTTGTCAATTCCTTTCATGTTTTCTTCGGCATTCCCCTTCCAATCGACACTGAACACTAATAACACAACTGTTACACACATACACACTGACGAGAGGAAGGACCTCGAAACACGCATGTTCGTAGATAACTGTTTCATAAATAAAATAATAAATATTGGAATAATATTTGTTTATTTGTTTACGTAAAAAAAAAAAAAAAAATATGGACGATTTTTTACAGAAAAAGATTTTCCATAATCTTCAAGGTTTTTTTTTTTTTTTTCGTTTTTACAAAGTTTTTACAAAGGAATCACCACTTAAGACCCGGAGGCCACTCGAGAATAAGGCTTAATGAGTGTACAGTGGTCAAGGAAAACATGTCGTAGTCATCGTTAGTAGTGGAAATTTGGTATATTGGATTACTTAAGCGAATGGCTCATCAAGAATTTATTCATGCTGGACTTGAAGCCAACCATATTGTAGCCAGTTGGAAAGCAAGAAAAACGAAACAGTTCCACAGATGTGCAGTTCTAAGAAAGAAGCTTTGTTCTTAGTATCTACATTTAGGTTTAGGCACAGATAAAGAGTGGGGAAAATTATTGATAGTGGTATTAGTGAAAATTTGGCGAAGAGAGACCATAAAATGGAGCTTGGACGAGCACTTGCCATTAAAATAACGATAAAGCAGAGACAGGCTGACAACGCCTCTTTTGTGGGGAAAAAGATTACGGGAAAGAGAAAAGGGCATCTTCCATTAGGCTATAAAGTTTATTTTAAATACAGAAGCAGCTTATCCTGCCGTGACAATCAGCTCCTGCCCATATGTGGCAACAGTAGTCCATCCTTGGCTCTTATACAGGTAGAGAATTGCATCAGCAGTGAAATATCTACTGGATTAGTAGAACAATCTCATCATTTTCCGAGCAACCCTGGCAACGGATTTGATGTATGTGTTCCATTTCAGATCAGGAGTAAAGATCAGACCTAGAAGTTTTTTCAAAACATGGAGTCTCCCCAAGACGAGAGCCGTTTATTTCGATCAATGCCATATGGGGATCACAGCATTAATGATGTAAAGATTTAAGCTTGGTCTTAGATGCATTAAAATTAACCAGCCACCTCCTTCTCCACTGCACCACGTGATCAAGATCAGAGAAGAGAGAATCAGAGAAAACTTGGTCATTTACTGCTTTTGAAGTGTTGCCATAGATGGTAGTGTCGTTAGCATAAATGTCTACAAATAATCTTAGGATGTGATACGGGAGATTATTGATGTAGATCAGGAAGAGAATTGGGTCTAGGATGGACACCTGACGGACTCCAGTATTCATACTGTAAGCTTCTGGTTCCTGCTCATCAACCACTATTCTTATGAACCTACCAGAGAGAAATGATTTAATAATTGAAAAGACATTTCTTGCTATAGTGTAGCTGGGGATTTTGTAGAGTAGGCCTTTATGCCATACCTTATCAGAAACCTTTCATATGCCAAGGATAATTTCTCTAGAAAGGAAGTCTCCATCGAAAGATTCACTAATCCTATGAGATATAACATTACATCTGCTGTAGATTTAGCAGGATAGAAGCCATATTGCATGTCACTGAGAAGGTTATTTTTTCTCAGGTGGTTGACTAATTCTCTATTTAACAAATTTTAGCAACTTACTCATGACGCACAGGAGACTTATTGGTCTGCATTGAGAGAGAGATGAGCGATCACTTGAATTTTTAAGTACAGGACACACTGAGGAAGTTTTCCAGGGTGTTGGGAAGCATTTATCCTTAAGACAATACTTAAATAGCTTTGTAAGTATGGGAGCTAGTTCTGGTTGAGACTTTTTGAGCATTATAATAGGAATGGCATTAAGACCACATGCTTTACTGGAATCGAGGTTTTTTGATTTGCCTGGCAACATCACACACATATTTGTAAGTCGCATAGCATGTTTTCAGACACAGGAGGAAATAGGGGGGGGAGGTGGCAGGCATGATCGCATAGGGTAGAAATAACTGCAAAGTTTTTGGCTTTGTCCAATGTTGACAAGATTACCTCACATCCATTGAAGATAGCTGGGATAGAGCACACATCCTGTTTGTTATTTGCCAAAATTAGTGGGATCCAAGCCGCTGCTCAGCTAGTTTGGACTTGACAGACTGAGCATACAACTCTTACGTTCTTTATTACTCTTTTACAGAGGTTGCTGGTAGTCCTGATGGTGGCTTTAGTCTCGGTACATCTATTACGTTGGAAGCAATGAAAAAAGTGATTTCTGTATGCAATGGCAGCAGCACATTCTGGAGAGAACCACGGGTGGCTGTTGAGATTTTGCTGGAATTTATACCTACAATTAATCATTCCACCAGGTCTGATACTACGGAGGACACATTCTTTTTAAACATAGAACGAAGAAGTAGATCTGATATAAATGTACAGAAGCTATCCCAGTCAGCCATAGAGTATCGATATACTGTATGATGGAGAAGTACGTCTGAGGACTTATTACATTTTGTTATCTTACTGGAGAAAACAGAGTGGTCGGAAGATCCCAGTGAGGAAAGAACAGAAGACGAACGTAGCTCAGTGCAAGTTGTGTGAAAAAGGTCTAGGAGACTTGCATACTGACTACCAGTGTCAAGCACACGGGTGGTTTTATGAACAATCTGAGTTAGGTCATAAGCAATGGAGTAATCGTGACAGAACCTCCCCTCATCATCTGTCTTATTTGAGTGGACTAACCATTCCACATTGTGAACATTGAAGTCTCCAGACACGTGAATGTTAGCCGAAGGCTGAGCAAACAGGATGTGGTCAATTTTTCTCAGATATACTCTTAAAGATAGTAACTCCACTGTTATGGGGGCGATAGAGGGCAAATATAAACGCAGTGGTGTATGCAAGTGCAACCTGAAAGCACATATAGGGCAATTTAGGGTCTGCTCTGGAGATGTCCCACATGGAAAACCATCTTTAATGTAAGCACGTATTCCATGCCCATATCGATCTTTAGGGTCAGATTCAGATGTTAAATTAGAATATCCTTTAATTACGAACTCATCTAGGGAAATAGTCAGTCCAGCGCCAGTTTCACTTAGGAAGAATAGGTCTGGTTTGGTCCCTGTAATTGGATTTCAACCTCTAGAATGTTGGAACGTAGATCCTTGATAGAGAAGGAGACATGGTAGTGGGGGTCTATGTTCGTAGTTGGAGTTTTGGGTTTAATTGTGTATTCTTTCTGAAAATTTTACTGGAGTTTTAGGATTTGTGGAATAGGTCGACAAACTTGGTTAGAGCAGGACAAAGAGGGAAATTAAGGAAGAAAAAGAAGTGAAGAAATATTTTTTGTAGATCATGATAAGGTAAAGCCGTAACAATTACCCACTAATATCGCATTGAGACGCCTCACCAGAAGCTATTGCATAGTCTAGAGTCCATTAACCAAATGGCAATATAGCAGTCCCAATACTTTGTACTTGCTAATAAGACGGCCTCCTTAGTGGTTAGTCCAAAGTTCGAGTCTTTGACTATCAGCCAAGAAAAACGTTTACCTCCAGCACCAGGGTTGAAGACGCTATTAATCATATTTTCATTTAAAAATAAACAAAAAATCTATACAAGTTAAAAAGCGATAAAAATAACACGTAAAGTGATCTAGAACTTTGTAGCATAACGGTTAACACACTAGACCATAAAACATATGATCGAATCCTAGAAATACTCTGTACTCTTACATAATTTGACCCGGATTATCGGGAATTCCCGTCAAGCGTGGATTGAATGAGACCAGCAATTATTGGTTTAAGCCGAGCGTTGTAACAAACGCAGACTAATTAAAAAAAGAAAATCCGGAAAAAATGCAAATAATCAAAAATAACAAAAACCTACATTTAAAGGACTGAAATTATTTTTTATTTTTATTTTTTTTGCAAAATATTTATCAACAGAAAGCTTTTTTTTTCTTCAAGAAAAGATGAAAGGTTTACTTTATTTTTAACAATCAATTGTTATGTGTAAAGTACAAGTTTTTCTTTTTTTTTTCAAGATTTTTTTGTTCAGTCAAGTTTTTTGTTGGAGTGGGAGGGTTTCCACAGAAATTTTATATATATAGATTCTTTTCTAAGAAAATGCGTAAAAATATGTTTATGAAAAGTGTAAATTGTTAGAGAAAAGTGCGGGAAATTTTTTTTTTTTCCAAAAAAACTTCATATTTTTAATTTTATTTATTTATTTATTTTACGGCTGTTCATTGTCGGTGGAAGAACTTTCTCGAGATGATATTTCCTTAGGAATCTTTTACTTCAGTCAATTGTTGAACGGCCATCGACGGCAAAGAGGGAAGGAGATGGGGGTAAAAGGAAATGGAAGGAAGCTCTCAAGAACCGGGTAGCTTTCGGAAGTGCGATTTATGATGGAGACAAAAATATCGTTTCCGAATTTTTGTCTCTCCACATAAATCCAAGTAAATATGTACCCAGAAGTCCCTGGTTGGTCCCGCATTCTTGCTTGTTTTGCTTGCTTTCCACATCCTCTCGGCGTGGTTCATTGTTGCATTCGTCACAGGGTCTACGAAAATGCATACTTATGATTTACTGTCAGGTGGTTAGTGGAATCCTTCTTCTCCTTTGTTATAAGCACTTCCAACAGTCAGATATACGACTGTAGTCACTGGCAGAATATATTTGTTTATTATTGGAAGGAGGGTTTCGGCATTGCGATTTCGTACAGTCACTAAAAATTAAAATAAAATAACACCCTCCTTGTCGGTGATGTAAATAAAAAAATCAAAAGTCGATTTAGCATTTCAACATTTGAACAATGCTCGGCTGAAAATGATGATTGCCGGTCTCACCCAATCCATGCTTGACAGGAATTCCTGAGAATCCGGGTCAAATTATGCAAGTGTACCAAACAGTCAAGCTACACAGAGGAGATGTAGGGCCTCAAAACACTCGTGTTTTTAGATTGTTTTATGTGTGTGTGTATTCCACTAACCTCAAAACTCAATTTTTTTTAAATGTGATTATACCATTGAGGTTTCATGTTCTGCACTCATTACTATAGTGTCAAGATAAGATCCTCCTTAGATCTTATTCTGTCTATATGCGTAACACCAAACAGCAGGCATCATGATCATATTTGGTTTAACACCTGTTTTACATGTTGGGACTTTTGGGGGGCCGGGGGGGGGGGTCACCACTTATCAAGGCCCGAAGGCCACCCGAGTATAAAGGTTAATTAATGTAAGGTGGTAATTTCGTAACCGTTATTGGTGTTAATTGGGTAGAATTTGATTATTTATGGGGACAGTTCAACAAGAACTTGTTTACATTGGATTTGAAGGTTACTATGTTGTATTCAATCTGGAAGTGGAACAGTGTTTCATAGATGGGCAAACAAACCTTGTTCATGGAATCTGCATTTAGATATAAGCACAGATAAAGAGTGGGGGAAATTATATATAGCGGATGTAGCTAGTCGAGTATTTTTTATGAAAGTTTGGCAAGACGGATTTTAGAAACTAATCCAAACTACTCTATACTTGTCCGGGTCTTTATCCGTCTTTCTCAAATCTATGCTTATCACTTCCCATATTTTCCTTGGCCCTCCCTTGCTAACTGGCCTTGCTATTTCAACTGTACTACACTACTAACCCAAAATCTTGATCACTGACACCATAGAACACATGTGTTTTAAGTAGATGGTGTATTGTTGACAACAGGATTCACTTTCTCTTAGACAAGTTATAACTGTACATATGTATCGTGTGCTGCATGATTGTTTTGCCAAAGTTGTAATGTCTAGTCTACTAGACTTGTTCAACAATAAAATGATGAAAGATACATTTATAGATTTTATTAGAAAAAGTGATGCAATAGCTGCATTTGAAACCAAGATAAAAGCTCATTCTGAACTGGTGAACCAGATTTCCACAGAGTTTCTTAAAAGCGCCCCATCTGTAGAACATTACCTCGAGACCACTTCTCTACAGACAACATGATCGTCTTCATATCTGATATTAACACATCTTGTCATGAACCGCAATTCGAACTTGGTTCATTACATCAATCATTTTCAAGCTGCTCATAATATTCTTCATATTTTAACTAACAATCAGTCCATATTTACCTGCAGACTACAACACGGTTGTCTTCAAATTCAGTATTAACACCGACTTATCACAAATTGTCGACTTAAATAATCAAATTTCGTTAATTCCCTTCATTTAAAATCTACTAAACTGACAATCCATCCATTACATTAACATTTATTCTCGAGAGGCTTGTAACCTTGATAAGTCTTGATGCATTAGTAAAAATCAATGTTCAACTATGGTTTAAAGGAGATAAACTCCTAATTTGAGGCAATTTTTGGTTTGTTGGTTTTGTTTTCAACTTTGCAGAACATGATTACGTTTTGAAAGGAAAAAAAAAACAATAAAATCGATGTTTGGTGTGTTTTTGGTCAGGAAGCCAGTATCTTCAGACAGTCTGATCTGGTAGCACCACATGCTCTTTACCAATGCAGGTAAAAACGGACTTGGAAGCAATGTTAACTAAGAAGCAACTCCACATTTCCAACAGCTCCCAAATGAGGCCTCACCACTAAATGTCTTATGGTCATACCTATGATTTGAGGCAATTTTTAATTTTTGTCAGGATATAGACTGCTCTTTTCTGGGGGAGTTGCATTTTTAACAAATTAAAAACCAACTGTATAATAAATTTTGCTCTCGTGGGGATGCAGATAAATCGAGTTCATAGCCCATGCCACTAACTACTTCAACATTTTCGATTACACTTAGGTGCAAACACGAAAATAAAATGGATAACATATTTATTGAAATTCTTTGAAATACTTGATAAGACTTCAAAAAGTCTGCAAGTCACTTTGAAAAAATATTTAATGCAAATTTTTTATTTTACAAAATAAAACCCCCTTTTTTTCTGTTGATTTTTTGAATATCAATTCGAATGATAATCAATTGTTTGACATTTTTTTTTATCTTTTTAAAATTTTCACATGTTTAAACTTAGTTTGAATTAATTCAGTCAGCAATTATTAAAGAAAAATATAAAACCTATTTTTAGCTGGTTTTTTTTTTAAAGAAAATTTTGCAAAACTAAATATTTTGCATATGCCTGCAGGGGAGAAATATTTTATTTTTTTCATTTTTTTCTATTTTGTAATGCCTAAAGGTTTTTCCATCAAACCAAGCTATGTAATTATGATTTTCATTTTTATAAAAATCTTCATTTTATTTTTATATATGACCTTGTTTGTCCAAGAAACGGTCTCTACCAAACTCCTGCCAGTTTTGGTCTACAGACTTGAAACTTGACATATAGGGTATTTTGGACCTGTGTAACAAATTCGATTTGGATCTTAACCGGTAAAAAATAGCGGCGAAGAGTAAAATTTTAAAAATAATTGAAACTTGGAAAGCGTAAAGTGCTATTCTACGCATGCCCAAATATACATTTGTAACTTTTACAATGTTAAGTTTTTAAATGCATAAGGATGATAATTTTTGAGAGTTATATTTTTGGTTTCGATTCGGTTTGGCGATGGGCACAACAGCTGATGCGTCACTTTTTTTTTTTTTTTTAACTTTCTTTTCCTCCAAGGTATGGATTCGAACCTGCCTGCCTACTACCACTTTTTTTTTTGCTCGCAATTTTCCCTTTTTTTCTTTTTGCTCAATCAACACCATTACACACACCTCCACTTTCTTTTCTGCCTTCGCATCATAGGTTCGAGTCTGTCTGCCTACTACCTTTTTTTTTTTGCTCAACACACCTAACACCCGGGTAACGCCAGGCACTCAGGCTAGTATATATAAATGTGTGTGTGTGTGTGTGTGTGATACCCTAGGTGTATGAATATACGTATAAATATCTACTGCTTAGAATAAGACATTCATGTAAATTGCAACATTAAACCAACTTAAAGTTCGTTAATAAAACTACATAAAAACCCATAATATCCGAAGGTAAGTCTGTAACAATTAATTATATTAATAAGCAAACTATTTGTATTCTGATGGTAATAACCATTAGTGACAAGATAGTTATATACTGATGCCCAATAATGGGTAACAATCGAAGAGTCAGTACCACTCGAATATGGACTTTTGTCACCAAATCTGAATATATACATATAATATTCCATTCAAGCTGAGTTAATCAACGTTTGTTTCCCTACTATATTTTTCCCATATATTTTAATAACACAAATTATACGCTAAGAATTCATAAGTTTTTGGATTGAGTTATGC
>NC_136488.1:30333569-30386069 GCF_053919585.1 Euprymna scolopes
AGAAGGATTTAATTATGTTAAGTATTCTACCAGTGATACTGTAAGTTCTAATCTTCCTGAGGAGACCCTCATGCCATACCATGTCAAAAGCCTTAGATATATCTAGAGCTACCGCTCTGCCCTCTCCCGCTTTGTCCAGTGAATGGTATATGCGTTCAGAGATTACAGTGAGGATGTCTGCCGTGGAACGGGCTTGTCTAAATCCATATTGTTGGTCGGTCAGAAGTTTAGCATCTGTAAGGTGCTGGACTAGAGCATGGTTAATTAAGGTCTCAAATATTTTGGCAAAAAGTGGGAGGAGGCTAATAGGGCGATAATTTAATAATGGGTCAGTTCTTTCGCCAGAATTCTTGAATACTGGTACCACAGAAGCAGTTTTCCAACAGCCCGGAAAGCAAGATTCATTAAGGCATTTGTTGTAGAGTTTATACGTTAAATCACAAGTCTTAAGAGTAAGGTTTTAATAGTATTATTATCCTTATTTATTTAATCATCTATACATATATATTATTTTTAATTAATATAACAATTAAATAGTAATTGTACTCTGGCTACATTTTGTTATTAAGGAAGTGGTATTTTCCACTAGAGAGCGATGAATTTCACAGCTGTCCTGTTTTTGAATATCGGAAACAATTGCATAATAAACAGCTGGTGATCCCCGTTTTCGAACAATTTAAGATTTCTTGGATTTTTTTTTCTGTTATATACTTAAATCTCGTTTTGTAATTGTGAATTTTCTAGTAGTAAGTCGGTTTATGCGAGTGCTAAGTCTGTGATATGTTGAAGTTAGTATCTCTAGGAATTTAAACTACATTGAAAAAAAAAAACTACTCAAAGCTTCTTTATACACAAACACAAAGGGAGTGTTTATGAGAAACTGAGTCGGCTCAACAATGACAACAAATGTAGGTTTTGTCACAAAGAAGTAGAGTGTGAGCCACCTGACATCCAGCTGTAAGGTTCTGCTGGGGGACGACTGCTATACAATGCAACACAATGGAGTACATGAATATCTCATCTGTAAAAAAAGTTGAATATCGAACGCAACAGCAAGTCCTACGAACATATACCAGAAAAAACACTTGGAAATAAGCCATAGACAATCCACTATAACTATGCAATTCCTATAGCTACGTACCAAGAAAACAGAGCTATTAAACCTGACATGGTGATAGCAGACAAGAGGGAGAAAGAAGCAACTTTAGTAGAAGTTAGTGCCCCCTAATCCTGCTGTGTTAAACAAAGTTGAGGGATAAAGATAACAAAATACCAAGGTCAAATGTATGACATGAAAAGAAACCGGAATCTTAGGAAGATTTGTAATTCCAGTATTTATAGATGTAAGCGGATCCATGAAAAATAATTTAAAAAACTACCTTATAAATATACCCGATGAACCGAGTGCAAGAGAGATCCAAACAATTGCACTTAAAGGGATGATTAAAATCTTACAATAATCACTTTGTTGAAATGTATGAGATAATGTGTGAATGCCTAGTATCTGTTAGGATGCCTCATCCCCAATTGAAACAAAATTAGAAAATTTTTTAAAAGGTATGTATAATATATATATATATACACACACGCATATATATATATATATATACAGTTAAATGTGTTCAGGAGATAAAACTCATGAATTAAAACGAGGTTATTAAGAGTGCTCAATAAAAAAGAGCAAAATATAATATTTTTCTTTATATAGACAAATATTACATAATATTACATTACAGTGTAACGACTCTGTAATATTTTTTATTATTATATATAAGAGAAAGAATAATAATATAATAAGCGTATTGAGCTTTTTTTATTCGGTTGTGATTAGATTTATATATATATATATATATATATAAATACTGTTATTCATATTAGTTTGAAGTTTACCATTGCGTATATCAGGTAAACACTACCACCCTTTGATTTCATTACTCATATATATATATATATATATATATATATATATATTACACGTACACTGCAAGCTTATTTCATTTAATATGATGATATACATTGTGTTATATATAATAATTAATGGAAATATCTAATTTGTAGATTAATCTTGCTGAAGTATAGTACATTGAGCACTTTAATTTTACAATAATTACAAAAAATATCTCTTTTAATCCAGGCATCACACATATACAAGTTATTAGAGGAAAAATAATTATTCAGAAAAGCAGGCTAACACTTTATCAAAGTCAAAAATGTCAAAGATTGACCTATGCATAAGGTAAGTTATCACTTGAAAACACACTATTTTTTTCTAATAAAGAATAACGTCTTCTTCCTCCTTACCTACAAATATTTAACATTGAATCCTTTGTTTTCTTTTTTTTTTAGCTATATCAATGCTATTTTTATTTCATTTCAATTTTCTTTTTGTAACAAAAAGAAAAAAGTAAATTTTCCACTCGAGCAATTTTTTTAAGTGGAGTCCTTAATTATATTGGATCTTGGTAAGCACTTAGGCTAAGATTTCTTATACTTATAAATGCAATTCTTGTCTATTGATTTTTTTTTTCGCATTTTTTTAACTTAAAATAAGAAGAAAATAAAATAAATGATAAAAAGCAAGATATACGAAATAAAAAAAAAATCCTTAAAACTTTTAACTGTCTCCATCTTTTGTTATGTTGGAATGAAATAGGTCATTCGGAATGATTGTTGAAGACATTAATTTTTAAAAATCTGTTTAAGTGACAAATATTTAATTAAAGAATACAAAAGGTCTTATTTAGGCAATTGTCTTTATATAAACATTGTCACCATTTATTTTTACTATCTATTTTATAGGCTAAATGATAGTCTTATGGAAGTTCTTATGTTTAAAACAAATTGAAGAACTAATTTAGGTAATTGATAAAGATCGCGGCCATAGAAGAACACAAGAAAAATATATTTAGGCATTTAAAGTAGTTTTTTTTTACTTAGAAGTCACCACTTATCAAGACGCAAAGGCCACTCAAGGACAAAGGTAAATGAATATAAGGTGGTAGTGTAGTAATAGTTGGTGTAAATTGGGAAGAATTTAATTATTTATGGGGACGGCTCAATAAGAACCTGTTTACATTGGATTTGAAGGCTACCCTGTTGTATTCAACCGGGCAGCAGACCAGCGGGACAATGTTCTACGGGCAGGCAGTTCTGGGAAAGAAACTTTGTTCATGGAATCTATCTTTAGATTAAGACGCAGATAGAGAGTGGGTGGGGGGAATCGTAACTAATTGTAACTAATCAAGAGTTTTGTGAGAATTTGCCTAGGGAAACCATAGTTTGTTGTTCTTTTCGTTGTATATTAATAAATGAGGAATCAGTTCCATTAAAAATCAAGTTAGTATTATGCATCTAAAATTGAGAAAAGCATGCTTGAAAAATGTCAATGTTATGAGAAAGAAGCCGGAGCATAACAAAATTGCCATCGTATTTGAATTGGTGTCGTGTTTATCTAACAAAGAACCTTGAATTTTAACTCGGAAATATTCCTCATTTAGTAATATCTATCTATATGATTATAAAACTGTGGGCCGTCCGACCGACTGTCCTTGCTTGCTTGAATCTTGTCTTCTGTAACCAGGCAATTCCATCTTTTAAAAAAAGGGATGACAAGTGAATTTATATATATATATATATATATATATATATATATATATATATGCGTAGCTCAGAGGCTAAAGAATGAGGGTGGATGGTTGTATATTTTAATTTCGATTTTAGCTGATGGCATCCATGTCATATTTTTTAAAATTTGATCTCACTACAATATATTAGATTCAATATAATAATCGATAAATAATTATATATATATATATATATATATATATATATATAATCTGAATGAATTTAACTATTATATTTAAGTGTATCTTAAGACCAAACAACGCCGGGTGGCCTACTAGTTTATTATTAACTTGAAGATGTACCTGGCGTTGCCCGATATTAAACGTAACGTTAAATTCCTTAAAAAAAAAAAAAAAAAAAAAAAAAAGGAAGTAAAAAAGCGGCAAGAAACTAAGACGTGCATGCGAGTATTTTTTTTTTTATTTTTTCAAGTATTATGTTTTCTAAACAGTTCACTTCTTGTAAGTAAAAGAAACAGAAAACTACTCTAACCAAAATTGAAACTAAAACCTAAACACAGTGTGTCAAGTACAATAACCATTAGACCAGCTTGACAAGATCTTTAAAAGTATTTTCAAACCTTATGAAACAGTCGATAAACAGATAAAAATCCGATAACTACCAAGTATCAATTTTTCAAATTTCACCCCTTAGACTTTTTTTCTGGATGAAAACCGATTAAAGTTTTCCACGTGTCTGAATACACTATATACCAAGTTTAAAGTCTGTAAATGAAAAATTCGTTGAGTATATAGATTAAGATTGGCCTCACAGGCATGCACACATTCTCACTTTTATATATATACTACAAGATGTAGGCGGTGTTGACCGGTATTAAACGTAACGTTAAATTCCTTTAAAAAAAGTGAAATAAAGAAAAAGAAAGAAACAGACATGTGCATGTGAGTATGACGTTTTTCTAAACAGTTCACTTCTTGTATGTAAAAAAAAAAAAAAATACTCAAGCTGAGATCGAAACCAAAACCTAAAAACAGCGAGTCAAGTATGATAACAATTAGGCCAGCTTGACACGATTTTTAAAAAAGTGTTTTCAAACCTATTCTTAACATAAGGAAGTTGTCACATGAATTATTCGTGCATGCACAGTCATGAAACAGTTGACAAACAGATAAAAATCCGATGACCCCACCAAGAACCAATTTTTAAATTTTAACCCCTTAGCAGCTTTTTTTCCGGATAAAAACCGATTAAAAAGTTTTCCAAATTGGGCGTGTCTCAGAAACTAAGAAATGAAGGTGGATATTTGTATATTTTGGTTTCGCTTCTACCTGATGGGACCCAAAAATATATATATTTGTTTTGATCTCACTACTATATATTAGGTTCAATATATTAATCCATAGAGAATTGTCTGTAATAATAAATCTAATCTGCACGCAAGAAAACATCATATTTAAACGTATCTTAGGACGGACCCAATGTCCGCCAGCATGTTAGTTTATTAATAAGATAATTTAATATTGTTTAGCGAAATATAAAAATACTCTTAATGTTTAAACAGATTTTTTTCTTGCTTTCTTCCATGGCGGCCAGCTTTATAAATAAGTTGATTATTTGAACTACCACTCTCAGCTTTACAAATAAGTTGATTATTTGAATCACCACTCTCAGCTTTACAAATAAGTTGATTATTTGAATCACCACTCTCAGCTTTACAAATAAGTTGATTATTTGAACCACCACTCTCAGCTTTACAAATAAGTTGATTATTTGAATCACCACTCTCAGCTTTACAAATAAGTTGATTATTTGAACCACCACTCTCAGCTTTACAAATAAGTTGATTATTTGAACCACCACTCTCAGCTTTACAAATAAGTTGATTATTTGGACCACCGTTCTCAGTTTTACAAATAAGTTGATTATTTGAACCACCGTTCTCAGTTTTACAAATAAGTTGGTTATTTGGACAACCGTTCTCAGTTTTACAAATAAGTTGATTATTTGAACCACCGTTCTCAGCTTTACAAATAAGTTGGTTATTTGGACCACCGTTCTCAGCTTTACAAATAAGTTGGTTATTTGAACCACCGTTCTCAGTTTTACAAATAAGTTGATTATTTGAACCACCGTTCTCAGTTTTACAAATAAGTTGATTATTTGAACCACCGTTCTCAGTTTTACAAATAAGTTGATTATTTGAACCACCGTTCTCAGCTTTATAAATAAGTTGATTATTTGAACCACCGTTCTCAGCTTTATAAATAAGTTGATTATTTGAACCACCGTTCCCAGCTTTACAAATAAGTTGGTTATTTGAACCACTGTTATCAGCTTTACAAATAAGTTGATTACTTGAATAGTTCTTAGCTTGCATGTTATTTCACTATATTCTGGACGATGTGATCCCCAACCTTCTTCAAATGCATCTTTTCCAACTTATGACTCGTCGTTCATACTCTGGAATCTGTACGAGATTTTGAACATAACCCTTTATTTAATCCACGAGAGTAGCTTGTTCTAATTCTATCAGCTATGACCGGATAGAGATCTTAAATAATTCATAATTAGATTCTTAGTATCGCCCATACTTAGAATTGAACCTTAAATTCCTCAAAACTGTCACTTAAAACTGATTTTAACTTAGCGTGCTTATCACTTGTACCACTGGACACGCAAGAAGACTATAATAGTGGAAATACCACAATCAAAATTATAAAAGAAAAAAAAAAAACCTCAGAAACTGAATAATTAATGTTGAAATAAATTTTAAATAAACTGAATTTCAAATTTAAAAAAAATTTTTAGAAGAAAACTTCAGTCGTTTTACTTATTTGAATAATTTAACGAAATTTAATGTTTTACACAAATTACTTTTCAACCAAACGAATAATTTGTAGTAAAAAAGAATGATACAATTCATACATTGCAAATTGGTTGTGAATAATACAAAACTATACATTAACTATATCAAATCACGTCGTGTGTAATAAATATTCCAAGCAAAAATTAAACTTATCCCTCAATAAGTCCCGGGCCTAACTCATAAAATAGCAATTTTAAAGCAAAATTTGATTTTATTTATCATTCTAGTATGATTGACCGATTCTAACGTTTGTCTTACATTTTCATGTAGAATTGTAGAATGTTGTAGAACGAGTTGTCTTTTGCATTAAAATAAATCTGTTTCCGATAGCACTTCTTCATTGGAACCAAATATTTTTTTCCATAGAATTCATTTAGGTTTGTAAACCTAAGAGTAGACTTTTATAATATGGCTATGTTAAAATAATGGGTGAGTGTTCTTGGGTTAGTATATGAAGAAATGTTGAGGTAGCAGATTCAGTTGACAAGAGAACCCAAAGGAAAACAATGGAGGAAGTTATAAAAATGGGAAAGAGGGATAAATAAAGACCTGGTCACAGGTAGGTTACTTTGGAAGTCAATTTCTTAAAACCACGTTATGCAAGTTAGCAAGTACAACGGATCTTTAACCGATTAAAATAAGATGATTTTGGTTAATTTGTTTTTTTCAATCAGAGGTATTGTTGTGGTGTTTATCTTTTTGGGTTCTGCACACTTGGCAATCTGACTAACGTATAAGTCACTTCTTCCATTTTATTTTTTAATTTTGTGTTTAATATATTTCGTTTTTATTAAATACGGAGTTGTCTTTCTTCAGACACTAACCAGTTCATAATAGGTGTCCAATTTTTGCCTAAAAACAAATTATTTTCACTTTCAATGCCCGTCCCTAGACGATAATTAATTTAAACATGAATACACTGATTTGTAGGACTATGCAAAATATGCATTAAAGACATAATACAAGAAAGCCATGTAGCATTACTTGGAAATCGGACATAATATTAATAACTTCATTAATGTTTTTTTGTTTTTTTTTACCTCTGTTCACGTTACGGTATATCGACTCTTTATAATTTTGTTAAACTTAGTCATTTAAACACAGTTATAGATTTTCAGTAACAATAATGTTCATTATGATTATGTTCGCTATCTCTTCGTCCCCTCGTGATCTGTGTCTCTCGAGTTAACTTGCTGTCGAATAAACGAACATGAACTGAACTTGCCTTCAAACTGTAGAGCTTGAATGAGACTTCGCCATGTTAGTGTGTATTCTGCAGCAAGCAGAGAAAAACGTTTAATATTAATATTTGTCATTATAAACAAGATTCTTATCCAGAATTCCCCTATATTTAAAAACAAAAGTTAAAAAAACTGTATGATGTACGTACCTGTGACGAAACGAAATTACAAAAATTATAAATTGATCAAATACTTTTATTTTTAAAAAGAAAAACATTCTTAAGTTATTGATAAGAATTCAGAGTTCTTACAACATAAATATTGCAAGTTCTAAATTATTGAGTGGTCTCCTTTGTTTTTTTTTTTGTTTTTTTAGTTTTTTTTGTGTTCAAAATAGCAGGCGAGATAGTTATTCCTCTGATATTAATAAAATGTAATTTTTTTAATTTAAAAAGTAAACTATTTGATCAATTTACGTGATTTTTAGAATATGGTATTTTCGTTTCGTCACACTATACAGATTTATTTTTATTTTTTATTTTTTAATATAGGGGAAATCCAGACAGAGAACCATAAACAAATACATAATTAAATAGATTTAATTTTGAAAATTAGAGTTTGTTTTAAAATCCACAAAGATTCGAAAAAGTAATCAAAAATTAAAATATGTAACAAATAAATGTTACTAAAAGCAAGAGAAGTTACTCTTCTACCTAGCTGAGTAGGTTTCTAGTTGTTTTACTTAATATAAAATATTTGGCTCAAAAAACAAAATATCAACCCGTATATGAGCACAAAAAATATCAAACAAAATATCAACCCGTATATGAGCAATGTATTTGTTACGCGGCCATTCTTTGTGCTTGTGTATGGGTTAACAGTTGTTTTTAAGCCAAATAGACATCTTATATTAAGTAAAAACACTAAAAACCTGGCCAGTTAGGTAGAGGAGTAAGTTATCTTGCCCTTGGTAACGTTTATTTGTAATATATTTCAATTTTTGACCACTTTTTTTTAATCTATGGATTGTAAAACTAACCGAAAATTATTTAAATACGGATTAACATTTTACATCAATCTATTAAAAACAACAAAAAAATTGTGCTATGCAATATTAGGTGATAGTAAATTATTGAAGGTGTAAAAATTCAAGCATCAAAAATAAAAAAATAAAACATTACTAAAAATAATAATGAAGAAGATAATAGCAGAATGTCCTCTCATAAATATGAACAACTTAAGAAGGTTAAGAACACAATATATGTCGAGATTTTTTAAAATGTTTTTCTCTATGATTGATTTTCACAACAAAGTTTAATTATAAACATCACGGGAAGTTGTATCTATCCACTTATGGGGTTTGAGCTTAATGAACCACCTCAGAAGCACTCGGCAAATGATGATTCTCTCGCTAATATAGGTCATCTGGACAAAGACGTTTATTCCATTAAAAAAGAAAATACTCTAGGTGAATAATTAAGGGGAAAGTTTATTAAGACAATTTAATTCGTTTGGCCAGAGTTTGATAAGACTTACAATCAAACTAAAAGTTTTGAATTTAATTTTCTATCAATTAATCTTATTGAATATAAATGAAACGATGTTGCTAATTAATCAGTCATATGTTGTGATTTGTTTAAAATATTGATGAATCAAATCGACCTTGGAAAATAAAAATTTTGTTTACTTGATTTTTTTGGGGGGGGTATATCTTAACTTGTTTAAGTAAAAAAAAATCAAGTTTATGAAGTTTTAAGATTAGAATTGATCATACATATTTGGATTACGGTCCTCATCTTTAAACGTTTCAGTCGATGTAAACTCCGATCTTTATAATCAGAATAACTATTCTTAAGTCTTATTTTCTGCTCATTCGTTAGTCAACATAAGGATTAATATGACGTTATGTAATGCATGCTGTAATACGAAAAATTGTTCTAATTTATTCTGTATTTCTCTATGGTATAATGGATTAAAGCAGAAGGACTTTGTACTGTTGAGTAGTAGTCACTCCCACTTCAACTTTGAAATTAGTATTCAAAGAAAAATTTGCTGGCGCAACTAAAGATAAAAATCAATTATTTGGAATGGAACTTTTTTTTTTTTTGTTTTTTTTGAAAACGGGCATCTTTATTGACATGGAACATAGGAAATATTTTTATATGTAGTTTTTAAACGGGCGAATAGTCTAGAGAAAAATCACTACTCAATATATAAGACTACGAATAAGAACGTCCATTCTATTATTCAAGCAAATAAGGTGATATTTTCAAACTTGACAGACCGACGAAATTTCTATTTCAAATATAAACCGACAGACAAAAACCCGGAATACAGATATATGAATACATCTAAAAAGTATAGCATAGAATTTGGTTTTAAAATTATTCAGGTTTTCAATTCTGCAATGATTTTTAAATGCAGAAATACCAGACCAATTACATACATGCACCAATATGATCTTCACACACACACACACACACACACACACACACACACACACACACACACACACGTTGACATCCGTCAGTCTAGAAGACTATGGGATTTCGCTTGTAGAGGTGGTTGAACACCATATTCTGAATAAGCTTATCTTTGGTCTACATTGTTGGTGACATACATCGCAGGTTAAGGTCGTGCATCGTATTGGTGGTCTGTTAAATTTTGTTGACTGGCTTTCCTGAATTGTTTTTTGATCTCCATCTGTTCTGCGATGGACCTTTCGCTAATAGTCAGGCCTCTGGTTACCGTTTATCTCTAGATGTTGCGGTTTTTAGCTGGTAGGGTAAATATCACATGCTTTCAGGTCGTGTTTACATACGTCGACATAATGCAGGTAAGGAAATCAATTTTCCTTTTCCCCATTAGTGAGTTCACTGTAGAGAATATCGTTTGGGATTCACCCATCGTCCATGCGGTGCATATGGCCTATCAAGTGTACGCGTCTTTGGCAAAGGAGGGTTAACATCGTGGGGATAGCAGTCCTTGCGAGCAAAGCATTGTTTGTAACTCAGTCTTTTCAAGAAATTGCAAGAATTTTCCGCAGAGTATGCATGCGAAATGGGTTCAGTTTCCATAAGTCTTTGAAGGAGATGCTACCACTACATCATCAGAAAATAGTCCCTGGTGGTAATTTGTTGGACTTTGATCCTAGACTGAAGGCGGTTGATTTTGAAGAGGCAGCCATCCAATCTGGAGCGAAGGTAAACTTCATGGGCCCCAGTGGCGCAGTGGATAGAGATGTTGAATCTCTACAGTTCCAGGTGAGAATTGTCTGAAGATAGCGGTTTCAATCCTACCCAAAGCCGGCCAGAGTCCTACTTGGCCAAAACGTGGTGAGACGACAACATCAATGGATGGCAGTAATTGCTGAGAATGCAGTCAGGAGATTCAGAGTTCCTATCCCAACGAAAGCCAGAGGAATATTTGACCAAAACGTTGTGAAACAACAATTAAGAAAGTTGTCAGGATTCGAACTTGGCATGCTAAGCCTTCAGTCTGTGTACATATCCACTTCACTACTACCACCTCCCACGTGTGAAAATAAACGTGTCTAGTCAATCTGTAGGCTTAGTAATAAGAATGCTATTTCAAATTGAAACCTCGGAGACAGACGAAGCCCCTCAGAGAAATGCGATGAACCAGAATAAATCTCTAAAAAAAAAAATAAACAAATGAAGATAAAATGCTAAAAAAGAAAAAAAGAACGACAACTGCAGTGTATTTTATGAAGAAACTCAAAGCAGACAAATTTATTGCGTTGAAAAAGGCAAGCGTTGCAAATTGGACGCTCGGAACGCCGCTAAAAGGTAAATACAATGCAAACAACCTGTCATTTGGCGTTCATTAGAGACGAAGATCCAACAGCAAACATCGTAATGAGAAGACGTTTCTCCATAAAGATCCGTCTACTCATCACACAAAACAAGAGAAAAGAGAAAACGACGAGAAAAGGAAAGTCATTAGACACAGTTGACAGAAACATCTGAAAGATTTTGTGGGTTATCTACACGGTGCAGGGGTTCGCCACCTTGATAATAGGAGATTAAGAATCATGCAATCCTGTTGTAAACGTAAAGATCAGAGTTTATATCAAGAGAGTTACACAAGAGACTGAATAGTGTAATGACAAATGACAAAGCAGGCTGTTTGTCAGGTTGTGGAGTTGGGTGGAACTGGGTTCATACAGTTGGTCAGTTGCGGACTGGACATTTCCAAATCCGACCGTTGATGGAGTGACATTAATCTTTCAGTAAAAATGCAGTAATAAGCTGACAAATGAGGAAAGCGGACGTAAATGCTGGTACACAGATCATTAATTCATATTAGGTCGGTCTATATTCGAGTATGCAAGTCGCACATTATCAAAAGCGAGTTTATTCTTTGTCAATAATAAAAAGAAAATTATGCTTCACCAGTGTTTGCCCTAATATTTATATCCATAAAAAATAGTATCCAGATCGATGAAGTTAAAAATAAGAAATAATAAAAAAGGTTAGTTTAAAAATAAAACAGTAGAAACAAACATAAATCGGTATAGAATAAGAGAAAAAGAAAAGTGTTACATGAAAGGGCTGTCCTCTTATGTAAGTAAGAAGGCATACTAGATAAGCGAAAATGATATTAGGATGAGGTTAGAATCGAACCCTGCAGGCAAGTGTTAAAGATAATAGAAAATGAAATGTTAGAAGTTCATTCCATTGTTAATTCTATTAGAATATATATATATATATATATATATATATATATATATATATATATATATATATATATATATACACAAGAGTCGTTCCAAAAGTAAAACCTTTTATTTTTAGGACTCAAAAAATTGAAGAGCAATGAAGATGAAAGTGGTACCACTAAAACGAGCAACCCTTTGTGCTCCAGAATTTATTTTTCTACATAGTCACCACCATTCTCTCGATGCAATTTTACCAGGAATTCAATGACGGCTCTGCTTCTGACTCACGTTCATGATAGGAGTTGCTTTCTGCGAGTCTTACACTGTTAATATCTGCAAGAGGGAAATTAAATTTTCAAGTGAGGAATTCATGTTCACTTATCATAACACTGCAATTTGCAATCCCCTCAGGCGGAATAAGCAATAGGAGGCGTTATATTTTAAACAATCCTCACATAAGTGTGTGTGTGTGTGTGTGTGTGTGTGTGTGTGTGTGAGGAACGGTCTTGAATAAACTGCTGGTATGTACTGGTATTTTATTTTCTTCAATTCATTCACCCAGGAGAAGTCTTACAATAAAGACGAAACATTGATGGACATATAACTGGGTTTGTTCCTTTTATCTCTCTCTCATATATATATATATATATATATATATATATATATATATATATATATATATATATATATATTTATATAGACAAAGATTAAAAAGTAAGTCCTTATGTTAAAATACAATTTATTTTTTAAATTTAATTTATACAATTGATGAATATGAGAAGAAAGTACAATGCATGGACTTTTATTTAAAATTCAATAAAAGATACCTTTATTCGCCACCAGGTTTTCACGTCGACCAGGAATCACATCAACTGATTTCACAAAAAACTCTTGCAGAATGGTAGTCATAACCTCATGTATTCATCCTTCAAGTTCTTCAAAATTTCTTGGTATTGCTGAATAGACTTGCTCTTTCAGTAAACCTCAGAGAAAAAGTCGCAGAGCGTTAAATTAGGACTTCTGGTCGGCTATTCGTGTGACTCACGACGACTCATCTATCTTGTAAGGGATTTGGCATTCCGCCATTCACGAACAACAATAACAAAGGGTAAAAGTATCTCACTATGTTGAGAGATGAAATTTGGCCAATTATTAATGCTTGGAACAATATTAAAAATTTGATTTTTATACAAGATGGAGCTCCTCCGCATTTTGCTATCAAAGAGTAAATATTCACATATTTACTCTTGTGAAATCAGTTGATGTGATTCCTGGAGAGCTAAATGTTTTTGTTTCGATTCTAGCTGATGATACCCAAGTCATAATTTTTCTATTTCAAGTCACTACTATATATTAGATAAAACATAATAATCAACAAAGTATTGACTCTATAAGAATAAATACAAAATCTGCATGAATTAAAATATATTTAAGTGTCTTTTACGACCGGCCAACGCCTGGTGACCTGCGAGTATATATAAAACAAACATTTTAAGTTTATATTTATGTAAGCACCTTTAATCAATGTTTAAAATGAGATTATCTGATCATGACCAATCTATCGTTAAGGTAAAAAGATCCATATTTTTCTATTATAAAATTAATTTTTTTTCAAAATCAAATTTTGTCCATGTTCACTAAAGCTGCACAATTTTAAATACATTTAAAAGTGACACTCGTTTTATTGATTTGAAGAATATCAAGTTGACAATTATTTTTAAGATAAAATAGAATATTTATTGTTCTTAAAGAATTAAATTACTGCCATCTTATATAAAAAGCTGACAATCGTTTTTTTTAAGAATATTTAGTTGTCAATAACAATTATTTTTGTTAAAGAAAATTGTAGTTTTCTTGACAGAATTAAATTATTTCAACGGGAATATTATTATTAAGAGTAACTAATACAGATATATATAGAAAAGTACATGGAATTTACAGGATTTGTCTTTAATGGGGAAAAAATTTTGATTTTACCAATTTTACATTAAATTTTTCCAAAATCATCATTAAATTTCCATTTTTTTTCAGGAAAATCTTTCCAGACGAGACAAGAAACCATTTGATGTAAGGAGATTATGAATCACACTTCAAGGTCAAATGAAATATTTGATTTCTAACCTGCAGCACAGAGACCAGAATTACGCATAATTCTTCTGTACCCACCTAGATATTATTTAAGCATTTTGCAGATTTTCAACTTCAGTTGCAACATTAAATTTTTAGTCTAAAGACTTTGTGGACACTATGTGAGGATTCCAATATTTTTCCCGAAGTTTATGTAATTGCTGCTTCTCGATACCACCACAGCCAATGATAAATATTATACGTATAAACAAAAATAAAAATTCTCTCTTTATCAGAAACATCACTCAGAAATGTGACAACTAAAAGAGAAAAATAATGGAGGTGACAGTTTGGAGAATGCCGGACGCCACTAGTAATTTGGAATTGTAGAGATTTTGTGCCTTATCTCTCGTACAGTGCTCAAATGCATCTCATTATCATGAACCTATCAAAGAACGGGTATTTCAACTAGTTTCATATGAGTAGAGATTTGAACAGCCGACCCTTTAGACCAACTAATTCATTGTCTTGATCAATAAGCTATTCCTGAACTCTACCACTTATCCAAAACAAACACAAAAAGTAATTGGGATAACTAATGAGTGTCTCGGTACACTTGGGCAAGAAATTGATTGACGCTGGTAAAAAGGGATTGTCAGTCGTGTCCGTCTTTGACGTGAGAGGACGGGGGGGGGTATCCGAAAAAATATTCTTGTAAGCAAAGCTGGTGGGATTGTCTTTACTGATGGCCTGGAAGAATACTGAGCAGCGAAATGTGTGCAGAGATTATGGTCAACTCGATTCCTTTTGTATCCGTTCTGTCTTGTCATCATTGTCTATTCCTTGTCAGCTTTTGCAGTTCAGTAGAACGACTAAAACATGACATTCAGTTCACTAATTGGTTGACAGCTAGATATGTTACTAACTAGATAAACTGATAAAATAGAATGAAAATCAGAAAAGTGGAAGTTTGAAACCAAATAATTTGCTGTTGGTTGAAACTATTTTCTGCAGCGAAACATCCACCAAAAAGCGTTTATTATTTGAAAACTCATTATTTTCGATTCTATCAATACTTGTTTATTTATATATATATATATATATATATATATATATATATATAAGAACGACTATTCGGAATCGGGAATTGTAAAAATCTGAGTTTTTAGGGATATTTGAATCGGAATAATTTATAACTATTCACCAATTCGACAAACAATTCTGGTAATTGTTTGCTTTTCTTTTGTTTGTTTGACACAGAAGAGTATGCTGGGAATGCATGGAAAAGGCGGCCTTGTCTGTCTGCAGAACTTTCTCTACTAAATCACTATCGTTTTTCATCAACAAACTTAAAATATAATGAATTTGAATCCGTAGAACCAATTCGATTTGGTTCTTAACCGGTAAATTAGCTGGTAAGGGGTCAAAATTGAAAAAAAAAAAATGGATCTTGGCAGGCATAAGTTGACAAAACGTGTTTCTCCTATGCATGCGCAATTATACATGTACTTTTAACAAGGTTATTGTTTTAAGTATTTTTTATATTTTGGTATGTACGTGGACTTAGTTTAGACTGTAATGAATAAGGCTTGAGAGCTACATGTTTCTGTATCGATTCTAGCTGTAATATTTGATTTGATTTTTGTCTTTACTTTTGAAATCACTATATTAGATGCAATAAAATAAATTGGATATTGGCTCTATGATAATAAGTATAAAATATTCATAAATTAAAATATCATATTTTACGACTGGACAACGCCGGGGGGGGGGTCTGCTAGTGTATATATATATATATATATATATATATATATATATATATATACACGCCCCAGAATCGGTATAAATTATATTTCCTCAAACAACAATTTTGCAGCACACTTATATCACCTTGCAAAGATTAAAATCAAGATATCGTGATACTAAACATTATGTCCAGAATCTTTATAGCAATTTTGATAAAAATTCCTTACATAAGTTTTAGAAATTTTAAATTAAAGGCTTAAGGGTTAAGAAATTAAAATTTACAGAATCTTAATTGGGGTTTAATTACTCTGGATTAAATTTAATTTAAATCTGAAATATTTGAATTTTCACCTGAAAGATTGCGCCAAGTTACAAAATGGAACTTTACTTTTCTACAATGTAGGGTTTATTTCTAAGTATTTTCGTGAGTATCTTAGTAGTTTAAGGTATGAATTAAAAGCATTTAAATGAATTCCCTATGAATCGATAAAATTTCTGTTTCAATGAAAGGTGAAAGGTTATTTTCCAAGACTGAGGCTTCCTATACTGGGTTAATGAGTCCTTTTAAAATATTTTAAAAAGTTTACCTATAAATGATTAAATGAAAGATTCAATTAGAAATATGTAAAGGGTAGATGATGAAAGACATTAAGATGGCTGAAATACTAAATTTCTAAAACTTATGGAATAACTTGATTGCTCTGATCCAATAAATATTCAATCTGAGAATAACATACATTACATCTAGTTATATCCTGGCAACCGGCTATTAACAAGTGACCCAAGGGGTTCAAATTTCAATATTTCTTCAAAACCTAAAAACATTATTTCTGACATCTGTCGACTTCTACACTCCTGGTTCTATCCACAATTAAAACAATAAGTTAATGAAATTAACACGTAATAATCAGATGTTAGGACGACTCATATGCTGAATTTCTAAAAGCTCATACGGACTCAAGAGCGATTGTGAATGATATAAAAGTATATATTCTGCCTATGAATTTTAAATTTATCACATAATAGGAGTCGGTAGTGCTTCTTTTAGAGTTACTAGTCTTGGAGCTCTAAATTATTTGAAACTGGTGTAATCTCTGATATGAAAATTCTGAAGAATATTTTGGTAAACTACGTAGGTTCATTAGATCCTTTCGGAATTATTGATATCCTTCGCTTATTGATTAATGACAGACATAATCTTCTGAATTTGACGCAGTTCAATAACAATTCTGAGTAAAGACGAGAGAAGAATCGGTCTAGTGGGTCGCATCCTACTTTTTTGAATTTACGAGTATTTGTTTTGGTTCCGAACCGGAATCTTAAGTTTGAATAAATATATTTCTAAAGCATTGTTTGGAAGGTTTTCTCATTAGAAAGTTTTCAACTAAAATCAATTTCGCCATCAGATCTGTCATTTTAGTAGAACGATAGTTCGATTGTGAAATCTACAAATAAACAATGATGAGAGGATCAGAGAAGACACATAATCCTCATCATCACCAATTAATTTATCTCTATAAACATTTATGAAAATTAGGTTATTTTTTATTGTCAGAAGATCCTATAATCTTGGAATTTCTCATTTTCATAAATGTTGATAGGAATAAAGGAATACTTTAAAAATAAAATACAGCTTTTGTAAGAAAGCAACATTGGTAAGTTTCTGGATTTTTGAGATAAAAATTAATAATTCTTGGTTTGGATTATTTTAACTACTGTTTTCAACTTGAATTTTATTCACACAACGTTTGAGTCAATGTAACCTGTATCTTGTTGATCTTGAAGATGTTTCTGCCGAATTTGGGAATCTGCATGGGATTTCGAATGAAATGCTTTATTTAATTCACAGAAACGCAAGGTATATAAGCATAGTTGATAAGGTACTTGCTAAAATTTGGTTGTGGGTTACAGTCTTCTGGAGGTTGAAGGCTCAATCCTCAATGCTGGCGACACACAAAATACAATTACAAATTAGCTGACAGAATGACAGCATGTTACTCTCATGAATTAAATAGAATTCCGTTTGAGTTATAATATATTTAACTTTTAAAAGATAAGAGAAATGTTGCTCCAAAGAAAATGGCTCATCTTTGATCTTGTTGAGCAGAAAGCTGCAACGAACATTCTACCACGAACAATAGACCCTGGATTTCTTTTTGGCAACTTTTATTCTAGAATTTTCCTATCTTAGAAAGGTTGAATGCCGATTTACATGTTAATTGTCGATCTTGCCCCTGGTCTGTGCCATACCTTCTTTCGACTGCCCGTTACAGACTCTACTTATTAACTTTTTAAAGTCGTTAAACTCATTACGTCATATATCTACGTAAGCAAAGATTCTTGCTTGCTCTTTTGTCATGTATTTTTGTTTATTAAAACCAAACATTCCAATCCTATTCTATTAAACATCCTTCTGACATTTTGTCTTACATATTTCTGGCTTAATTATTTCTACATTAAATTCCAGTCCTATTTCAAAACATTCTTCTGTTATCAAAACACTGTTATTTCCATAGCATTGTCATCAGTTCAAATGTCACCCTCTACTCGGGACATCCGACGTTGCCTGGCCATAATACAAAAGAAGTACGAACGTTGAAGTCCTAAGAATTATAACAATACAACCAACAATTCTCACAGTCAAAGAGTGAAAATATAAAGTGTGCTTATTTGAATTATAATACTGCAACTTACAATAAAAATGAATAAAATATCAATTTATACTTATATTTAATGAAGCATTTACAATTGGAGTTGGTATGATATGAAAAATTAGGAGTAGATGGAACGAGTTCAGAGAACGTCAGCCATTATTAACTAGAATAGCCTTACTACTGTCAACGAAAAGAATCATGTGCACAGTGTAATGATTTATGGCTGTCAAATCTGGCTAGTGAAGGTTGAGGCTATGTGTTGCATGGAAAAAATGATACAAGAATGGTACAATTGCTGCTTAATGTGACGGACTTAGATCAGAGGATTGGGTGGTTGTTTTTGTTTTACGCCATAATCAACCCTTTTCAGGTTATTTAATGCCGAATCCAAACATTTTGAAGAAAATTTTTTTAATAGAATATATTTAGTCGGTTTCTATTTAACCTATAGTTGGAACCCTAACAGGTATTACCACTCCGGGTCAGAGTAGACCTGGGAGCAATGGCAATTAAAGGGTGGCTCCACACTCCCCAAAGCCCGCAAGCTGGGGCCTCACCACTGGATATAGTTTAAGGTCATATCAAGGATCTAGATCAGAGGAAGATTAGATCTGGATAGTGTAAGGAGATGTGTATAGAACAGACGATTGTTGGTTGATAGAATGGATCAGATTTTTTGAGTGGAACAGTTAAAATAGCAAAATCCGTTGGCAAAAGAAAACAAGAAAAACATGACGATAAAGATGGATTTGAAAGGAAGAAACAAATAACTATCTGTTAATTTAGAAGTTATTTAAAAAAAAAATTATTTTACTGTTTATTCACTCAAAACAAGGCACAGAATCACTAAGTCATAAGGGGCTACTATTTGGGACCAGATTTTTCGGGATATTATGTAGGGCGTTGGCCAGCAAGCTGTCTGTTCACATTACACTTGAACTTCTGCAAGTCAGTACAGTAAGGGAATCAGGGGTCTGGGAGGGAAGTCTAGCAGTTCGAGTAAAGAAGCTATTAGAATAGAAGACTTTAAAGCATCTAGGGATCTCTACAGGGTAGAGGTGAGATTTTGCTGATTGTCTGGTTTGTCAGGGGTATTTACTTTGAGGGAGTACTAGCGCTTTGAGTTCGTCCGAGCATTTACCATTAAAATATTTCTTAAACAGGCACAGAAATGCCACATTTCCACGATGGGACAGAAGTTAGACTTTGGCCGAAAAGGAGGGACCTATCAGGTTATCTTTAGCCCTATCTAGGAGCAGGAGACTACTGGTAGATGCACCAGCCCAGACGGGACAACAATATTCTATGTATGCGCGAATAGTGGCTTTGTAGAGATACAGAATACTCTCAATAAGGTAGTTAATTCATAGAAATCGTACAACACATGCCGTCATGAAAAAGAAACGTTTAGCCGAATATGACAAAGTAATAGTCCTCCTTATCCCTCGGTTCGGCTCTATATTTATATATATCACAATCGACAAGACGAGGATAGTAAATCATTTTCGATACTAAATAGTAAAATGCAAAACAGGCAAATGAAACTAAACTTGAATTATGAAGAAAACTTGAAACTTATTCAATTTTGGAATCCATAAATTAGTTCATTTGTAATTCTATGGCAATAATAGAAGATATGAGCTATTTTGCCTTACGGATTTGAATAACTTAATGTTTAGAAGATATCGCATATTAATTTATGACCTATTCAATATCATTTTAAGAATTCAGCTCAAAGTCCTCGATTTTAAAAGTTGATTTGAGACGTTACTTTTCATTGAAAGATAATTGTTATATGATCCGTGTGATGGACTTGTAAATTCCGACCACAATGAATATTTCATCACGTTAAGGAATCAATGTAGGTCTTCATTTTCTTATTTTAAAGGTTCATTTGGTATATCTATTTTGACATCGAGAGAGAGGGAGAGAAAGGTGGATGAAAAAGAGAGAGGGGGATTGGCTCACAATTTATCAAAGTCACTCATCTTTTTAGATTTAATAAGAAGGAGACCATGGCCTAACGCTGAACCCTCATGAAATAAAATCGAGAAAATTGTCTACTCAAACCTTAAATTGCTAAAAAAAAAAAAAAAAAAAGTGGTAAAAATAAAGGAAATTAGACAAAAAAACTATATAGATATTTCGGTATTAATGTTCGCTTTTCAAAGGAAAACGAAGTCCTGAAATTAGATGTCAATTAAGAAATTATCTTTCTTCCTTCTCACTAATCTTAAAATAAGTGAGTCAGTTTAGGGATTGCCGAGTGGTTGGAATTCTCGACGGCAACACAATGGATAAACTGTTCAATGGTTGCACAGTTAATAATAAAGCAATGATTAATGAATTCCAGACGAAAACAAATCCAAACAAATATCTCAACAAATTTAACTTTTATTTTAGCTGCAGTTTGGAAATTTAAATTTTATTCAAATTTCTTATTTGTGAGTTTCTGCTGATGAATCAAAATCAGTATCATATTCGGTTAAACACATTTTGACATGTGTTGGACGGTTTTAAAAAAATTGACTTCGAAAGAAATTTATCTCTGGTCAGGTCTTTATCATCTTCTGTAAAATCCATTTTATCATTGTGTATATTATTATTTTATGTATTCACATAAAATTTTACAAGATATATTTTATGTATCGATTTTCAGTGTTTACTTTAACAGTACTCAATACCCGAGTAGAGCTAGGTTGTAGATTTTCCTAAATTTATGGCAATTAAGCTGTACATAGTTTCCCGTGTTTATCCTAAATCTAATGCATGGAATTGATGTTACTATGTGTTTTTTTTACGTAAGTGTCATTGGGTTTGCCTGATAACCAATCAGATTGTTATTCCTGCCACTATTTTTATCAGCCAATCGGCGGGCTTTTACTAGAAAGGGTTAGCTGACTGATTTCTACTTTTCTTTGTTCATTTTTGGAGATGGTGATTTATCTATCTTTGTGCATTAAATATAGGTTTTAAAATTTGTATGGCTACGTTTCCTTATCTACTTGCCTGTCTGGTACCAGAGGTAGTTAAACATTTTTTTTTAATTATTTCTTTTTATTCTTTATACAATTTTATTCCTATATAATTTTATATGCTACACATATCACATAATAGTTCTTAAAGGTAAGAACTAACAGTATTTTTAGACATTTATATACTTATATATTTTTAACTTTATATGTTGGTGAAAAAGTATATTGTGTCTACATTTAGTTATTAGAAAAGTGGTATATTCCACTGTAGCCACGAATTTAAAAGTTGGTCCGTTTTTAAACATCCAAAACAGCAATATGGTAAACACTTGATGATCTGCATATTCTATTTAGAAATTTAAATTAAGGTTTCTTATTTTTTTATTTTACTGTTATATGTTGAATTCTCTTTTGTAATTTTGAATTATCTAGTAAGTCGGTTATACAAGTGTTCACTCCACATTTCATCTAAAAATCCCACAAACTATTTACGTTCGGTTGATGAGGCTTTCTCTCAGTAAACAGAGGGGATATCTTGGGTTTGAGCGTGATTAACCTCTAAGATCTTCGAAAATATAACGTTGCTTTATTTTAATCGCTTGCCTGTTCTTTTTTTTTTCACCCAGAAACAGAACGCAACGTAAATTTATTTTCAAAATGTACATATTTTTTATTTTTCCTTTTTAAATCCCTCGGTGCAGCTTTGATAAAGCGAGGGCGAAACCGGTCAGCTGACCACCCCCCACCCTTTATTTTTTTTCCTAGTCTTACAAACTTTTTTTAAAACGTGTTTTAAACATTTTAATTTTAATCATGAATAATAAGTTTTCCCTTTATGATTGCAATATTTAAATTTAGTACCCCCAAAGAAACATTATATATATATATATATATATATATATATATATATATATATAAGAGAAAGCCATATATATAAGAGAGAGACATTATACATACACATATATATATAACATACTTCTCTTCTGTCATATAATCTCGTCACGTGATATAAAACGTATAAGATAAAACCATTGCAATTATTTAGAAGCGAGAAAGCAAATAGCAAATCAGACAATCCACTCAATTAGTAAAATAAAATTCTATATTTTGCATAAAAAGTTAATGGTTGGTGTTGACCCTTTTATTTACGTTATCACAAATGATAATTGATATATGAAAATTGTGTTCTGAAATTCATTATTAGAAATTTATTCAATAGTACATATGTAAAATTTGGCTTATTTATCATCTTTAACATTATTTTCCCGTTTCAGTGAATGTAATTCCTGGCCTTCAAGTGCGTCTAACAGAACTCAGGAATATGTAAGGAATTTTAAACGGAACTTTAATTTGATCTATGTTTTATGGATTCATTAGCATGCTCCGATTCCATCCAACTTGATTGAATAGGAGTTTTAAATAATTTGTAATTGAATTCTTAATATCGGCCGTACTGAGGATTGAAACTTCACCTATTAGAAGACAGTTATTTAAAACGTAACACTTTTATCCACAGCATTAGGGGTCATAGCTGACGTTTGAAATGCTGTAGAAATACCAGAGTTTGGCAAAATGCACCTGAAGGTATGAGGTAACATTGGCTAAAAGGCTGTGAGAATAACACTTAAGACACACTAAAGGGATCTTATATCGGCTAAAACGTTGTGAGAATAATATCCAAGTGTTAGATAATAACATTGTATCTATCTGTGTCTATCTATCCAATGATATTGTTAAAATATGTTATATTGGGAGTTATTTATTGTTTATAGAATAAAGTGTAGTAATGGGTTTTAGCTGATGATGTTTATACAAATTAGCTCAGTTAAATAAACAAAATGACCTTGAGCAGGTATACGGGGAAAGGTCGCACGTCGAAATATGTGTGCTTTTTGAATGATGACGTAACGGAACTGAGGTCAAGAAGTTTAGTCAATCGAAGAGTTGAAGTTTAGTCATAGGAGAGAACAGACATACTTCAAGCCAGGAAGCGAGGCTGTGAAGAACAATCATGAAGGCACGAAATGCAGACTCTTTGGGAAGACTATTTGAGACAACTGAAATAGATTTATATTTTAAAAATATAAAGTGTTGTTCTGTGGTTTCACAAAAGGAAGAACAGAGGTCTCAATTGGTTATGGTATTGGTCATTTCATGTTTCATCACGGCGTTCAGCAGTGAAGATAGAACTCTTGGAGAAAGAAAAGGTATGAAATATTCTTATAAAAAAAATTATACTTTTATGCAAATATGAACTGTAATATATACCCATGTGATAACTGATACAATATGACTCAATTTATACGCCGATATCATATCCTCTGGCTAAACAATATACATACAATTTATACGTTTTTATCTGATCCCGTTATGAGAACAATAAATCTCACCTCTCTATCAGAATACTAGTCGGAGTAATCATAATACAAATTATTGATCCTTATCGTAAAAATTCCGAAAAATAAAAAAGTTTCGGTAGACAACTTTGCAAAAATAACAATTTAAATCAACTTTGTAAAAGTGAGTTGAAAAGTTTGGACATTATTTCCCCCTCCCCCAAATCGTATTGGACAAGAACGCAGTTCTATTTCTTAGTGTTTTAAGTTCAATTTCACTTTGTTAATAAAAAATAAATTATTTTATTCGTGACACCTTTTATTCTTGCCTCAGGGAGTAAAATGGATATTTTTAATCTACCGGGCAATAAGATCATTTGTTGGGGCTATTTTAAAAGTTAAAACCAATTTTGGAAGAGAATGAAGTTATTCTTCAGTTATTGAAAAAGAGAAAATAGTATTAAAAAGGACAATGAAGAATAAGTTTAGAAAATGAATTCTAAATTAAATAACAATAGAAATGTATACAAAAAGATTTGTTTTATTAGGAAAGATATAGGAAATTTCCAGATGATGTTGGTTAAGTGTTGAGCAATTTTTGTTTGGGAAATTATAAAAATAAAACTTTTTTATAATACAATGTAGAAACGAAGGCGAATTATGAATATTGGTTGGAGATAAGATGAATAATCAAAGATAACAACTTATTGTTATTATTACTGTTATTTTAATTTTATTATTTTTTTATTATTATTAATAATAATCCAAGAGTTAAGTCCATGAAGAACAGAACTTAGTTCTAATCAGTAATGCAATAAAAAAAAAGGCAATTCTGGCTATGTTAAGGATGATTAAATGATATATTATGGCAAATTTGCTTTCTGACTGGTCCCTTACTTCTATCATTCGATATGAATGAAATCCACTAAATATTTACGAATACACCCACAACAATTGCAACTCCTTGCACAATTCATTTGGTGTTCAGTTGTGATTGGTGTTGCATCTCGACAACCCGCCAGAAACTGGACTATTGTGATGGCCTTTTAACTGTCGGGCTGAGGTATCCATTTTGGGCAGCCCTAGGAGGTCCACCCTCCCAGGCATTGCCTCCCGGCTTTCAAGTGGACCAAGTTTATTGCTTGTTGTCTGAAGCGCCCTCATTAGGAAATGCTGAGATTACTCATGCATATGTTGTAGGGATTATAGTTCTCTTTCAGGTGTGCTTACTCGATTCATTCTACTTTTCAACCTTGTATCATATCCCCTTGCAATGGGAAGGTGCTAAATACCTATCTACAACAATTATGAGAAATATTGCAACAACGTTACAAAAAATAAACAAATCATTTGGTGTTAGATTTTATAGACAGTTCATTATTGTTACTTTCTTTTTTATTGACAATAAAACCCTTTAAATGTTTATTTCGTATCTACATTTGATTAGTTTTAAAATAAATTTCCCACTTAGAAACTGTTTGACCGAATGATTATGAAAAGCCAGATAGATCACTTTGAAGTCTCAGAATCAAATATTACAAGATTTAAATAAAATTTGATGTAGCAATATCATTTGAAAATGCTAAACAGATTTTAACAAAATTTGAAAAGCTGTTATTCTGAAACTCGATATTGATATCAAAGACTCGTCTATTATATACTAATCTATGTCTATAAAAGTGAAACAGTCTCTCCCAAACTCTTGTCAATATTAGGTCCAAATTCCCTATATATCAAGTTTCAAGTCTGTGAAGCTAAAAGTGAAAGAGGACTTTGGTAGAGACATTTCCGCACAGAAATAAACAAGATCGCTTACATATATGATTACATGATTTGTTCTTTACATTTTTACTAACTTAGCGTTTTGGAGTTAAAGGAAAACTTTAATTGGCATTCGAATATCTATGTATTTCATATAGAAATCAAGTGTTAGCCTTAAGATACAGACTCTTAATCTCTGAAAACACACTGAAGTAAAATGAAATCGAAAGTAGAAGATTATTATGGCTATTATACATAAGATCTTTTAAATACATTTTTCTGCTGTCAATTTTCGGTCGGTACAAGAAATGATCATAGAAAATATTTGATATTCATTTATTTAATCAATATTTTGTAAACAAAATTATACTTTGAAATGATAAACTGAATTTTTGCTTTTGTAATCAACACTTTCAGCTGATTCAAAGCTTGTCGTTTTCTTTATTTTAATTCTTTTCCTGAAGTAATATTCAGCCTAATTTGCATTGTTCATTTTTATATAGAGCAAAGGCGGAGATAACTTGTATCAATATTCATGCTGTCATTTACTCATTGTATATGAGAGGCGTCCCAAAAATAATGCCTCCTATTTTTTTTTATTAAGCCCAAATAATTCAAAAGAGATTGCAAATTACATCGATATGATGAGTAAACTCTTTATGACCTGAAATTTTCATCTCTCTCTTGCAGATACTGACGGTGTGAAACTTAGAAAGAAACCCCTGTCATTGACGTACGTCAGAAGCAGAGGTAGAGCATTGAATACCTGGCAAAATTTCATTAAGAATGATGGTGCCTATGTAGCAAGTAAAATTCTGGAGTACAAATATATTAATCGATTTTATATAGCTTTTTACTGATTGAATATTAAACCATTTTTGGTTCATATCTGGTCTTAATTTGGTTCTGCCATTTTTTAAAAAATTATATTCATAAATATTATATATGTCTGTTTATTTAAAAAACATTATTGGTTGCATATGTGTAACCAATAATGTTTTTATAATAATTAAACTACATACGAGCTCTGTCCTACATTGAGCACTCTTTAATAATCACACGAGTATCATTGGATTTACATCTAGGAAACCAATCTATGCAACCATTATATATATATTCAATTTGATTTTACATAAGCAGTAATTTTTTGCTACACAGTCATGAGCATGTTTCGGTCTTCTAGTGTTTAGCAACTAGAGACCTCTTCAGGCAACAAACACTTATTTACGAAAGTGGAATTCAAAATGAAACGAAAATCACCTTTCAGCAAAAGAAGGCCGTTCTTTTGTTTGTTTGTTTTTTTTAATTTTTTTATTAAGGGTCATAGGGGTGACGGTTCAGCTGTGTGGAGAACAGGGTTGATTGGGTGCGAATTTGTTAGTTTATTTATTTTTCTATTTGTTTATTCACTTATTTACAGTCTTTATTCAATCATTTCATATTTGTGTTAGGGAATAGGGTTTGTAGGGTTGGGGTCGTAAAATCAGAGCTATGTAGATGTTATCTTAAACAAGTATGAGCTTAGGTTGTCTGTTGCCCGCTGGCTGTCTGAGACTACAAGGGTGGGCTGTCTTAGATTTCTTTTTATTATTTGTTTTAATATAATATTCCTATTTGTCTCTGCTAAAAGATTAGGATTTACTCGGATCTGTTGACCATTCCTTGGGCTTCTAGTGAACGGTGGAGGGGAGGGGGATGAGAGGCGTAAGAAAGAAAGGAAAGAAGAGGGTAGGAGGAGATGGAATAGAGAAGAAGGAAAGAGGGTGAAGAAGAAGGAAGAAAGAAGAAAAGGAAGAAGGAGAGGGAGAGGTGGCATCATTTGTTTGATAGTGGTAGATTTGTTTTCTCTCATTTAAACAAAATCGTTTTTTATTCTTTATTTTTTTTATTTAATATTTATTCCTATTTGCTTTGTTTATTTAATGTTGGTTTATTAATTGGTGTATTTGTAAATTTGTTATTAAAACTTTTCATAATGATAGTAATTGCAAAACTCAGAAAATATGTCATTATTAAACTTATGATGGTTAAATGCAGTTATTTTTATTTATTTCATTTTTTATTCTTCTTTATTTTCTATTTTTTTAAATTTTATTTATATATATATTTATTTTTTATGTATGTATTTATTGGCAGCGATAATGATTATTCAGCTAGAAGGGTGATTAGGAGTTCCTCCCAGTTATTTGCTACTAATTAGTACTGATATAACTTTACTAGGTGTCATTAATTATCTGGAAAAAGTAGTACCCATGGATCTTATGCACGTAGAAGACTATGTATACATACGTATCTATATGCTATGTTATATAACCAATTAGGAGTAGATGTATACAGGTGCTATCTGGAGTTATTTTTCACCCTTTATATCATATGGTGTCGTGCATCATTTATCGTTTAGATTACGATCACACTTAGTGATTGTGGTATATAAAAGATGTGTCAAGATTGCGGTTAGCAATTTTAAAGAGTTTTATTAGAGTGTTTCACTTTAGTGGAAATATCATTATTGGCTTTAGGGAGATTAAAGTTAATGTTTGCAGTGCTTTCAATTACTAGATAATTGTGCTCTTTATTTTTTACTTTTGTTTTTTTATTTATTTATTTTCATGTATTTATTCATTTTATATATGTTCAGGTTGTATCAGGTGTTATTACATTTTTGTTAGTATCAAAGTTAACAGACAGGCAACGAGCAGCGCAGCATGTATACCATTAAGTTAAATATTAGTTTGATATTTCTGTTGTGGATGAATATTTTTAACGAGATTTTAGGGGGAAAGGATTATCATAGGTTCAGCAGACATGGATATGCCGAATATGAACTCTGTGGTTAATGGGTGGATTTGGTGAGACTATTAAGTAAGTTATAATATTGCGGAAAACTTGTTTGCAAGTGTAAGGTGTGTGTGTGTGTGTGCATATATATATGTACACATGCATTTTCTTTTTTTGTATGCATGTTTTTCCCAGGAAGAGTGTGGTTTTGGATTTAGTGAATGTTGAACTTGAGGAGATTTGGATGTGTAGGTGTTTAGCTGTCGGATATTGCATGAGGGTCCTGTTGGAGTTGCATTTAGTTGAGATTATTGGGGGTAATTAGCAAGTGAGAGAGCAGATGCGATTTGTAATGTCTGCAATTTATTGAGATTTCCTGTTTCTTATTTAAGAGTTTATCTCTATCCTTAAATTTTGTCATAAATAGTTTTTCATTCAAGCAAAGAAGGCAAGGTGAATTTAGTGACTGGCAAGTTTTTGCTCTTTTCAAGATGCGCCAGTCAACAATTGGTGTCAAATTTTTACTCGTGAAATCATTGTAGTATGTAGCCAATGATATTTTGTCTCTTTTGAGTTTAAGAAAGGGTTTTCTGACCTGTGTGTCTGTTTAAACGTATTGCCCGATATAAAATTTGCAAGTGGTGGAGTCCCCCTTGGCTCTAATATTAGCTTGATAAATTACAGAGGTTGTGAGGCAATTTTCTTTAAGGGTGCATTTGGATTTATTAATGCAGTTGCATGTCTTTATTATTCCGTTTCCCAGATTATGTTCTGTGTCATTACTTAAAAGTTTGTTATTATGGTTTTTTATCATTTTTATTTAAGTTATTGCCGCAATTGTGGCTCAATTTGATAGTTTTTTTTTGTTAAATATCTTTTAGAGCGTGTTGCTGGGGGGGGTGTAGCTTAATGAGATTTATGAATTTTCTCCCCAAGTTGGTTTTGACCATTTGGTTGAACGAAGGGATGAACCAAATGATTTTCCTTTTTCGGGTTTTTCTAGATGTGGGTGTTATACTTGAGGGTTCTATATATTCTAAATTGGTTTCCTTATATCCACTGTTTGCTTGGGCTTTGTTGTAAAAATATTTGTGTTTATCGAAAATTTCTTTGGATGAGGAGTTTGAACTAATTCTACTACTTCGAAAGCACAAAAACGAAATCCAAAACTGTAGCATTCAAAGCTGGTGATGATACCACTGTACCAACGTGACACACATATGAACTGATTAAAAATAAACTAAGATAAATATACAAAATGTATAACAATTTTTTTCAATTTTGACTTCTTTTTGACCGGCTAAAGACCCATAAAAGAATGGTTCATAAATCCAATCATTTACGATCTCTAATGCCACTCTGCAACTTTTAGTTTCAGAAGAGATAGTGTTTGAAAATATGAAGAATGACAGCGAGTTTTATAAATAAGATTACTGCTAACAGTGATATTTCCTTTTGTTTTTAATAGACTATTCAAACAATTCTATTCTTTCATTTTCTTGTTACTTTCCACTGTGCATAAAATGAAAGCTGGGGAGGAGAGATATATAGAAAGATATAGAGAAAAAGAGCATGATGAAAGCGATAGAGATGTATAGAGTGGAGAGAGTTCAAGTGAGAAATGGGAAAATTGATAGAGAAAAGTTAAGAGAAGGGTCATTTGTAATTCGAAAATTATGGTTGATTAGATCAATTAAAATACATGTTTTCAAACATAAATTATTCCTAAAGACTAAGGAATGGTTTAGCATCTATGTTGCGGGATTCATTCGATTGATTGTCTGCTCTAGTTGGGTAATTAAAGTTTCAAATGCAAATGTTAAGTATCATGGTTTAATTGTGCTCTAATCAGAAACATTCATTTCGAATGCACCCGTCATATCAAAGAAACTACTGTTGATTTATGTTTGGCCTTACTACTTGTGCGATTATAATGACTTGAAGTTTAGTGAAAAAGTCAACTAACATGGTTCAATTGTGCATTAAATAGAAACATTCATTTCGGACGTGGCGCTGTTATATTAAAGAACCTACTGTTGATTTAATATGTCGGACCTTTCAGCTTGTGTGGTAATACAACTTCTCAAATGCAGGTGTGATGTTAGGCTGTATAAGACATCAAATTTGGCCGAAATCGCATGTTTCTTCTTTCATCGGATTTTTTTTTTGATTATCGATACTTATCAAAGACATTAAGACACAAAACCTATCTAAGAACTCTGCCAGATACATAAAGTACATCTGTATGAAATCTCATAAAAATCGACCCAGCCATTCTGAGTCTACCAGAAACGAACTCAAATAGCACAACTTTAGTATATACATAAATATAGAAATAGATGCATAAGATCAAAGTCTAGTATCTGTTTTGATACTACACTATATTTCATCTATTCTGTCCTTAGTCGGTGAAAGACAATTCCTTCTAAAGTGAAGTAATCTTTATTTTTGTTCCCATCTAGAATTCCCCTTTTAGGGCAGCTTTCCTATTTGCTTCAAGTAATTTATGTCTAACTAAATATACTTATGTAGTCTAAACCTTTTCTGTCATCTTTTGTGAACAATAAACTATTTTCAATACATTGTACGCATGCAAAAAAAAAGCATTTATTTTTTTAATAACAGAGAATCGATAAAAAAAACTGTTAGTGTCTTATGTTTACTGAATAACTCTTTATGCGAGCATTAGTATATAAGTATTTACTTATATTTTTTTTTATCACAGCCTAGGTGTCAATGTGTAGTGCAAAAAAAAAAAAAACGATCAGTAAAGAGAATGTTAAATTGACAATAAGAAAAATGCATTTTTTTTAAGAAACAAGACAAAAAATAGTCAAAGCTAATTTGAAAAAAAGACAAATCTAGAGCGAAAATTAATTAATTTTTTCTTCTTTAAATCATTAACAATACAAATTAAAAGTTTAATAAAAAAAAAAGCAAAGAATCTTGTAATTGATCAATCAGCCTTATATGTTTTGCTTACGGTCACAGTTGCAGCCTTTGTGTTGGATTCGAAACAGATATAAAACACGAAGGAAGCGTCGAGAACACCAATTTCCTGATTTGCCATCTCGGTAAAGTACAACAATAAATTTAATGACTGGAAAAAAAAATTGTAATTCTAAATTTGTTTTACTTTCTAGCTCTGTCTGGCAGGGGGGGTGTTTTGTTTTATGACATGTTAACCCTTTTCAAAGTATTTGATACCGAATCCATTAATTTGAGAAGAAGAAAAATTATGCTTCAAGTAATTTATATTTTAAAAATATTTATTCATGGTTTTGCTTGATTAACAGCATATCAACCTTTTCGGATTATTCAATGCCGAATCCAGGAATTATGGAAATCGTTTTTACGTTTCAAGTATTTTATAGGTTAAAATATTCATTCGGTTAGTTTAATCGTTTTGTTTTGCAGTATATCAACCCTATTTTGGGTTATTTAATTCAGAGTTCAGTAAGTTTAGTAAAAGTGTTTTATGTTACAACTATTTTATGTATTCGAATATGGTATTTGGTTCGTTTGTTTCATGAATGGAAATTACTTGTTTTCGAATTTGTAGAACATGATTGAGTTTTGCAAAGGGAAAGAAACAATAACATCAATTTTGGGTGCATTTAAGTTAAGAAACTGAGCTCATCAGGTAGAGGGGGAGGGGAATAGACTGATGTTTCATATTACTCACCGGCAATATACTTTTAAAGTGTAGATACAATTTATCAAGGGTAGATGGGGTAATAGATATCGTCCAAAAAATAAATTTAATAATCTTGACTCAAGGGTCACTTTTACCTCATAAAGATAGAAATATCGGATTGGTTAGTTTAGGCATGTGGTGTAGAAAGGATTATCACTAGTGCAGTTTCACATTCACAAGCAAATAAATAGTTTTCATTTTAAGAGAGTTCCGTCCACGCAGTGTATGAATTAAAAAAGCCACTCAGCCTCCCCATGTTAAGAATGACTTTCTAAATTTGCTTGGGAATGTTAAACTGCAGAAGTGACAAAGGATTGTAGCAGTTATATTATTATGATTTACATTAGTTGTAAAGTGATTGCCACATCCAATCACAACACTTTTCATTTTGATTTAACTGATGTATCTTGTTTTCTTATCTGTTTCCAGTTGGACTTTTTGACATCGCTCCAGACAAAGGCTGTAGATATTCATAAGATTAGATGACCGCATATCACACCTACCGACTCAGCATACTTTTGTAGTTATGGTTACATAACTCTTTCCTGGTCTCTGGCTTTTTGTAGATGAAAATATATATGAATAAAATTTAAAATGTAAAGGAGGAGTTTGTTCTTATATGTAACCCATTATTTTTTTTATGTAGCCTACTCAATCCCTCTTTCGTATTACTATTAGTTCTCCTCTCTTTTTAACAATAGTAACATTCTATCCTCTTACAGATTTGAGGTAATATTTTTAATTGCATCAATTAAATATTACAGAGGAAAAATAATATATTACTTTTTTAAGTAGATTACTATTTCTTTACAGTCTTTTGTATTACAATTGGACTCTGATATGAGCCATATTTATAGGAGGCTGAGGAGTTTGGCAGAAAAATGTTTGTTCACATTACATTTAAATTTCTGTATGCTGGGACAGTCAAGGAAACGGGAGGGCAACAAGGGGGGGGCAGCAAGAGAATTCAAAAGTCGGTTTGAAGAAAGAAGCTATATGAATAGGAAATTTTCCAAAATCCAAGTATCTCTACAGAATGGGGGTGTAGTTATGTTTTTTGTCGGGGGGGGGTCGGAGGTATTCACAATGAGGGAGTAAAGGTACACTAATCCAGAATATATTTCGTATCAGGTTTTGTAAAACAAACACAGGTTTGCAATACTGCAGCAATTAATCAGGGTTTATTTTTTTTTCATTCTGCCAAGAGAGAGAGGGGTTAGTTCAAGGATCGGCAACCGTTTGGAATTCGGTGAAAAGACAACCATTAAAGTAAGACAATTTGTTTTAAACCCTAACCACTCTGTTCAAAAAACTGTCTTTGTCTAAGGTTTACAAAAATAATTTAATTTGATTTAGAAAAATAAATTATTTTACTACAATAGAAAAAAAAAACTAACACTAATTGGATGATCAAATAATCAGCTCTTAAGTTGAAATGTTGGATGAAAACAACTCAAAGGCGAGATGTGGTCCTGAAATCGTGTGTTGTCGACCGTTAGGTTAGTAGCTAATGTAGCAATCCAGATTTGGCAACAATACTCCATATTCATTTGCTAAACAATCACAGACGGAGTTGATAGTTGCTTACAGTATCATTTCTTTAAGTAGGTGGCCATGAGGAAGAGCATTGTACAAGTTATCTTCATCTCTTGACAACTGTGTTAACTAAACTGACTCATCATTCCAAAATTCCTTTTTTATCACATGATCTGCTTGGCCAATCACGACTTAGAATCTATCAGTAATCGACTCCCCCCCCTCATTATTATCTGACAATTAGAGGATAATGAATGTTTCAAATTATAGAGACTGGACAAGTATTTTAATTTCAAGTAAGAGAATCATCATACCATGATTTTGTCAGTTACAAATGGAAAGGTAACCATCCGCGAAATGCACTTGATGGTGAGAGGGGGCGTATGATTAACAAGGCAAAAAACATGAAAATTTGTTTTTTCTTCCACTTGATTGCTGTTTTCAAAATAACCTTCGTTTTTACTAATAAATATAAAGATAAAACCTACAGACGTACACACACATATATATATATATATATATATATATATATATATATATATATATATGCATATTTATGCAACTGCATACATGCACTACTATATACGACAAATATATGCGTGTATATAAATGCAACTGCATATATACACTTCTATATATGCCAAATATATATATATATATATATACACAACTGCATATATGCACGTCTATATAAGCCAAATATATATATATATATATATATATATATATATATATATGTGTGTGTGTGTGTGTATGTATATATATATATATATATATATATGTGTGTGTGTGCAATTGCATATATGCACGTCTATATATGCCAAATATATATATATATATATATATATATATATATATATACAGTGATGATCATATTTATTCGCACGGTAAAATAAAAGTTAAATTTTGTCTAATAAATTCTAAAAAGGGATTAAATTAAAGAAAATAACAAAGTATATTATGTATTTTTAACTGGCCTTTCCGATGCAGCAATCGGATTTTAGAAAAAATAAATAACAAAGGAACAACAAACATAATTGCAAAAAACCCTTGTTCAAAATTATTGGCACGATTTATTTAATAATCAATTGTATAGCCTTTGGCCTTGATTACCTTCCTCAGTCGCTTTTCATAGTTTACAACCAAGTTGTTGCACTCTTCAGTAGTAATTTTAGCCCACTCTTCCTGACAATAATCCTCCAATTGAATAAGATTCTTAGGCTTCCTTTGCATTACCCTCAATTTTAATGTTCTCCATAAATTTTCAATTGGATTAAGGTCTGGGCTTTGTGATGGCCACTCCAAAACATTAATATGATTGTCCTCAAGCCATTTCTTAGTCAGTTTAGCCGAATGCTTTGGGTCATTATCTTGCATGAACCACCAACGACGACCAAGTGAGAGCTCTTTAGCAGAGTCTTTCAGGTTTTCATCCAATATTTTAACATAATCTTCCTTTTTTATGCTACCTGTGACCTTAACAAGTCGCCCTGGTCCAGAGGCAGCAAAGGATCCCCAAAACATCAAACTGCCTCCACCGTGCTTCACTGTGGGTATGGTGTTCTTAGGCAGGAAAGCTTCGCCAGATTTTCTGTAAATATAAGACACTTTATTATGGCCAAATAACTATTTTCGTTTCGTCAGTCCATAGAACACGTTTCCAGAATGCAACATCTTTATCAATATGACGTTTTGCAAAGGCTAGCCTTGCTTTCAGGTGCATAGGCTTCAATAAGGGAGTCTTTCTCGGACGACATGCTTTTAAAACAGCTCTCTTCAAAACTCTACCAACTGTATGTCGAGATACATTCACTCCAGAGGTGCTCTGTTCATCAACAATCTCCCCAACAGAGATCCTTGGGTTTTGTTTTACTTGTCGAACAATTTTCCGTTCATCTCTTGGGGAAAGAATCCTTTTTCTCCCTCTACCCTCTAAACTCATAACGTGGCCTTGCGATTTGAACTTGTTTATTATGGCTCTAACAGTGGATTTGGGAAGGTTTAGCTTCTTTGAAATCTTATCATAGCCCTCCCCATTGGTATGGTATGCTACAACAAGCTTCCTGACGTCTTCGCTGTGTTCCTTAGTTTTAACCATGGCGATTGAAAATTATAATTTAGTCACTTATAATAGTTTAAATAAATCGCTATCTAAAAATTATCTGAAAAAAATTATTCACTGAATTAGCGTTAAACAAGCATAATATGGTTATAAAAAAGTTCAGAAAGCACGTAAACCGGAAATTGATTGATATTATACTGATACTAAAAGAAAAACAAAGCCGTGCCAATAATTTTGAACAAGGTTTTTTGCAATTATGTTTGTTGTTCCTTTGTTATTTATTTTTTCTAAAATCCGATTGCTGCATCGGAAAGGCCAGTTAAAAATACATAATATACTTTGTTATTTTCTTTAATTTAATCCCTTTTTTAGAATTTATTAGACAAAATTTAACTTTTATTTTACCGTGCGAATAAATATGATCATCACTGTATATATGTGTATATATATATATATATATGCAACTGCATATATGCACGTCTATATATGCCAAATATATATATATATGCATATACATGCAACTGCATACATGCACTTCTATATACAACATATATATTTATATATTAGTGTTGGGACGATTATTCGGAATCAGGGATCAGAAAAAAATCACAAGTTTTGGGGTGATTGGAATATGTAGCAGAATCGGAAAATTTGTGCTTATTTCCTGATGCCAAAACGATTCTTTCAATTGTCTTTTTTTTTATTTGATTTTATTTCAAGAAAAATGTCCTATTGCTGGGAGTAATGTTAAAATAATATTTACTGACTTTAAACTATTAGAATTAAAACCTATAGATCATTCCCCACAAGCGTGTTTTTATGCTGGAGAAAATATCTGCACATTTAACATGTGTTTTTTACGATAATTGGGAAAACTGACAATCTTTTATACTTAAACATTTTATAGTTTTATAAGGAATCAGAATTGGAATCTGCAATTGTATCAGATTCGAGAATTTAGTACGGAATCCGTAATTTTATCAGAATCGGGAAAAATATTGGAATCCTCCCGTCACTGATACATATATACTTGTATAAAACACACACACACATATGTGTGTAAGACATATACACGCATATATATGGACTTGATTTTTAGATTAGAATTGATAATTTGAATTATTTCGATTAATGAGACTGGCTCATCTTTGATATTTACACAACGTTTCCGCCGATGTAACACCCGACTTTAAGGTGTATCTTTTTAAATTGTATACATGAAATTTCAAATTGAATTGCTTATTTAATCCATATAGGTAGTGTTTTTGTCTAATAAATCATACCATGACATAAAAGACATTGATTTTTTTTTTAATTTCATGATATTTTAGATGAGATCTGTTCTCAGCATCCCAACGACATCAGACATTTGACTGTCAATGTTAATTTGATATTCTTAGTTATTTTCGCCTGTAATAAGAATTGAACCTTTAACTTCAAGCTAACTGTCACAGTAAACGGATTTATACTTTTAGAAAAGCACGGATTTCCACCCAAGTATTGTCCAATATACAGGATGGACCATAAGTCACACACCAAAGAATTAAGTCGTGTGAAACTGTAAAATCTGCGGGGCAAAATATATTTTCTTTTCTTTGGATATAAGATACGTCTTCCTTTATGATTGTATTAGCATGTACAACGTGTTTTTAAGTTTATTGGTTAAGTTTGGTTTTAATAAATAACGTTTATTACTATCATAATTATTTCAAATCCTTTGGTGTGCGACTTATGACCCACCCTGCATATATCATATGATATCATGAAACAAAGCAGACTTCCATCTTCTCAAAAAATGATAATGTAATCCTGGTATCATAAGGAATGAACATATTCTATACTGCTCCCCCATCTTGTAAGAGATGATAATGCCTGGGAGTATTATGTATGATGACTAACAGAAATATACAGTACCTACAAAGGAAGAGGTATATCCTGGGAGGATTCATATCCCCTAAAAGAGATGATAATGCCTAGGAGGATAGTGTCATGCTGAAAGAACATACTACACTATTCAAAAAGAAGAAATAATGCCTGACTGGAGGGTATCATGAGAGAATAGATGCTGCAATACACTCTCCAAAATAGAAGGTAATACATGGGAGGTTTCCCCCATAAAAAAGAAAAGAATTCTTGCAAGTATGGCAGCATAGCAACAAAACAGATACTACACTTCCTACCTCATATCACCAAGAAAGGAACAAGTAGTTTCCAGGAAGATGGTATTGTAACAACAGAACAGATATTACAGTGCCTTCTCCCCCCAAAGGAGAATGCAATACAGGGGAAGATAACCCCATCCCCGACAATTAAAAAAGGAGTTAATTCCTGGTAGGACGGTCATGTGATGAGAAAACTGATACTAAATTACTCCCCCTCATTAAGAGATAATACAAAAAATATTCAATCAGGGATTTTTTTTCGTTCATTTAAATATGTCTATTCATAAACAAAAACATTTAAATTCCATGATCTTTTAGATGAGATCAAAGTATAATAACTGTTAATATCTTAGCGGCATCAGACGTTTAACTATCAACAAAAAATATTGCATCTATATAAAAATATAACAATTACAATTATAGAAGATTAATTAATTGTAAACAGTTTAAGAAATAAACATGTAAGTTAGGAATATCTAAGGTATTTGCGGATGCCTGAAGATTGCTATATATACGGTATCATAAGATCTTTTATATAAATTTTTTAATTAAATATGCATAAATCAGTAAGGATAAATGGAAGAGTTATATACATATTAGCATATTGATATAAGTTATCTTTGCCTGTGTTCTAAAAGCCTAATATAAAAATAAACAATGCAGATGAAGTTAAATAAAAAACGACAAGCTTTAAATCAGTTGAAAGTGTTGATTACAAAAGCAAAAATTCAGTTTATCATTTCAAAGTATAATTTTGTTTACAAAATATTGATTAAACAAATGAATATCAAATATTTTCGACGATCATTTGTTGTAACACAACACTCAATAAGTTCTGGGCCTGACACATAGATGGCGCCATTAATGAAAAAATATCTATAATATTATAAAATACTAACCTTATACAGCACAATCACTATGGAGATGTCCTTGCTAGCTTAGATAAATACTTTTACAGTTTTAACAAAAGAGCTACAATAATATCAGAGTGTCTCCATTTATGCTAAACATCCACAGAATGCCAACATCAATATATTAGATATGAAAAAGTCCACTGTGAAATTTCCACAGGTCCCTCTGGCACTAATAAATACTCAGAAAGTAATATTGTGCTACATAGTTCAATGCAAATAATAAAATCACATTGTAAAAGACAATCTTTAATTTACCTCTTTAGTCCAGCACCTCTTGGAAGACAATGTTCTTTTTTTGTCTTGTTTTTTTTTTTTCGAATATTCCAATTTTTTATGTAATGTTTTGCTGACTTCTTTATTTGATGAATAGAAGGAATGCAGGTAGAAATTATGAGTTTCTTTCTCACAGTTATTGTTGGTCACTGTCGATCATGTCGAGCCACATTTGATTCTTTTGAACTGTAATTATAACAATCATATATTATTATAATGATATTCGAAAACAAGTCTAAATCAAAGTGAGGTCACTTTCATATTCTTCAAGGTTGCCAGATTGGCTTTTTTTTTTAAACCAAATCACGTGAATTTGGCCTTTTTTGAAGCAGTTTGGCCTTTTTTTAAAAACATAACGTACAGACTAACTATAGAAACACGCGGATTAATATATAGATTCATTTAAAGGACGAAGTCAAATGAAGAAAAAAGTGTTCTGTCAACAAGGCGATGCCGCGTGGCATACGTTGATTGCAACAACAGCAAAACTACATGAATTGCACTTCAAATTGCTTCTGCATCAATCATATTGTCTAGATCTCGTCCCCCAACGACTATTGACTGTTTGCAGATCTTAAAAGAATGTTTCAGGTAAAAAAAGATTTGCTTCCGGTGAAGAAGAAGTATCAGAAACGGATGCATATTTTAAAGGCAAAGATAAATCGTTCTACAAAACAAGGTATCAAAATTGTAAGAGAAGTGTTAGAATCATTATAAAAAGAGACTATGTTGATGAATTAAGTCGATTTTTTTAAAGCTGTTTTTATTAGTTTAGCGTCTTGACTCAAAGTCATCACTTAACACATCCTATAACTTAAATCCTACAAAGAATACAATTATCTCATATCATACATGTACTTAGATAAGATTTACTTGTTATTTTATTATTCTCATCATTCAAATTGATAAAATTGCCATAAATCAATGATTATACCAGCTCGATTTGTACGTCTCCTCTTCGAATAAAAGGATGAAAATTTTGTCCTAAGACCAGAATCTATTGGCGCCTCTTGATTCCATGCCGCTCCCATGATTGACAATACAAATACTTTCTCCAACATTGCCTCCATTCAATCTGTAGATGTTCAACGTAAATGGAGACGCTTTGATATTATTGTGGCTTTTTTGTTAAAACTGCAAAAGTATTTATATAAGCTAGCGAGAACCCCCGGTAAAGCCCGGCCGTAAAACACACTTAAATATGATATTTTAATTCTTGAAGATTTCGTATATATATCATTATAGTGTTAATGTTCTATTGATTTTTATGTTATAAAGTTGCGATTTCAGAAATAAATCTATCCATATGACTTGAGTGCATTAGTTTGAATCGAAACCGAAATAAAAACTTTTGAAAATATATATAAACTTGAGTTCCTTCAGCCGAAACCGAAACCAAAACTTGAAGAATTATAAATAAAATTGTGTAAAAAAAAAAAAAAATACAAAATAAAGATGATTTAAGTGCCATCAGCTATAGTCGAAACCGAAACCAAAACTTACGAAGAATTCTTCGTAAAATTATTTATGACAAAAAAATTATTTATGAACATAACAATTAAACAACCCGGATCTAAGCGTGACAGACAAAAGAACACACACGCTACCGTATTAATATATTGATTACGATGCTTAAATATATTTTAATTCATGCAGATTTCGTATTTATTATTGCAGCACCAATTCTCCATTGAATATTATCTTTTACTTCATATATAGTAATGATTTCAAAAGTTTAAAAAAAAACGACTTGGGTGCCATCAGCTAGAATCGAAACCAAAACATTTAGCACTCCAACTTTTGTCATTACCATTTGAGCTATCGACAGACAGATAAGAAAGGTTAAAAATTACACGACTTCAAGCTACAAATGTATATTTGCACATGTGAAGAAGTAATAGGTTTTATAGAATTACTCAACTTTTAACCCTTAGCAGCAATTTTACCGGTTAAAAAACAAATTGAAATTGTTCCATAGGTCTAAATCCCCTATTTATCAAGTTTCAAGTTTATAGGTTAAAAATTCAGAGAGGAGTTTAGTAGATACGTTCGGTACACACACGAGGTCATATATATATACATGCATATGAGAGAAAGAGAGGGATAAATACATGTTCGTGTGCCATGACTATCACTATAAATGCAACGTAGAAAGTATTCATGAATAGAAATTACCTGGTGTAAATGAAACCAGATATCTGATAAGAAACCATAAAAATATTAAAATTCGTTTTTCAAACAATATGCAAATTCGTTATTTAGTCGCTTTCGTATCCACGACTGTAAATTAAATTCGTTTTAATAAATATTAAGTAAAAATGTAGGGTTTTAACATCACTGTAAGTGCAAAAACAAAACAAAAAAACCTCAACTTTATAAAGATACAGACTTTTTATTTACTTATATATATATATATATATATATATATATATATATATATATATATATATGTATTGGATCAATTTGAGGAGTTTCATTCAAGCTGAAATATTATGCGCGGTTTGTTTTTATATTAGTTTTTTTTACATATCCAATATTTTTTCAATTTTTTTTTTTTTTTGCAATTTATAACTACAATAAATTGCGGTTTCACTTAATGCCTTAACTAGCAAATTCTAGCATTGCTACAAATATAATTTGCTGATTTATTTATGTCCTTTGACGAGAAGAATAATAATAGCATTCTTTGAAACTCCGCGGAATAAGGACTTTGTAAATTGTTTTTTGGAGTATTAAGTCGAACAATAAATTTTGATTGTAAAGTTCAACTTAGTTTTAATTTTCTTTCTTATATATATATATATATATATATATATATATATATATATATATATATATATATATATATATATATATATTAGTGAAAGAATAACGATAGGATCTACACTTTGTTATTGAGGAAGTGGTATTTTCCACTGTAGAGCCATGGATTTAACTGCTGTCCGGGTTTTTAAGTGTCCTAAACAGCTACCATGTTAAACGGCTGATGACCACCGTTTTCTATTTTACAATTTAAGTTAACGTTTTTTGGTTTCTTTCTCATTATTGCTCCACCCCCTGACAAAAAAAAAGAAAAAAAAAAGCGGGATTGGAGCTATTAAGTTTCTCCTATTGTCCATTCGTTTGTTCGAAACTTTTCTCAATGACCACGCCCTTGGATATTTTTAAAAATTTTGAACAAACATTAGTCGTGCTGAAAGTAAATTTTCGCCAGAATGGATTTTTTGGGTCAATTCTAGTTTCCCTCCTAAGGGAAATTATAGGGGTAAAATTGCCTCCAAATGATTCATCAATTCATTTATTCACACTTTTCTCAATAACTACGCTTTGGATTTTTCAAAAAATTTACACAAACATTAGTCATAGTGAAAGTAAATTTTTTACTCATACTCTGTTATATAGTTCAATTTCCTTTTGTAATATTGACTTGTCTAGTTCAAGTCGGTTTATGCAAGTTCTAAGTCTGTAATATGTTGAACTTAATATTGGAATTTATGTATTTATTTTATCATAGTTTTTTTAATAAAATACTCCGAGCTTCTTTAGGCTTATATATACATATATGAAACATACATATATGTGTGTGTGGGGGATACAATTCATTTTAATCTTAAATAATTGATAATCATTAATGAGTAATGATATTAGCAAAGCAATTTTTATTCGGTATCTTTGTTAGAACTATATATTAAAAACTTCAATCTGTTTGGGTCGTCGAATTATTCAAAAATTTGTTTTTAATTATGAAGATATTGAGGAAAAAACATATCAAGATTAATTAAATAACGGCTATGAGAATAGACGTCTGCAAGGACAAAAATTCTACAGTTTATTGTGATGCATTTAATTAAAAAAAAGTAAAAAGAAAAAATAGGAATATGAGTGGTACAATGGATGTAAATACAGACTATGAAATCGGTAAAGCAGAGTTCAGATATTGTTGGATTTATAGAAATTCATGTCAATTGTAATTCTATCGAGAATGGCGAGTTTCCCTTCCTAGGTATATGTAAGATAGTAGCTGGTCTTCAAAGAATCATTGTCATATCATTCATAAATAAACTACAATGAGTTGATATGCCGTAAAAAGACGACCATAAAATCATGCAAACAAAACCACATTAAAAAAATGTTTTCTTAATGTAAACGCAAAATAAACTGTTTTTACCATACAACCTTTTGTTTGGTTGCATAATGAGTTTAAGATCTTTTTTGTTGTTTAATGAACCAGCTTAATAAATCCTGATCTAATTAAGCATCTATAATAGTAGGAGAAGAGCACACAAAGCACTGGGTTTTATTGTACAAATTAGTTGAGTTGGACTTGAACTCCATTACAGTGGTAGTGGGCTCTCTCTACCGTGTTGTTACTTATGTGTGAGAGCACCCTATAACTTTAGAAGGCCACCATTCGCCCATGCATGGAGTATTGTTGTCACATTTGCGCTGGTGTATCTGCTACTAGTCTTTTACTCCTAGACAGAGTTAAAAAAAAAGTGGCCAACCTAATAGGTCACACACTTTCAAGCAAACCCCAACCTCTGTCCCATCGACGAAATGTTGCATCCATATGCCTATTTTAAAAGTATTTTAATGGAAGGTGCTCTGACGAACCCCAAGCACTTGTACCCCCTCAACGTAAATACCCTTGACTAACCCAATAAGCAGCAAAATCTCAATCTTACACTGTAGACATCCCTAGATGTCGTCAAATAGTTTTTTCTCTCAAAGTGCTAGACTTTGGAATTCCCTCCCAGATTCCTGTTTCCGATTCTACTGACATGCAGTGTAATGTACACAGCCATCTGGCTGCTTAACTTCCTTCACAGTATCCCTGAAATTTTTCTCCCAAATAGTTGTCCCACACATCCACGTTTGGGTTGAAAATTCAATAAAAAAAAAAAAAAAAAAAAAAACAGTTATGGATTAAATGATAATAGAACCCTATACATTATTGTTAATAGCTACCGATGATATTCATGACCAAAATGCTAAACTTACAAATGGAGAGGTATATGTGGGATAATTTGGCAATTTTTATATTTCCTCTTGTTTAATTCAGCATTCATTCTATCTCTAAGTATTCTTCCTAATTTTATTGAAAGCTAACATCTTTTTGTCTAAAAAGAGTAGAAAATCCATTTATTTCCTCCCATTCCTAAATTTGACAAAGAACAAGACACTACTATGTCCTAGGAAATCAAAGCTCACTCCCATGTTCTAGTGTCTTATTACACAGATACCAAATAGTAAACAACTTTCATGTTCGCATATCTGGATTCAGAGCCGAAATCCTTTCTTCATACTAATGTGAAGACTGATTCAAGTTACTTTTGAGTGGCTAGCTGTTGGCATAAAGAAAAGACAATATGAAGAATGTTGAAGCTCTGAAACATGCCTATGCTGAGAGGCAAATTTTTTTGACACCGAAACTGAACAAATAATATCTGGTGTATATTAGCCCTAAGCGAACTATGCCGACTTCTTCTGAAGGAGGAAGTTTACAGAGAGTATCAAGTTCACAAGCAGTCCCCAGCCGCATATATATCCCAGTCATCTGAAGGTAATATGCTACTCCTAGCATTTCTAAATGTTACCCATTTAGTACTGGCCAAGCTCCATATAAACTTCTACAAAATGATATGCTAATATATAACTATATGCGCTAACATTATATATATATATATATATATATATATATATATATATATATATATTCATAAGCATACTGTATATACACCTATACATGTACATACACACATTGTATATACACATATACATCAATACATAAACATATGTCTGCATTCATATATTTAGGAGTCCATTCACAAGTAAGCCCACATTAAGATTCGAAACCTGAAAGCCAGATCACTTCAAACTGGAACCAAAGGTTTCCATTGTCTTACTTCCATACTAATAGACTAGCTACTGACAATAGGGGAAATTAATAAAGACATTTTTTTGTTTACATATTTGTACATTACTGGGTAATAGAAAAGAACTTTGTGCCTGTGTATGAAGCTTTTTATATGATGAGACTTTGTAGAGAACCATTGCACACACACAAACACACATATATATATAACAAATATTTAACTTTCAGTGTTGCTATAATTTCAAATTCAGATAAATATCAATTCAAAGACACTCACCCATACGCACAATATATAGAAGATTTTGCAACAAAAAGTGAACAAAATACCCAGAAGTGTTGAGGTGTGTAATGAAACCGTAGATGAACGAGATCACCATCAGACGTTTCTAAATTTTCCATCGGGACCCTGCTCTTGCACACAAGGCCAAGATGATCCAACCGTGGTTGCTTAATAATGGTCCTCACTATTGGTCATCAGATTTGTTACCCTCCTCACATAACTGAAACCCTCTGGACTATTCTTTCTGGGATATAATCGAGGTCAAGGTAAACAAGCAAGACTACAAAACTGCCGACTCTCTGAAGGCAGCCATCATGGAAATTGTTTTATGCTATAAATATCGACATGGTTGCCAAAGCATGTGGCTCATATTGTGCCTTCCCCAAAAGTGGTAGTCTTTGCCAACAGTTGTTACATTGACGGATACACTGATGAAGCTTTCTCACTTTTACACAGAGCGCGCTCGAGAATTCACAAAAATTCCTGAGGCAGTATCCAAATAAAAAATCGGGTCTCTGCATATACAAATTTTGTTTTTATTGCAGGTTTCATTTTATTTTTGGCCAAGTGCCAGATTTTACCGCAACACCCTTTATATATATATATATATATATATATATATAAACCCGTCCTGGAAATATATGCTGGATTCTGCATTCCTGATTCTTTACGGTTTGTAGAATTTATTCATGATGTAAAGGATTCATTGAATACTGGATATTTATATTCCTATCACATGTTCACCAATGTGCCTTTAGATGAAAATATAGGGATTTGTGCCGATAATCTTTATCGTGGTTCCCTAACATATATTTCTTGAGCTCATGAGTTTAACTACTAAATCAGTTGAATTTAGTTTTGACGGGAACATGTATCGTCAAGTTAATAGGGTAGCAATGGAAAGTCCTTTTGGTCCGAAATTGGCCAATATTTTTGTTCGATTTCAAGAAAAACTGTATTTTGATCGTTTTCGTAAACCGGTGTGCTATTTCCGTTGTGTGGATGACATTTTTGTCATGTGATGTTTTTGCATGGAAGCTGAGGAGTTGTTAGAACAATTAAACTTGCTTCACCCTGCATGGATGTTTACTATGGAAGGTGAAGTAAATGACTCATTACCGTTCTTGGATGTTCTCATTGAAAGATCTTTTTACTACCAGCATATATAGAAAACCTACATTTACAGGATAATATATTAGCTGGGTTTCGTTCTCCCCTAAAATCAGAAAATTAAATCCGATTAAAACTTTAGTGCATCGGGTTTTGTTGATCTGCTCTAGTACTAAACTAAATGCGAAACTCCAAAGCATAACTGATATCCTTTTGGCCAATGGTTATCTTTTACATGTAATTCAAAAGTGTGTGAGGAATAAAATCTTGGTGTTTAAAGGTGGAACGTTTGTGGGCCCTCAAAAATGTCCCATATATGTAAAATTCCCGTAGATTGGTGTCAAAAGCCAGGAGTTTTCGTATAAAATTGCTACAGTCGTTTCACGTTGCTATTTTGCAACCAAGGTTCGAACGGTGTGTGGGACAAGAAATGCTTTCCCCTCCTTTCGAAAGGCTAGTATCCCTTCCGCTCAATATAATATGGTTGTTTATTGGTTTAACGGTCAATGTGAAGCTGAGTATGTGAGCCATACAATTCAACGTTTGAAGGTTAAAATTTCCCAACATGTCCCTCCTTCGATACGTAGGCACAAAAAAGGTCAACATCCGGGCGTTTACCAGCTCATGTCGGCCATTGGTGAACATTTATTACAGTGCCAGATCTGCACTGACGGATACACTGATGAAGCTTTCTCAGTTTTACACAGAGCGCGCTCGAGAATCCACATAAAAATTCTCGAGGCAGTATCCATTCATTTACGCCATCCATCTCTGTGTAAACAAAGAGTATATCCATAATTTGGAACTCATGGGTATTCGTTGAGATTGTTTCCTTTTTTCCGATTCCTCATACAATTTTTTTTTTTTTTACCCTCGCTAATAATTTATGGTCTTTTGACCACGTTTTTAAAAAATGTTTTCTTCCACGTTGCCAACGTTAATCTTGAAAAGTTTTAGCTGAAAGATCTTGATAGGATTTTTTTCTGCCCACTCTTTATTTATCCCTTTTATCTAATTTATGCTGAGGAGAAATACTTTAGAAGTGTATTTTGGTTTTCCTTTTGAAAGTTTCTTTTAATGGTTTGTTTAATCTATAGGAAAAAAACAAAACCCTGAACAATTAATAATGGCACTATGTTCGGTGTTATTCAAATGTTTATATATATATACACAGCTTCAAATTCATAATATTCAACTATTGCTTCACAGGTAAAACTTTTCAATTCTACATCCTTTGGAAGAAACAGCACAGGTGTTATAAGAGTTTTCATTCTCTTAGATACCCCCCCCCTTTATAAGAACATCTCTCCCAGTGGTTTTATCATGCCCGCAGACGCTAACCTAAATAATTCCATATATATACGTGTATAAAATATAGTCTGCATATGCATTTATTTGAGTATATACGTGTTTTTCTGTACACACACATATATATATATATATATATATATATATATATATATATACAGAAAAACACATGAAAGCACGTATATACTCAAAGACAATTCGATCGTTAGAAATGGCGGTTTCTACACTTTGAAAGAAATACCGAGATGAGCATACTGAATAACAATTGGGTGCATTTTTTATTTCACATCAAATTCGAGAAAAAATTGTTTTAAAATAATTCTTACATAACTTTATTTTAATTACTTCTATTTAATTAAAAAATAAAAGATTATTTAGCTATGCAAATACGTCATGCATTCTGTACCCTCATCGTAATTTATTTATACTAATAGGCGACTCGCATTGCCGGATCATAAAATATGCTTTAATATGATATTTTAATTCATGCAGATTTTGTATTTTATTATTATAGAGCAAATTTTCTATTGATTATTATATTGTACCGAATATATATAGTAATGATTTCAAAAGTAAAACAAAAAAATTACTTTGGTGCCAACAGCTGGATTCGAAACCAAAATATTAAGCACTCCAGCCTTAGTCATTTAGCACTTCAGCCTTTGTTATTACCATCAGAGATATCGCCAGATAGATAAAAAAAAGGCTAAAAATTTAGAGATTTTAAGATAAAAATGTGCATGTACGTATGCTCAGAAGTTAATTGATTAGCTGTCTTTGTTTTCTTTTAACAGCTATTTCACAGGCTTAAAACCAAATCGAAAGTATTTCAGAGGTCCAAATAACCTATATATCATATTTCAAGTCTATAGACCAAATGTTCAGAGAGGAGTTTGGTAGAGACATTTCGTGCACACAGACAATGTCACTTATATATATATACTAGCAGGCGTGCCCGGCGTTGCTCGGGTGTTTGGAGGTGTATGCTGTGCAAAAAAAGCAAAAAACAAAAAAAAATGGTTAATTTTTTAAAACTTTGACCCTATTATGACCCCTTAAAATTGTTTCGGGCTCAAATCACTTTATTAAGTTAGATCCATGTTCAAGAAACCTATATCTAAAATTTCAAGTGTCTAGACCCAAAATTGTCGGAGGAGTTTGGTAGAGTTCTTAAAGGTCAAATCGTTGAAATTTGACCCCTTAACAGCCAAATTTCTGGCTGACATCCGCCACATCGATTTTCCCAAATCTCAGTACCCGGTATTTCAAATTTCGAGTCTATAGACTAAAAATTGACAGAGTTATTGCGTAGGGAAATGTACACAGACAGACAGACAGACACGTTCACTTTTATAGATATATAGATATATAAACCTTTCCATGTGCTAAAACGTTTTCATCCTCAATTCTATGCATTTATGCATAATGTAAAACTATGCATAAAAGAATTAAATGTAATAGTTAAATGAAACCAAGTATCTAATGAGAAACAATAAAAATTATTAAGTAGTTAACGAACGTTTGTTTTTCAAACGAATATGCAAATTAGTTAACCTTCACAAAGTCACTCGTATATCCATGACTGAGTATATTAAGTTTGTTTTAATAATCGTTAAATAGAAAAAGTAGACATTTAATATCAATGTCAAAGCGAGAGAAAAAAGAAAAAACTTTATAATTATATAAAAGTGACCTCGTATGTGTGTGTGAAACGGTCTATTAAACTACTGTCAATTTTTGGTCTACAGACTTGAAACTTGTTATATAAGGGATTCAGACCTGGGAAACAAATTCAATTTACTTTTTAGTCGGAAATAATGACGTTAAGAGGTTGAAATTGAAAAAATTGGAACTTGGCAGGCGTAAGTTTACTAAACATGCGCACACATGTATTTATGCTTAACTACAAACATTTTTATATACATATGGACTTAGCAGCTCAGATGGCAACAAATAATGCTGGAGAGCTATGTTTTGGTTTTGATGGCGCCCAACTCTTTGTTTTCTTTTTCCGTTTTACATCAGTTTGACATGCTGACATGCAGTGGACTGCTTTAATAAATCAATTTCTAAAGTAATCTGTCTCTGGCTATGTCTACGTTTATTCCTCAATTCCATTTTTATCACTTGCTCCTATTTCCCATGGTATGTCCCTGTGAACTGAATCTGCTATCTCAACTGTTTTATATCTAATAACCCTAGCATGCGTATCCATTCTTTCAACGTGGATATACCATCAAAATCTCCTGTTCTGTATTTCATCTTTCATACTTTCAAGATTTAATCTTTCTTTTGGGTCATCAGAAGAAAAACTCACAGGATAGATGAAACATTCATCGTATAATTCTCATATCTCTCGCCATGCAATGCAGGCCCTCATCCCTCATTGTTTCACTTCCATACATCATTAAAAATTATATAGGTGTGCATATGCTGTGGATAAATGGGAAAGATCTGAATGCATTTCTTCTCGTATCTATGAATAAAATAGTCAGGGGGACTGGATTTTAAAATCTTGATAAGGCAACTAGTCAGGTGAGGAAAATTCCAGAGTAACACCTGCAGATTAGTTTGTCACTAAGGACACCTGTACTTAGTGAAAAACATTGTGTTCTCTACAACTTTAAAAAAGAAAATCGTGTTTGTGGATAGTCTAATTCAGTGTGGAACGATAAAATTGTCGCCCTAGAAAAGACATGATTCCATTTCCGTTTGATGAAAACAGGTTTTCTTTTTTTGTTGCAGACCATCTACTAGTTGGCCAATTGTGTACAAATCTCAAGGGTAGTAGGAATCTTCTATCATGTCTGAAAGTGACACAATGTTCAGCAAGTGAAACCCGAGATGTGCTGCTGTACAACTCATGCTCTTTATCGATCCAAGTTATGACAACAGGACCATTGCCAGCCCCCACAAAAATGCATTGCTAGATTGTCATGAATAACAGGGACGTAGACAGGGTGATGAAAACAAAGTTTCCGGCCACTGTTATGATCTTTTCACCTAACATCTTCGAAGTTGGCTTGAAAGTCAACACCAAAGTGTACCTGGATGTGCTGAAGAGTTTGGTCATCTTCTGGTGCAATTAGGTGGCCGCTGGCAGATCCTGGGTGTCGCAGCAGGACTTGGAGCTGGTCCATAAGTCCAAAGAGACTCAGGCTTGGCTTCAGAAGGAGTGCTACGATATTGTACCCTTCTCACAGGGCTCCCCCAATCTGAACCTGCTAGACTTCTTTGTTTGGTAATATGCAGAGAACAGCACCAACATGACCTCCCACAGCATCAAAGTCAGCCTGATCGTCACCATCCTCTGAGTATTCGCCAAGCTCCTACCAGGGCTTGTGAAAAACGCATGCTCCTAGTTCCGAACCCGTGTCAAGGTGGTGATTGAGGCTAGAGGTGGCTACATTGAATAGATGTCAGCTCTACTACTTAATCAGGTTACTTGAATTGATTTTTTCACTAAAAGTTTTAAAACAAAGCTGTAGTGTTGTTTTCTTTAGGGCGACACTTATCCTACCCTGTAGTTTAAATCTCCATCCTCTTAAACAAAGGTCAACCAAACATAATATTTATACATAGATAAATAGCAAACATGATGTTGCAGTTAGCTGGTAATAATTTGTTTTTAATAAAATGAAGTGAAATATTAGTCAACTATCGGTGTGATCTTGTTCCTTATATTTTATTTGTTTATCATTTATTTGAACTAAACATTCTGTCTTGTTCTTATATTTAGCAGAGTTTGAATTATCTACGATAGATCATCCTCGAGTGTCTTCTTTCTCTCTATACAAGGGTTAGTCATGACAACCTGGCGAATAGACCTTCATCAAAAATTCCAAATAACATGGTATTTGAAGAACAAATAAGACCTGAACACGGTTACACACTTGCTCATACAGGAAATGGTACACGTTCTCCTAGTTACTTCAAGTAACAGTATTTAGTTGGATACTCAATCAGATGAATTCTTGTCTTCGAATTCGGTAGGACTGCAAAAAAGATATGTTACAATATGTTTCTCCACGTTAAAAAACGACCCTGGTGTCTAACTCTGTCCCGTGGGGAGGCATAGTAAATAGGTACAACATAGTAAAGCATAGGCCTTTTGGTCAAGATCAAAGTGTATTATCTGTTCCGACAGATACTGCAAGCTATGACTAGCTATGACTAGCAAAGACCAGATGTGGGGGCAACCCCACATGCTTGACCTTTAACCAGCTCCCATTTACCACCTCTCGGGAGCTGGTCCCCTTTTTCCCTTCCCCCTCCCTTCACTCCTCACATTAAAAATCGGCCTTGTGCATAATTTGCTCGGTGGGGGAGCAAATAAATACCATCTGTTCTTCAGATGCTGCACTTCTATTTCTTGTTCTCTTTCGGTGGAGGAGAAATCCTTCACGACTGAGACAATTTTTATTTTTGTACCTTTTCTCCACGTTAAAAAAACGACCCTGGTGTCTACCTCTGTCCCGTGGGGAGGCATAGTAAATAGGTACAACATAGTAAAGCAGTCAAAAGTGAGAGGAAAATTAATGTTTTCACTTCTTTACTAACTCAACGTTTAAGTAAATGAGAATTTCATTTAAACACTTGTTTAAACTATGTATCTCATGTAGAGATCACGTTTTTTTTCCATGGGAAGGGCTC